>NC_068318.1:18620822-18935822 GCF_025860055.1 Xyrauchen texanus | reverse complement strand
TGGCAAAATCGTCTGCGATATAAATGAGCTAGCAAACAGAAGATGTCGCCCAGGTAAATTTGAAAATAGTTGTTAATTTTAATTATAGGCTATGTCTACGGATCATAGTCCAAATCACAAGCTCTTTTGTAGTCCAAAACGCAACTGTCACCTCTGCTGGTAACACACAGAAACAACAGTTAGTCTTCATTCAAAATAAAAGGCTTGATAAATTGATAATTTGGCTTCCTTCATAATATAAGTTATACTGTAAACTGTATAGCCATTCTGTGTATTAATAGAATTATTACAGAAATGTATTATTATTAGCCTATATATTACTGTAGGGTTTGTAAATATAATAATGTTAATATTAATTATTATTTAAATACTGGATCTTTTAATTGTGAATAATTGTGATTAATGATCGTGATTAAAATGTAGTGCAAAATAATATTAAAATATGATGTGTGATTTTCTAGATGAAAGGAATCTGTTTAATACAAAACCTTCACAGTAATGTTAGAGATGATCATGGTCAGTTAGCATACCAAGGAAATTGGCACGCCAAGGAAAAACACCAACCTCTTTAAGCGGATTTTCAGGGCAGTTTCTGATTCTGCTTATTTTAACCTAGAGGAGGTGTGCGTGTGAGTGTTTATAGTATATGTGTGTGTTTAGCATGTAGTGTGTGTTCCTTCTGTCGGACAGACAGGAAGAGAGAGGTGGGAGAAGAGGCAGAGATATACTCTGTTTAGACGGAAAAAGGAGATTGTTGTCTGGCAGCCCCACATTCATCCAGGACTCACAATCACACACCACAGGTCCTGGTAAAACACACAAGAGTGATAAGTGAAACTCTCACATGCATGGTCAACAACTAGCTGGACAATCTGACTCTGTTCTTCTTTCTTGTTAATCTGATTAATTTCTTATAATTCACCTAATGTTGTTCCAAATTCGTAAAATGTTCTTTTTTCACACAAAAGGAAACATTCTTATGCAATTAAAATGAATGGGAAACTAAGGCTTTCAAGCTTAAAAAATGACACGAAAGCATGATAAATGTATCAGAAAGGTGTCCGTATGATTCATGCACAATATTCCAAGTCTTCTCAAGTCATTCAGTAGTTTAGTGTGAGGAACAGATTCAAATTTAAAATGTTATTCACAGATAATCTTCCCTTCCAGTGAACTGTTAAAGGTGTTGTTCACCCAATAGTGAAAATGTTCTCATCATTTACTCTCTTACCCTCATGTCATACCATATGTGCATTACTTTCTTTCTTCTGCAGAACACAAACTAAATTTTTTTGGACAAATATCTCAGCTCTGTTGGTCTGTTCAATGCAAGTGAATGGTGGCCAAAACTTAGAATCTCCAAAAAGGACATAAAGGCAGCATACCGTAAAAGTACTTAATAAATGTCATTCATCATTGCCACCAAATTAACCCCCTATGAGCCCCCTATAATTTGCAACAAGCCTGTAAATGCATTCCAAGTTGTTGGAGTGATGTTTGTAGGGTAGGAATTTTGGTCTTATGCAAAACGTGGACCATGGTTTTGTTTATTGTACTGAGACAAAATGATGAATAACTTCTGTCTCTGATAAGGAGAGGTCAGAGAGTTCCTTTGCCAAGGCTACACTTGATCTTAAACAAACTAGCTATGTTGATATGTTTATACCTTGACTGTTCATTCAAAACACAAACTGGGCCTAGCAAGAATATTTTGCCTAATTGTGAGATAATTCATTCAACAGTGCTTTGTGGAAAATAGAAAATTGGTAGATAAAAAAGGGTCATCATTTACCCTTGTGTAGTTCCAAGCCAGTATACCAGAGTTTTCCAGACAATGAAAGCATACAGGGACCACAGGATGTGAATCTGAAAAAAGGACCAAAAAAACATAAATCCTCCATGAAAATATAGCATATGAGTAAAGTGCTATATTCAAGTATTCTGAAGCAATATGACAGCATTCTTCAAAATTTATTTTGGGTTCAACAGAATAAAGACCGACGTACAGTTTTGAAACAAAATGATGGTGAATAAACTGTATAACGCCATGTTTGACATGTCAATGATGGCAAATGGCATTGGTTCTTGTGTGTCACATAACCATTTGCAATGTGACAAGTTTAAATATGCTGACATGCAAATGAATGATGAGAGCTATGAGCTGATAAAGACATGCACGGAGTAAACCACTGTAATGTAATTGTAAGGTAGTTTGGGCAATGAAATTGATTTTCCTGATTTTATTGATATTTGCATTTAATTTGAAGTTATGTGAAAAATCTTTTTCGGTGTCAGTGTGAGCAAGATTGTTTTAGAGGCAGAAAAAGAAACAGTAGTATTAGTTGGTGCGTTAACACGTGTGTGCGTGTGTGTCTGCGTGCATGTGTTTAGAGAGAGAAGATGGCATGGCGGTATTAACTAACCTCATGCACACAGAGGCCATTGTAAGCTCTGGATTTGGTGCCTAACCCAATCTGACGGCCCGGTCTAGAATAGGCCAGTAGGGAATGAAGTGTTTAAGGTAGAAATTTGCAAGGCTGTGTTGTTTCTGCATCCCATGCTCGCCAGTCTCTCTGGAGAGGGATGTTGAAGCCACCCCATGCCCTTTCTCTCAATAAACGTCAGTCTACTCAATCTCACATCCACTGTAGTAAATGCAGTAAAAGTTGTGAAGTTAGTGGAATGATCTCACATTTGTTGTCTTTAAAGGGATGGTGGCGTATTCACCTCCTCACACTTTGTCATTCTTTGTGTATTATTGTACATTCATGAGGGCCGTTCACACCAAACTCGTTTTTGTGTCCATCTGCACACCTTTTGCATTGTTTTTCTATGTAAACCTGGACTAGACGGACATCTTTGAACATTGCGGCACATCCAGCTTTTTTTTTCAGCATCTCACGCAGGTTCCTCATGTTTTTAAAAGCAGTGAGAGATTTGAAGGGATAGTTAACCCAAAAATGAAAACTCTTTTATTATTTACTTATTTATGGAACATTAAATGAGATGTTTTATAGACTGTTAAGGACTGATTGGCTCAATTACCATAGACTTCCATGGCATCGTTTTTCCCATACAATGTAAGTGAATGGAGACTTACGGAGTTAGTCCTTAACAGTCTGCCTATGTTTAGAACAACATGAGATCAATGTAAATGATGGCACAGGTTTTAGTAGTGCAGGTTTGGCGTGTGAACTATTACTTTAAAAAAATGAAATAAGTGCTCTGAAGTATTCCATTATTTGGGGAAGAGCACATACTGTAGCAGGACATTTGGAATAAGCGTTAATGGATTCAGTGAGACATAAAGACAAGACATATACAATAATTAAATTAAATATTGTATTGCATGATCTTGGCCTGTAGGTAGGGATAAAGGTAGATATAGAGCTTTTTAAAAACACTGCTGCTAAGGTCATTGTTGTTGCTGTCCAGCACCCTCAAAGAGGAATTCTTTCATCTAAACTCACATAGTGGAGAACACCTCAAGACAGTCCTCCTAATACTGAAGCTTTGCAATTAAAGGTCCAACTGATCAGTCCAGAGCCCACCCTGAAACCCAAATCCACTTTAGATGGCTTTGATCAGCTAATCACCTTCCTGCTAGCATTGTTTGTGTCTGCACATAGTGTATCATGTGATGATCAGAGCTTTGTACCCTTCCTAGAAGTTAATCTTGAAGTCTTTAATTCTGCTGAGCTTTCTGAGGCCCAAAGGCTGATTCAAGGATACTCTCTTCTAATCCTCTTCTTTAGCTTATATTGGCACACAGAACTTCTCTACTCTTTCTAATTATTCCAAAACATCATCCACAATTCCTTGTTTGCCTTCCATGTGTGGGAATTTGTTAAAGAGCGCTGCTAATAGATATCAGTTTTCATCCTGAGAACAGCTCAGTACACCTCAATAACAAGTCATCTCCTCTGTGTATGTCAGTGATTGATTTATAGGAACGTGTTTGATTAAATTGTATCTGGTAGTACTGAGAGGACACTGCAGGTGTGTGGAGCGAAGATCCACTTAGTGTGGGTTTCATCCTTGGAATTGTTTTATTTTACTTTGGTGGCTAATGTTACTGGAGAAAACTTCCTCTGGAGGAAATACTTTGGCTGCTTTAGAACGCTTTTAATACAAACTGATGCCAGAAAGACTGTATTAACATTCTTGATGGTGTTGAAAAATTATACTTGGACTACACAACACATCTGTATTATATGAAATAAATGTATTTCTTTGTGGTTTTTCAGTGTTTATTGTAAATCAATTTTTTTTAGTAATAAGACTTGTCAGTCCAGGCAGTGTTTTGTGGTTTGGTCCATTTTTAAGTGCATATCCCTAAGGGAATGCTTCTAATTAGGCTGATGTCAAACACTGGTCAGTTAACAGCTGGCTCTTCAGGTCCTGCATTCTGAAATCCATTTACATTTAGAGAAGACTGCCACACCAGCAAATCTATAGATTTCAAAGCACTGTTGCTAGTTTAGAGAGCTGACAGTATGATTTAGGGATGTGCAAAAAATGCATTTTAGACAGTCTGTTGCTAGAACAGCTTGTCAACTAATCAGTGTTAATGGAATATTACTGGTTCAATACCAGTTAAGTGCAATAACAGTTTTGGTGGCTTAATGTTGGTTACCACATAAAAATACATTTTGACTCATCCCTCCTTTTCTTTACAAACAAACATTTATTTTGAGGCACTTACAATGGAGCCAATCCGTAAACATTAAAATACTCACTATTTCAAAAGCATAAGACATAAACCATATGCATGGTAACATGATTTTAGTGTGATAAAATCATTTACTAACCAATTGTGTGTAAAGTTACATCCAATCTTACCACTTTGTTGCAATGACGAAGTAATGCATTTAAACCTACATCCCAAAACAACTGTAAAAACTGCAATTTAAACTACTTTTCAAATAATGCACAAGTTTTAACAAGAGAATTATGGTAAGTGCTTTTATAAAATGACAAGCTTCACATTTCTGCCTTTAAATCCTCCAAAAATTGGCCCCATTCACAAGTGCCTCATTTGCCTCTTTTCCACTATCATATCAGCCGGGGTCAATAGCCTCGAACCACAAGTCGTGAGACCAAAATCGCTCTGCATTCCCACCATCGGGCCAATAGCCCAGCAGGGTTGTCCTAAAACCTGCCTTTAATACGCTGCCCTGGTGCAAACGTCACACAGCCTGCCCATTTCACGAGTCAAAAATAACACGCATGTTATCTAGAATATCAAGTTTATATTGTATGGACAACTCACCGACAACTCACTGACTTTAACTGCCATGGTGTCCCAAGTGAACCCTCCACTAACAACAGGACATTGTTCCAGCACCGTCCATCATCTCGAACCATGGAAAGTTCTTCCCTTGGTCACCGCTTTGTCCATTGTGCATCTTTTTTTTCTCTCCCCTTTTTCTCCCCAATTTGGAATGCTCAATTCCCAATGCGCTCTAAGTCCTCATGGTGGCGTAGCGACTCCTCTCAATCCGGGTGGCGGAGGATGAATCTCAATTGTCTCTGCGTCTGAGACCGTCAATCCGCGCATCTTATCGCGTGGCTTGTTGAGCTTGCTACCACGGAGACGGAGACATAGAGCATGTGGCATCCATGCACAACTCACCATGCACCTAGAAGGTCTCAAGATGGCGCCGAGTATGGCTGCTGCGTTGCGAGCTCCGTTACAACACTGCGGTTTATTGTTTGTTTTGTTTACAGTTCTTTGTTTTTTTTGTCTTGGATGTTGTCTGCCTTATTGTTTACGACAGACAAACGCTTTGGGACATTGGTTCTACAATTACACATCGAAAACCGGACTTCAAATTCCTTAATACCGACCCGCTGTTTACAAACACGCCGGCGGAGCCCTTTGTCTGGGCTGCTCGGCCGCGGAAACGCAGAAGGAAAAGAGGAAAACGAGCCGGCGTTCTAATCAGAGTAAGACGTCGTGCAAATTGACCCCCGCTACCCAGTATACTACTGGCAAATGTTCAGTCTCTGGACAACAAGCTCTGCGAGCTGAGAGCGCGGATCTCTTTCCAACGAGAGACGAGAGATTGCTGTGTTATCTGCCTTACAGAAACCTGGATGTCTACGGAGATTCCAGACTCAGCCATCGAAATCACGGGCTTCTCCGTGCACCGAGCGGACAGAGTGAAAGACCTCTCCGGTAAAAGCAGAGGTGGTGGTGTATGTTTTATGATCAACAAATCATGGTGTGATCAGAGGAACGTACATTTAATCAAGTCTTTCTGCTCTCCTGATCTGGAATTTCTCATGCTTCTGTGTCGACCATTCTGGCTGCCGAGGGAATTCACAGCGGTCATCATCACAGCTGTGTACATCCCCCACAAGCCGACACAGACCGGGCACTCAGGGAACTGTATGGGAGTATAAGTGAGCAGGAAACCGCAGCACCCTGAGGCTGCGTTCATTGTTGCCGGGGACTTTAACAAAGCCAACTTCAAAACAATCGCTCCAAAATACCACCAACACATAAAGTTCAACACACGAGGGACCGGGTTTTAGATCATTGTTACTCTCCTTTCCGGGAAGGCTACAAATCCCTCCCCCCCCCCCATTTGGCAAATCGGACCATTCTTCCGTTCTACTTCTACCTGCTTACAGGCAGAAACTAAAACGGGAAGCACCCACCCTCAGAACGATCCAGTGCTGGTCGAACCAATCAGACTCTGCGCTACAAGACTGTTTTGATCACGCGGACTGGGAGATGTTCCGGTCCGCCTCTGATGACGACATCGAGGTTTACGCTGACAGCGTAACGTGTTTAATCAGGAAGTGCGTAGAGGACGTTGTTCCGACCAAAACTATACGGATATACCCCAACCAGAAACCATGGGTTAACGGCGATGTTCGCGCGGCACTTACTGCGCGGACCTCCGCTTTTAATTCTTCTAACATGGAGGAGCGTAAACAAGCCAGTTATGTCCTCCGTAACACTATCAGTACAGCCAAACACCAGTACAGGCACAAGCTTGAAGGTCAGTTCAACACCACTGACTCTAGAAGTATGTGGCAGGGAATTAACACAATCACGGACTACAAACGGAATAAAGTTTCCACCATGAACACCGCTGCATCTCTCCCGGACAAACTTAATACATGTTATGCTCGTTTTGAGGACAATAACACCGCCCTCGCGGAGAGAGTATTCGCGGCTGACGCTACAGAGGTTGGTTCACTCTCCGTCTCTGTTGTGGATGTAACCCGATCCTTCCGACGGGTGAACATCCGTAAAGCCGCGGGTCCAGACGGCATTCCGGGCCACGTCATCAGAGCGTGCGCGAATCAACTGGCTGGTGTTTTTACGGACATTTTCAATCTGTCCATCTCCCTGTCTGTAGTCCCCACATGCTTCAAAACATCAACCATTGTGCCTGTACCGAAGCAAGCCACAATCACTTGCTTAAATGACTGGCGTCCTGTTGCTCTGACCCCCATCATCAGCAAATGCTTCGAGAGGTTATTCAGAGATTACATCTGCTCTGTTCTGCCCCCCTCTTTGGACCCATTGCAGTTTGCCTACCGCAACAACCACTCCACCGATGATGCCATTGCATCTACAATACACACTGCTCTCTCCCATCTGGAAAAAATGAACACATATGTGAGAATGCTGTTTGTAGACTACAGCTCAGCATTCAACACCATAGTGCCCTCCAAGCTTGATGAGAAACTCCGGGCTCTGGGCTTAAACAGCTCTCTGTGCAGCTGGATCCTGGATTTCCTGTCAGGCAGATGTCAGGTGGTTAGAATGGGCAGCAACACCTCCTCATCACTGACCCTCAACACTGGAGCCCCGCAGGGCTGTGTTCTCAGCCCACTCCTGTATTCCCTGTACACACATGACTGTGTGGCAACACATAGCTCCAATACCATCATTAAGTTTGCTGACAATACGACGGTGGTAGGTCTGATCACTGACAATGATGAAAGAGCCTACAGAAAAGGAGGTGCACACTCTGACACGCTGGTGTCAAGAGCACAACCTCTCCCTCAACGTCAGTAAAACCAAGGAACTTGTAGTGGACTTCAGGAAGAAAGACAGAGAACACAGCCCCATCACCATCAATGGAGCACCGGTGGAGAGAGTCAGCAGCTTCAAGTTCCTCGGTGTCCACATTACTGAGGAACTCACATGGTCCGTCCACACTGAGGCCGTTGTGAAGAAGGCTCACCAGCGCCTCTTCTTCCTGAGACGGCTGAGGAAGTTTGGAATGAACCACCACATCCTCACACGGTTCTACACCAGCACTGTAGAGAGCATCCTGACTGGCTGCATCACCGCCTGGTACGGCAATAGCACTGCGCACAACTGCAAAGCCCTGCAAAGGCTGGTGCGAACTGCCAGGAACATCATCGGAGGTGAGCTTCCCTCCCTCCAGGACATATACACTAGGCGGTGTGTGAAAAAAGCTCGGAGGATCATCAGAGACTCCAACCACCCGAGTCATGGTCTGTTCTCACTGCTACCATCAGGCAGGCGGTATCGCAGCATCAGGACCCGGACCAGCCGACTACATGATAGCTTTTTCCCCCAAACAATCAGACTGTTGAACACTTGATCTATCAGGATCAATAATTAGCACTGCACTTTATTAATCTATAATCTCACACTGGACTGTCAACATATTCTCCTCAATATACTACTTCATATACATATATATATATATATATATATATATATATATATATATATATATATATTTCATATACTCCTTACTTATTGTATTGTATATTGTGTATTCTATATTGTGTGTATTGTATATAATTATCGTGTTGTGTAATATGTGTACATTTGATATGTAAATTGTGTTGTGTAAGTATGTTGTTTACTGTAATTGGTATATGTCTCGTCACTGTCATGACTGCTATGTTGCTCGGAACTGCACACAAGAATTTCACCTACTGTTGCAATTGTGTACATGGTAGTGTGACAATAAAGTGATTTGATTTGATTTGATTTGACCTCACTGAGAGCGAATTTTACTGACCACGAGGAGGTTACCCCATGTGACTCTACTCTCCCTAGCGACTGGGCAAATTTTGTTGCTTAGGAGACCTGGCTGGAGTCATGCCCATTGTCCATATTAATGAATTTATAATGTTTCTGACATTTTTTGCTGAGATGCAGGAGTCACACAAATATATCGGCACCCAGAGGTGTACAAAGTTTCTGATAAACATTCACTTTTATTAGATGATATCTATCAATGAGACAAAGTTCCTACATTACATTTGATATTAAAGCTTGCTTAACAAACGTTTGCAGAGACTGGTGTACAAAGCACAGTCAACAAAACTCTGTTTTAATGATCCTACACGTGTAGCACAAATGCTAGCGTTGCAGCATTGTTTATCAGTTGGGTTGCTAGGAAAGAGTTAAACAGTCTAATAAGAGTGTTGCAGTTTTGGTTGTTTAAATGTAATTTTCCAAGCATCTGGGAATGGTATTGTTTGGAGTTCAGAGAATTCAAGTAGGAATATCCCACGTCCAACTTGAATGAAATGCAGCACGAGTGTCTCGCTAAACTCTGCCTTTGACTTTGACTGCGCCTTAATTCCCAGTAGGCCTTCTTTAGCCCAAGGGTAATCAGAGGAAAAAAGGCCACTGGCCATTGGCCCCGAATAAGCTCCCGAGAAGGCACGATTAAGCCCTGGAAGTGACAGTGGGAACGCAACTGGCTTTGGCACGCACTAGCATGCCTTAATTTGGCCCAACAGTGGAAACGCTGCTAATGTAACAAATGTACAATGTAATGTAAGGAAGCCCATTAGAATTAGGGGCCGTTCACACTGAAAAAGTTTTGTTTCCATCTGCACTGTTTTTCAATGGTTTTGATATGTAAAAATGCTGCAAGCTGGTACAATTTGGAACAGTCCACTTTAGGGTTGATCCTTTGTGGACAAGGTCTTGATTTAACGTTCCCTAGGATGCCTTCTGAACAAGCACACACATATTACAAACACACGTGTGTTTTTGCATGCATGTGTGCAGTGCACATACAAGTTGAATGCACATACACTTGCACATACACTTAGGTTGAAGTCATTAAACTCATTTTTAACCACTCCACAGATTTTATATGAGCAAACTATAGATTTGGCTAGTTGTTTAGGACACCTACTTCATGCATGACAAAAGTAATTTTTCCAACAATTATTTACAGACAGATTGTTTTATTATTATTATTATTTGACTATATCACAATTCCAGTGGTTCAGAAGTTTACATATACTAACTTAAATGTGCCTTTAAGCAGCTTGGAAAATTCTAGAAAATTATGTCAAGCCTTTAGACAACTAGCCAATTAGCTTCTGAAGGAGGTGTACTGAATTGGAGGTGTACCTGTGTATATATTTTAACCCTCTGGGGTCTGAGGGTGTTTTGGGCCCTGGAGAAGTTTTGGCATGCCTTGACATTTGTGCTTTTTTCAGTTGCTTAAAAATATATTAATGGCTAAGGTCTGATAACACTGTATTCAACACAAACTGGACTACAATAATATGTGAGCAACATGTGTACAAGTTTGTATATTTGAGAAAATGAAGTTTATGCATAGTTTTTGAAAAAACTAAAATTTTAAGTCATTGAAATAAGGCCATATAATACATAATAAACATTTGTTCACAAGACTTTTGAGAACTGGATATTGTAGCCTAGAGTTTTTGCTACAAAATGATGTGAAAATCATCCTGATCACTCATTCATACAAAACAAAATAGTAATTGAACTTTTGTAAGACAATTTTAATGTTAGAAAGTTAATATACAAGGAGGCGTGAATAATCATGAATATGGATTGTAATTCACACCTGAGGAGACAAAAGACCCCTCCCCTGGGCCTATCAATGAGGAATGTGACAGAGAGAGAATGAATGTGAGGAGACTTAATGATCAAAATCAAGTTTTAAGTTAAAAGAAGTAATCTGACTATAAATTTTCTTTACATAAATACTTTACTTAATTTTAGACCTACACTACCATTTAAAAGAAGTCTCTTCTGCTCACCAAGACTGCATTTATTTGATCCAAAATACTGTAAAAACAATGATATTTTGATCTCTTTTTACAATTTAAAAGAACAGTTTTCTATTTGAATGTATTGTAAAATGTAATTTGTGATCAAAGCTGAATTTTCAGCATCATTACTGCAGTCTTCAGTGTCACATGATCCTTCAGAAATCATTATAATATGCTGATTTTCAAATATGGGCATATTTAAAGTGCACCTGAACATATATTTGCAAGCACAAGCTTTGTTAATGATAATGAGGCAGCATAAACACTAGATAAAACATAATCTAAACATTCATATAATTTTTTATCATATTACATATCATATTTATATCATACAGCATACAATTTAAATGCCTACTTTAGCTGAAACAACATTTACATTTTTAAATAAACTTGCTTATTAGGAGTCATATTTCAAATGTCAATACTCTGAATCCTGCCTGGCAAGTCTGGAAACAGTCCCACTAGTAAAATATGTACATGTTTATATAAAATAGCATGTCAACTAAGATGCAAGTAAAACTAAATGACTTACTAATCCGAAATTGTTTCCTCGGCTGGATCTTGTCTCGCATCAAAATTAAAATGTCCCACTCTTCTTCTGAGGAAAATGTTAACGCTTTGTCACTATCCAGGAGCTTTCTCGCCTGTGTATCGCGCATCTTCCGAACGCGCAGAAAAGTGAATGAACTGGATGTTTTTAAGGCACAGTAGGGAGCATTTACCATTTGCATTGATCACCTCAGCACATTACCGTATGAATAGCGCCCTCTGCCTGTGGGTGTGATCACATTAGGGATAATTAGCTGAGCCAGGAGAAACTGTACATCACTTTGTTTCATACAGATATCATTGCAGGAGAATATTTGTTTAATTTTTAATTGTCACATTTTAAGCTTTCTTTAGACATATGTTTCATGTTGTGCCTACCTTCAAACTCAGTGCCTCTTTGCTTGACATCATGGGAAAATCAAAAGAAATCAGCCAAGACCTCAGAAAAAAAAATTGTGGACCTCCACAATTCTTGTTTATCCTTGGGAGCAATTTCCAAATGCCTGAAGGTACCACGTTCATCTGTACAAACAAGAATACTCAAGTATAAACCACACAGACAATAAACCGATAAGGAAAGAGACGCATTTTGTCTAGTGGAGATGAAAGTAGTTTGGTGCGAAAAATGAAAACCAATACCAGAACAACAGCAAAGGACCATGTGAAGATTCTGAAGGAAAGAGGAAGACAAGTATCTATATCCACAGTAAAACAAGTCCTATATCAACATAACCTGAAAGGCTGCTCTGCAAGGAAGAAGCCACTGCTCCAAAACCACCATAAAAAATCCAGACTACAGTTTGCAAGATCTTACTTTTTTAAATTTCCTCTGGTCTGATGAAACAAATATTTAACTGTTTGGCCATAATGACCATTGTTATGTTTGGAGGAAAAAGGGTGAGGCTTGCGAGTCGAAGAACACCATCCCAACCATGAAGCATGGGGGTTGTGGGGGTGCTTTGCTGCTGGAGGGACTGGTGCATTTCACAAAATAGATGACATGATGAGGAAGGAAATTTACATAGTTATATTGAAGCAACATCTCAAGACATCAGCCAGGAAGTTAAAACTTGGTTGTAAATGGGCCTTCCAAATGGACAATGACCCTGAGCATACCTCCAAAATTGTGGCAAAATGGCTTAAGGACTACAAAGTCAAGCTAATGAAGTGGTCATCACAAAGCCCTGACCTCAGTCCGATAGAAAATTTGTGGGCAGAACTGAAAAGGCATGTGCAAGCAAAGTGGCCTACAAACCTGACACTGAGTTCTGTATGCGGGAATGGGCCAAAACTTTAGCAGCTTATAGTGAGAAGCTTGTGGAAGGCTACCCAAAAAGTCTGACCCAAGTTAGACAATTTAAAGGCAATGCTACTGTGACAGGGCGGAGGGTGGGGCTGGGTCGTGATTCCGTACACCTGGCCACTAATCAGGCTAATCAAGCCTCAGAGAGGGTTAAGGGCCAACTGGAAGTTGCAGTGTGAGAGAGAGAGATTTACTGACAGCTGTTGGTTCAATTTTATATTAAAATATTATTTATATTCTCAAGCCGGTTCTCACCTCCTCCTTTCCATTAATCCCTTTACACTGGTGCCGAAATCCGGGAAGGCGAATGGATGCAGTTACTGCACAAAAATGTGGCGGGGCGTTCCGTCCACCAGGGGCCGGCAGTCTGCCTCCGATCCGTCTGGGGAGGTGCGGCTGTCGTCCATTAGAGGGTGGAGGAGTGGCCGAGGACCAAGCTACGGCGTATTGGAGAACCGTCGAGTAAGTGTTTTTTTCCTCTCCTCTCGCTCTTCCACTGGTGCGCCATGTTGGCCTTTCCCTCTCTTTAAAAAATGTTTTTGTTAATTTGGCATGATTGCCATTACTGCGTGTAGGTGCCACATTTTTTTTTGGTTTCCCTCCCTTTGTCCCCTCCCTCATCCAGGTAGACGGGGATGAACTTCCTGTAGACGGTGCGGAAGACACGCCCCTCCCTAAGGAAAGGGGGGCGGAGGGGTGTACGTCATGCCGGGGGCTCCCCGGCCTGAGAGAATGAGGAATGTGACAGGGTGGAGGGCGGGGCCGGGTCATGATTCCGCACACCCGGCCCCTAATCAGGCTAATCAAGCCTTAGAGAGGGATAAAGGCCGACTGGAAGCTGCAGTGCGAGAGAGAAAGAAAGATTTATGGACAGCTGTGCATGTGTTTGTCTTTTGGTTCATTTCTTCATTAAAATATTATTTATATTGTCAAGCCAGTTCTCGTCTCCTCCATCCCATTAATCCCTTTACAACTACCAAATACTAACAAAGTGAATGTAAACTTCTGACCCATTGGGAATGTGATGAAAGAAATGAAATAAATAATTCTCTCCTATTATTCTGACATTTCACATTCTTCGAGTAAAGTAGTGATCCTAACTCACCTAAGACAGGGAATGTTTTCTTCCATTAAATGTCAGGAATTGTGAAAAACTGAGTTTAAATGTATTTGGCTAAGGTGTATGTAAACTTCTGACTTCAACTGTATGTGTTAAGTTCTCATCTCCCTTGCGACACTCTCGGCCTGACTCTCTACGTCCCATCTGGAGCCTGTGACCTCTGATCCTTGCGCTATCTTGCACACAGCTAGCATGTTGTTCTTGGCCATTATCAGAGCTTTAGGTAGCCAAAAATGAAGAAAATATTGCACAAGTGGGACCGAGCTGGTGTGCGCTGTCTGGATAATGTTTGTGTGTTTGTGTGGGTGTTTGTCTATGCCTGCAAGCACTGTGTGCATTGTAAGTTTTTCTTTGTGGGTGCATATGGGTGCGCAGGAAGTAATGTACCACTCTGATAATTTATGACCCCTTTCCACAAGGGAGAGACTTAATTATCTGCTGAGCATGTGGTATAAGCCACCATGGTTTGCTTTGATCTCATCCGTCCGTATCCACAGGCTGTGACGAGGCTAGAAAGAAAGCCAGAAACGGTTATATCCAAATATCCGGGCAGCAGGGATTCGCTGACAGCTTTATTTCAGTTTGTGTGCCCCTGCTAAGCTCCTCGGAAGTTCCCTCTGAACAACAACAAGGCACCCTTGATGTTTTTACGTAACAGGTGCTTTTACACGTTTGAAATCGCAGCTAATGTGAGGTACATGTGCCATGTGCACTTTTGTCAGGAGGTGGGGATTGATTGGTGAGCATGTGAACATGCGTGTTTAGGGGTGGGGGGCCAAGTATTTGAATCTAATTATAATTCATAGCCGGAGAGGTAATGAGCTCAATTACTCTATACATTTATCTATGAGTGTGGAAAGAGCCAGGGGTAAATTGTAATGTTCAAACTCTGCAGTTTGTCATTTACAGCTCTGGAGATTTATTTGAGTTTGTTGTGAAGTCTTGTTTAATTATTAACTTTGTCTTAAATATTTCACAAAATATTTCTCAGGAGAAATTGAAATAGACTCATAATAGAGTACATTTTTAACATTCAGTCAAAAAGTAATGGTTTGTGAGCTGACAATCGGCTGTTTTTACCTGTGATTTGTGTGAAAAGAAAGAAAATTCATTGTTGTTTTAGCGCCTCTAGTGTTCATTTGGTAGGAAAATCTGAGAAGCAGAAGACTCAAGCAAAACTAATCTTGCTCTCCATTTAATGGAATTGTTCTCTCACAAATGAAAATTCTCTCATCATTTACTCACCTTCATGCACCCCAGATGATTTTTAGAAGAATATCTCTCCTCTGTATGTCCACACAATGCAAGTGAATGCATTGTATTCAGAATTCAATGAATTCAGAAGCTCCAAAAGCACAAAAGCAGCATAAAAGTAATCCATAAAACTCCAGTGGTTAAATCCATGTCTTTTGAAATGAAATAATAGGTGTGGGGGAGAAACAGATCAATATTTAAGTCCTTTTTTTGTACTACAAATCTCCACTTTCACTTTCACATTCTTCTTCTTTTGATTTTGGCGGCTCACATATTCTTCATCCAAATCAGCACTATTGGCTGGAAGGAGAATTTACAGTAAAAAAAATACTTAAATATTGATATTTTTCTCGCACACACCTATCATATTTCTTCTGAAGACATGGATTAAACCACTGGAGTTTTATGGATTACTTTTATGCTGCATTTATGTGCTTTTTGAGGCTTCAAAATTTTGGTCAGCATTCACTTGCATTGAATGAACCAACAGAGCTGAAATTTTCTTCTAAACTTTTTTGTTTGTTCTGCAGAAGATAGACAGTCATGCACATCTGGCATGGCATGAGAGTGAGTAAATGATGAGAGAATTTTTGGGTGAACTATCCCTTTAACATCATTGTTGTTGTCTAGAAGAAACAACTATGATGTTTTCTTCTTTACACAGAGTGAGAAAGACAATATGCAATGGAAACCCAATGGAACGAACTTTGGCCTGCTTGGAATGTTGTCTGAATAAACTGCTAGTAGAATTCTCTTTCCGTGCCATCTCCGATTCCATAACTCTCTCCATGACTCTTTTCTGTTAAAGATAATTCAAGTAAATAATGACCACTTCCACCATCAGTGCAATACATGAATAAAGCATCTCCACTTCTCTTCAGTTAATCCTGTGAGTTTTAGTGGGGGAAGGGTAAATGTCTTATTGTTTCACGTTCTTTCAGTCACCTCTCTATTTCTCCATAGAGATAATTCCATGATAATCGGTCTCTATCCATTTCTCTTTGCCTCCCAAACAGTCTTCCTACCATTAATCCATGTCACTCTCCAATTAATATTCCCCAGGGTCCTGATTGTTGGTTCAAATTCACAGAGATCCCTTGGGACATTGACTAGGATTTTAACCATTTAAATCTTTATGTGGCTATGTGCATATTATGATCAGTAAGATTGGTTCCCTTGAATAATTCCAGAATATACAAACAGATCTTCTATCCCCTCCACACACACATCAAGATCATTGGTCGGTCAATGCAGGAACTATTAGGTTAGGCTAAATATACTGTGACGTTCCAAAAACAAAATCTAGTTATTGTTAGAGTGAGAGCAATATGTCACTTTAACCTTGGAATCTTGGAACGGCTTACGCAGTTGTCAGCTATCAATTGGCAGGCATTTATTGTGATTTCTGTGGTCATAAAAGTGTGCATGAGTCACCAACTACAGTCTCCCATGTGTGTTCATGCCGGCCTAATTCAATATAGTTTGCATTAGACAGATTGGAGGGTTTCTGCTGAAGCGTTTTTCAAACCTTTAACACTAAGCAGAACTCTCAAGGGAAGCTGCTATCTCTCTCTGCCTTTCCCCCTTTTAGCCTTCTGATCCTTGCTTCTCTTATCTTCTTTCTTCAATTTTTTTTCTCCTTCTCTCCCTGTCTTTCTGTCCTCCACTTTCTAAATTTGCATTGTATGGGTGCATCTTAAGCAGCATTTGTATTCGTCAGGGTCACCCATAGCTCTCTGACCTTTCACTTACCCTTGCGAAAGCAGGTTCTCCACTTAGATCTTTAAATTGCAGCTGGATTATTGTTGCTCAGATATTTTCTATGTTTGTTTCTTTTATTTGTTTCTTTTATTGTTTGGTTTTTGTTTTGTTTGCTTGTTGTGCCATCTTTCTCACTTTCTTTTGCTATCTTTTACTTTTTCTTTCACTCTTTCATTTTTACTCTTATTTCACACTGTTTCATCTTTTTCTTTCACACTTTTGCTTTATTTTACTGTTTAGATTTCACTCTTATTCTCTTTCACTACTTTCTTTCACTCTTTCCCTCTTTCTGTTTTTCTTTCGTGCTTTCACTTTGTTTTACTCTTTTGCTCTTTCACTTGCTTTCGCTTTTTCACGTTCATTCTTTCACTCTTTCACTCATTCTTTCTTTTACTTTTTCACTCATTCTTTCGCTCTTTCTGTCTTTCGCACTTTCTTTTGCTGTGGCACCAACAATCATGCCACAGTCCAAATAACTAAGATAACATTTTTCCCCCATTCTGATGGTTGATGTGAAAATTAACTGAAGCTCCTGACCCGTATCTGTATGATTTTATGCATTGCACTGCACACGCCACATGACTGGCTGATTAGATAATCACATGGATGATTGTTGGTGACTGATGGGCTGGTTTGAGTATTTCTGTAACTGCTGATCTCCTCAGATATTCCTCAGATCTGACCTACTCACTCTGTACTTTTCTCTGGACTCTTGGTAATTGATTTCAGATTCAGGTTTTTTTTTCTTTTCACATGTAGCTTGACCTTGACTCTTCTGAAGGCTTTTTTCTACATACAGTCTCAAATAGATGGAAAATAACTTTTGTTAACATGTTAAACATAATCTGATGGAACTGTCCTTTGTTTTCTCTTTTGTTTCTGAGCAAATTTGCTAAACAAACAGATTCAAGTTTCATATGTATGTGCTGAGTTGAAACATTTTGCTTAAAATATTTGGACACATTTCCAGTTTGTACCCAACAGATTATGTTTAATGTTGAGGTTACAAAATATTGGTTTTGAGAGCAACTTCCCAAAGATAATGGAGAGATGCAATTACACACACCAAAATGGAAGAAAAACTAAATATTTTTTAAAGCTGAAGTGTAATTTTTTTTGTATGTCGATTTCCCCCTAAATTGTAAACATTGTAGTTCTGTGGCACTATCAGAAAATCGTTCTGTTTGTTTGAGCATCCCAACCAGACTGACATGGCAGCATTGACTCAACAAATGGCCTAAGATTAGAGCTAAACTACCTTTTTGTTAGATCAGTGGAGAATGGACAATTGTTCAGGAAAAAAAACCCATATTTTTGTAATTACGCTTGGTGATGCTTGTTGCGAAGAAATGGCACACTTCAGCTTTAAGTAGGAAAAAAAGTAGGAAGTAGGTTCTGCCCATTTTTCTTCAGAGAAAAGCACATGTGATTGAGATCTATGCCATTTGTCACCATTATTGTGTTACCATAATCCTCTCTAATAAATTTGAGTTACACAGTCACTCTCTGACTTGTACATTTCACACAGTTTTCAATTGTAATGCTTGAATGAACCATAATCTCAGGACCTCCTTGATTCAAAGCTGCCCTGCTAGAGTGCATTGAACTCACATGACATTAAAATTGGTTTGATGTTTCACCCCAAACTTAGAAAGTGAGTGTATGTTTGTATATATGGAGATGGCCAATGTGTTACAGCTTTCTGCAGTCTAATTAGGTTACACTGGGGCCTCTGACCCTTTTACTAAATCAAGTGACATCATGGCTCAGGATATACCTCTTCCTAATTGAATTATTTGTTCTTATGAAAAGAAATTATAGGAGGGCACCAAAGTTTGCGTATGTGTTGTATTTAAAGAAAACAGGTGGTCCTTCACTGTCTGGCTATGCGGCATGTGTCTCTGTCCAAATGAACAGCTCATTTTAGCTATATTGAATAGGACTGTGTTTGCAGCTTAGCAGCCAAGGGTTAGGGTTCGACTTGGGGCTGATAAAGGACTTCAAGATATTTGACTGACCTATGACCTTGACCCTCAAAAGCTGTGGGCCATAATCCAAGCATGACCAGTTGCTTGAGATTTTAGGCTGTATGCTATTTTCAGTCACCATTTACTTTTATTGAATTTTTTTCCATACAATGAAAGTGATTGATGACTGAGGCTGTCATTCTGCCTAACATCTCGTTTGGGTTCCATGAAAGAAATAATGTCATATGGGTTTGGAACAAGGGTGGGTAAATGATGACTTGATGACTAATTTTTCATTTTTGGGTGCACTATCTCTGCAAGCTTTTGTTTTTAAAACAACTCTTAAAAGGAGTCAACCCTTTCTAAGAAAAGGTCAATGCTTACAGATGTTCAAGAAGTACATCAGCATCCACATAAAATGACATTTTTTCTCTCTCTCCTGAAGTGCAGAATGATTTAGATAAGGACTGCATACCTTAATAACTCAATAAGTTAATGCTTTCTGAGTTTAGGTCAGACTGATACCGTTTGGAGCATAGGGAGGGCACCGTTTGTCTGCCATGTTTATGGGGCTTTGACAGATGATGCTTATCCACAGAACTCCTCAAGATTGGAGAGCCAGTTAAGCTTTCGCCCCACCCCTTTTCTTACCCCCTTCCCTTCCATTCCTACGCGATCCATCCTCCCCCACACTAGAGAGCTGTTGTGAGCCATATGACTAAGCTTGACTTTCGCCATGGCGACTATACTCAAAGCCACTGTATTAGGGGCAGTTTATGCCACACTAATGTTGTTTGGGTTTTGGGCAGCCATGTAATTAAGACCACACTATCAGAGTGGAGAGGATATGGCGAGAGGGGAAGTTTAGACAAGATGGTTGAATGATGATGGTGCCATGAAGGCACTATGTTTTTTCCGTTCTTTCTTCTCTCACCATTTTTATTTCTCTCCATTCTTGCTTCCTCTAAAGGGCTGGGATCACTTACCATAAGTGTTGAGCTGTTAGGTTTGTGCCATTCAAGGTCAGAGATTTGGGGTCATATGGAAAGAGGAGGCAGCATTCCTCTAGTTTCTGGACTGTACTTTGTCAGCATCACTGAGGTATCACAGTACTGATAAATCAATTCGATTGTGGTCATATTTTGGGGAGGAAATGACAAGAAACCAGGTTTAACTAGGTTGTCTACAACACACTTTACCCAAGAAAATTCTTTGTTGGTCTAAAAACATTTCTGTCAACAAATCAGTACTCTAACCCTAAAATAAGAGGCCACTGATTGGTTTATAAAAATGTTGCTGCAAGTCCTAACCCTATCCCTAAACCAACCCAAAATCAGCAGACACTGATCGGTTGAGAGGTAGGTTGTCCGGGACCAACAAATGGAGTTCTTACATGAAAGTTTGTGATACACAAATCAATCATACGCCTCGTGACCCGTGAAAATGTTTTTAAAAAATTGGTAAATTTGAAGTCTGTAATTTTGTAAGTCTCTTTAGATAAATGCATCTGCTAAATGAAGAAATGTCATTTTAAATAATTTCTCTTATTCCACTGAAAAAAATGTAGATGCTATGTGGCGAATAACAATATTTGAACATTGCTCTCTCCAACCAGCTCACCATAGCAACGTGCATAAATACTGGGGGGAGTGGGGAAAGGGGGTATTCTTTTGTTTCTTTTAATGTTGGTGTAAAATAGGACCAAGGCATTTTCTCAACAGGATGATTTCCTGTGGTTTCGTGAGAATCATACAATAACTTTCTAGGATCTCTGAGAAACATTACAATCAGTGTGTACGTGTGATGATGGGTGTGTGCTGTCCCCGGCCAGAGCTGATCACGAATGCTAGCCAGATATAAACAGAGAACTAAACGTCCTCAAGCTCTTGCCTCTCTCACATTCATTAGAGGCCTAGCGGGGATGCTAATCAGTCTGCATTTTACTGGATTGGTCCCCAGGCTCCATTAGAAAAATCACATGTCTCTACATTGCACAACTCCACTTTACAATGCCTGGACTCCAATTCTAAGGTAGATGGGCTCAAGAAGTTACCTTATGAACAATCCATACTATAGAAAATGTAATGTATGAATCAAATAGTTTCATCAAATCAGTTCTGACTTTGACAGACATCCTGTTGCACTCATTACCCTTCACTAGATAACAGCATTTGGTAAATGAATAGGAGTAGCCTACATGTATATATGTAGGTATGGAAAAGTTTTCATGCTCAGTATAGTGGCAATGTGCTCAATGGGACATCACAGAGTACTCTGTGATGTCCCATTGAGCACATTGCCACTATACTGAGCATGAAATCTTTTCCATACCTAATTTGCCAAAGGAAAGGAATAGATTATGCCTGACATGTTTGTGCTTATCATTTCTGTGTACACACTTCCATACAAATTGGATGCAATAACCAACAACCATTAAGTAGGCTACATATCAAAAGCACACGCACTACTCTGGAACTAAGACCCAGGCCAAATCCCACAAAGTTGTTAAAGGAAAATAAGACTCCTGTAGCATTTTTACAAAAGCTGTTCAGAGGAAAAACATCCACACTGTACCCTTCCTTTGTAGTAAAACCACTTAAATGCATCCTTTTATTTTCTGTGTCATGATGCATAGCTCAGGGCCTCAGTGCTAGATGCTCTTACACCATAAATATTCTTAAAGGTGCAGCATGCTACACAAAGTTAGCCAGTGCAGTTTTCAGTTGTTGAGACATAGGTCCATTGAGGAAGAGAAGTGGTTGGAATCTGTCTGCTCTCATCTGTTGCCAGTTTACCTCAAAGAGACATTGTTTTACGCCTCATCCATGAACCATGATTTCCTTGCTGTTGCTGGTCAGAAGTTGATATTAGGGGGAGGGTACATTCTCATTTTGGAGAGCATGTCATTGGACAAAATTTGGAGACACCATATAGTGCCAGAAGAGTCATCAATATTGATTGTTAATTTCCCAGGAAGAGAAAGACTTTTAAGAAAAAAGTTACTTTTGTCAACTTTTAGGAGAACAGTAGCATTTAGATTGCCTTAAATCTCATAGTTATAGGCTTGGACTACAAGCCACAAAACTAAATGATTAATAGTCCACACACACTAAAATATTAAAAGTGAGCTGTCTGGTAATTATTATTAAAGCATTTATGACTTTGAAAGTCGTCAGCAATGGGAACGATATTGTCAGCACTCTCATTAGTGTGCTGACTCATGCTCAGATCAAAGAACACTTTAGCTACAGGTTTGCTCCAATAAAACCACCTCGGTTTCACCGCTTCTTACAACAGACCTTGTTTTTTTACACTGGCATATGAGTGCCAGACCGACTTCCTCTTTGATCTGCCATTTATCACAATGGTTCTGAATGTGGGAGGTTCTGGTTCTGTCTGGCAGTTTAAGCCTCCCATTAATTAATAAGACTGGTGGTGGTTGGTCTGGTTTCTTTGTGGTGATTAATGATATATTGAAAATAATGAGTTGTTTTGATTCACAAGTTGTATTGATCTTTGATGATCCGTGATCCATTATTCATGTTGCCAAGGTAACTGGCTATTTTATTTTTTTATATTCCACAACCAGTCCACCCAATAGTGGACTGGTCTGTCCAGAAACTCAAACCGAAAGAAAAATAAATCTCAATAAATCTATGCTGACTCATCCTAAGATTGTAGTCAATATATTTCAGTATGTTCAAAGATCAAGGATGTCTAAAACTGTGGAAATAGCAATGTCTGCAAAGTAGACAATTTTGGAAAATTTACTGCAATAAAATCTAACTATTTAAGTATTTTAAGGATTCAGATCATCTGAGGTCATGTCTGCACTAATAAGTTTTACGTTGAAAATGCATTGATTTTGCTCATTCACACTGGAATGTTGTTTTCCTTCATCGAAAAGGGAAAGCAATGCTCTCAGTACCACATACTTTGGAAAATTATGATATTAGGAAGCTAAAAACTGAGTTTCAAATGAAAACAGATTAGTATGTGTATTGCATGTGATTTGTCAATATTCAAAGGCTTAAATAAGGTCTTCTCCCGGTTAAAAAAACGTTTCCAAAAATGTTTTTGCTATACATTGAGCATCATGGTTGGGTCAAAGTTCTATTAACATTCCCTTAAACTTTGAATTCTGGGAACATTTTGCAACCATTACCTCAATAATAAGTCAACAGGTGACATATAGTGCTATGACAATGTATTTACCCCTTTTCTGATTTCTTCTATGTTTGTGTATTTTTCATACTAATTTTTTTTAGATCTTCAAACGAGATAACATAAAACAAAGGCACCCTGAGTAAACATAATATACAGTTTTCAATTATATACAGTATATATACAGTATATATATATATATATATATATATATATATATATATATATATATATATATATTATTTGTATTTTAATTGAAGCAAAAAAGTTATCCAAGACCTATATCACCCATGTGAAAAACTAACTGCCCCCTTAAACTTAATAGCTGGTTGTGCCTCCTTTAGCAGAAACAACTGCAACCAAATGCTTCCGATAACTGGAGATCAGTCTTTCACAATGCTGTGGAATAATTTTGGCCCACTCATCTTTGCATAACTACTTTAGTTCAGCCACATTGGAGGGTTTTTGAGCATGAACTGCCCATTTAAGGTCCTGCCACAGCATCTCAATCGGGTTCAAGTCAGGACTTTGACTAGGCTACTCCAAAACTTTAATTTAGCTTCTTTTGAGCCAGATTACTCCTATGTTTTGAATCATTGTCTTGCTGCATAATCCAGTTGTGCTTGAGCTGACTGACTGATGACCGGACATTCTCCTTTAGGATTTTCTGGTACAGAGCAGAATTCATGTTTTTGCAAGTCACCCTGGCCCTGAAGGAGCAAAGCATCCCCACACCATCACACGTCCACCACCATGCTTGACAGTAGTTCTGATGTTCTTTTGTGGAAATCTGTGTTTGATTTACGCCAGATGTAATGGGACCCCTGTCTTCCGAACAGTTCCACTTTTGACTCATCAGTCCACAGAACATTCTCCCAAAAGGTTTGAGGATCATCAATGTGTGTTTTGGCAAATTCAGATGAGCCTTAATGTTCTTCTGGGTTATCACTGGTTTTTGCCTCGCCCCTCTTCCATTGATGGCATTTTTGACCAGTGTCTTTATGATATGGAGTCATGAACAGTGACCTTTATTGATGTGAGAGAGGCCTGCAGTTATATATTGACCTATGCTTTTTTGTGACTTCCTGGATGAGTCGTCGCCGGAATTTTGGAAGGTCGGCCACTTCTGGGAAGGTTCACTACTGTGCCAAATTTTCTCCATTTGGAGATAATGTCTCTCACTGTGGTTCTTTGGAGTCCCTGAGCCTTTGAAATAGCTTTGTAACTCTCCCCAGACTGATGCATTTCAGTTACCTTTTTCCTCATCATTTCTGGAATTTCTTTCAACCTTGGCATAGTGTGCTACTGGGTGAAAATTTTAGATTTAGGTGTTTATTTGATTGAAAAGGGTTGGAAGTAATCAGGCCTTCTTGTCCAGCTGAACCCCATTATAGATAGAGTTTCATAGATACATAGATCAGCAAATACTTTTTCACACATGCCTACCCAGATAGCAAGAAGTCGGCGGTCCGCTGGCGGTGCGCCGGCGGCAGTAGAAGCGGCAGAATGGCGATATCGCAAACACGTTCGACGGCGGTCCGCCGGCGGCAGCCGCTTTTTAAAAGCGGCAGCCGCCTTCCTACCGCCTTCGATACGCGGACGGCCCGCTGGCCAACCGCCGCTCCGCCGCCGTTATATCGAAGGCGGACCGTCGGAGGAAAACGCTTTTTTCGAGCGATCTGCCGCCGCTTATTGTATATATA
Source organism: Xyrauchen texanus (assembly GCF_025860055.1). Taxonomy (NCBI): domain Eukaryota; kingdom Metazoa; phylum Chordata; class Actinopteri; order Cypriniformes; family Catostomidae; genus Xyrauchen; species Xyrauchen texanus. The sequence goes on along the minus strand of NC_068318.1, from coordinate 18,910,946 downwards.
TATATATATATATATATATATATATATATATATATATATATATATATATATATATATTTATAGCATGCAGTTTATCAAGAATAATGATTGATCAAACCAGACAAATTTCCATTTGGCGTTTTAATTCCACATTTCAAAGTACAGTAACTGTCATTGAAACAAGATGTCAGATCACTGAAATATAAATAACAGAAAAATACAAACATTATATATACACACACAAAAGAACATGCAGGTTTCCAATTTCTTTTTTTTTAAAAAAACACTATTGTAACACTTACAATAATTGTTAATAATATAAAGAGGTCAGCTCTGGGATGAAAAGAATTACCAGTAAACACAAGCAATGAGGATATTTGGTACCAAAGAAAGTGCAGGATACCAAATAAATTGAGGTATAACATCATATTTACAAGTCATTTCTAACAATAGGTTAAGTGGTAATAATTTAGAGTAAAGCTCTGGAGTAGAATATACCATTATAACTGCAATGCTGACTTGTGGCACAAGGATTTACAAGCTATATGTAACAATAGAATAACAGTTAAACACTGTGATGGAATGAAAGTAGAATTTTTGGTACTAGTTAATGTGCAATATCAAGTATCAGAGGTATGAAATAGGATTTACAAACTATAATAGAATTGTTAAGCACTGACGGAATGAAATAAGCCAATACTAAAGTCACGGTAAGTAGAATATTTGATACCAGATAATGTGCAAATATCAAGTATTAGATGTATAATCTAGGATTTACAAGCTATATTTAAAAATAGAATAGTTAAGCACTGTAACAATAAAATAAGCAGCAAATTGTATATGAAATAATTGAGATCTTTGGTATCAAGGAATGTGCAGGTATAATATACATTTTGACATTCAACTTACACATGACAACAAGTGGGAATAAATATAATTAACAGCAGAAAATCTGGCTGTAGAGAACACAGCCAATCAGAATGTCTGGAGAGGTTGGGGACTTCTGGGCTAAGAATCACCGGTTTTCCCCGACCCCCAGAATGAGGCAGTGCAAATTGGCATATCTTCAGTGATTCCTCGTGCGCCTGTATAAAAGGACAAACCATCCCATATTCATCCAAGGAGCTGCCCTCAAAGCAGGGTCACGAGAGAAAAAAAAAAAAAAAAAAAGAGCAATTTCCACAGTGAACAGTGTGGATTGGGTGAGTGTAGTCTGACACTTTTAGCAGGCTTTTTAGGGGTCTTGATGTTACTGACTGCAGGATAAAGAAAGGGTTCCAGTTGTCAGTGATGCTGGGGTGTCAGTAGTCAGCCTAGGTTTAAGGGGTCGGCTGTGGGTCCCTCTCAGCTGTGCGGCGCCTTTTCCACCTTCATGTTCAGATGCTCCTTTCAGGTAACGCGTAACGTTAACCTGGATCGCCTCATCAGTGGCATCCTGTGTTGCCGGGTTCTTCCGGATGGCTCCTGTAGAAAATAAAGATCTGTCATTCCATTTGAATGGCATAAGGTCATACACATCTACTTAAATATAAAAAAATATCCAACTTACTTTGAACAATGGTCTTCAGGAACATGTCTCTAAAACATGCTTTACCCCCTACACCAGTCCAGGTTGTATTGATGGAAAGGTGATTAGAGAAGATACTCTGAAGCATTCAGCCACACGGTTGTCTTTAGGTCCCTCCCACATTTGATTGCCAAAAACCGAAGCTGAAAATACAAAAAAACATGTTACAAATTACATTTCTCTGAAGCTTCTCATAAATTTAAAATGTGACAGGCTGTGGATTCAGACTGTAGAATATGCAGTGTACAATCTTAATTGTACTTTTTAGATTACCCTATACCGTTATAAACGAAATCGGCACACTTACAAATCGTTGCTGGAGTTCTTTATCCTGCCTCAAACTGTTGTCAAGCAACGCCAAATGTTCCTGGGTGTCTAGGGGGGAGTAACAGATCCCCTGTCAGGGATAACTCTCCAACAGACACATTGGCACTGAAACGTTGCAGCATAGCATTTTGTCGTCCATGCTACGCACAACATCGCCAAACTCCCAAGACGTCGCAGCATTAGGGTTTGATCTGCACCTACAGGGGTTCCCAGAATAAAAGAATAAAGTAGTCAGTCCTGGACCTTCAAATACTAAACTATGACATTTATATCTAGGTCTACTACATGTACAGGTGGCCCCAGTGGGAATTAAACCAACAACCACAGGTGTTGTTTGCAAGTTGTACCCGATTGCCCAGTGCGAGCAAATGTCTTCAACATTGTCCCAACTTGCTTCACCTGCTCTTGAAGCGAGCCGCTGTCATCTGGGAAGTAACAATATATTGATTAGCAATACACTAAATATAATAGTAATATAATATAACCACAATTATCATACCAGTAACTTTCCCTGTAATTTCTATCCACAGTATGTTATGCATGGCATACAAGTTCATAATGAAGAACCCTTATGATAACATCAATTTCATTTTTTTTCTTTGAAGCAGAATATTTGTTTGTAAAAGGGGAGGAAAAAGAAAATGAAATATTGGTATACAGATTTTGGTTGATATATCATACTGTACAGTGAAATGTGCTATTGTTATATCCCTACTCACCTGAAGGACGGATAGATCAGGCAAATCTCCAGTCAGGAACATCGGGCTATTAAAGTAACAAGCCTATAACTGCGGTCTTATTAATTCTAGCTTCACCATACACTCAAACTGTGAGGTTTATCTGTTTTCCTCATGGACCTGTAACACAATGCCCTGACAGTGACTTCACTGGTGTCCTGATCTTTATTAGAAACTGAGAGGAGACCAAGTTAATATAATTGATATCACAATTATCACAAAAATTAACAAACAGTCTGCTTTAAAACTAAGAAAAACAAGCTTCTATACTAACGTTACATTAAAAATGAACACGTGGCTGAACTAGCTTAGCCGCTATCTGCCGGCACACCACATTAGATTAAAATGCTTACCCTTGTAGTTGTGCAGATAACTCGATATGTAGAGTTTAAAGCCCTTGTCCCTCTTGCTTGTCGGAGCAGGGGACCAGGCATCAACAATGCGATGAACATCGCTGACGCGTATTTTCGGAAGATTTTGGAGACGTCGAGTAAAAACAGACATTTTGGGCGACGCGCAAGTAAAACCGGAAACAGATTTGGCGACAGCGGAACTTCACTGTTCAGTCTTTGTCATGTGTTTTAGCAATACATTTTTAACATTTATAATGCGTTTAGATTTTTTTTATTACCTTTACAGGGACTTTAACACTTTCTTAAACATTTGTACAGGTCAAATTGCAAAACCTGTAAAAGGTAAAATAACAAAAAAAATCGAGGTTGGAAAAAATGTAGACATAAACGAAATTTCTGCGCAACTGTGAAACCAGAGGATAATTTCGCTTTTTCATTGAGTTTATCCTTCACGTCAAAACAGGGATTTTCATGTTTATGATAGATATCACCATGGTTGCAAATTAATAAAAAATAATTAAAGTATAGGCTACCCGATATTTTGGCCATGTTGCAGATGTCTTTCACTGTTCACTGATACAGGCATTGGTGAAAAGTCTAACTTCATCAATTTATTCTGCTAAATTGTTCATACCCTGTATTAAATATCTATTTTAAAACCTAATCAGAATCAGAAAGATATTTATTGCCAAGTAAGTTTTACAAAAAGGAATTATTTTTGGTTTATTGGTGCATGTCTCAATGTGCATCAATCAAATAAATGTAAACAATTTTCACCTGTGCATAAATAATTCAATATATTTTACATATATTACTGTATAATCGCTTCAGAGTTTCAAAGTAATTTAAATGTCATTTCCTAAACCTTACCTTATCATGGAATCAAGAGTCAAGAATCTGTTATAAACCCTAATGGCTTTGGAGCAAAAAATAATAATAGCCAACATGGCTGGTCGATTTTGAGAGTCTAAGCTGTCCTCGTATTTCAAAGCGGCTTGCCGCCGGCCGGCCGCGGTTGATTGCCGCGAGGCAACCGCCAGAGAAAATGAAGCGGGCGGCCCACCGTCTGAACGCACCTATAGCCGACAGCTTGGGGACGGCGGCAAAACGAAGCCGTGCGGACATTTTTTGCTATCTGGGTAGTTGGTATTGGATAACGTTTTTGGTTAAATAAATAACAAAAAATCTGTATTTTGTGTTTACCCAAATTGCTTTTGTTTTAAGTTAGATTTTGTTTGAATTTTTAGATTTTGCTCACATTACTGTACGAAGTAAACTCACAACTAAATAAGTCCTTAGATATATTGCTGGCTGGGCCTCCCAAACACTTTAACCCAGATGAGATGTAGTTCTTACTGTCTAGATGGTCTCTTAATCTTGATCTAATTATAGAGTTACATAGACATTGATTAAATTTAAACTGTGACATTTACAAACAAGCTTTTGAAAATAGTCATAATTTCCTCTCAAATCAAACATTCTGCCTCTCATAGCCTGTCTCCTCTATTGCTGGCTTTGAAATGGATCTGCAGAAAGGTCATTGAGAGCTTAGCTCTCAATCACTTTCAAAGTACTGCTGCTTATCTTGATCTCAACACGAGACGTTGTAGTGCTGAATTATCTCAATTTCTCTTTACTTATACTAACCCCTCGCTTTTTAAGAAAAAGAGTCCCTTGGTCCGAGATGTGAAAGTAGAGATTATTCAGGTGATCTTGAATTACAGGTATCAGGTATAGATTTCAAAGGTTATGTGCATTTACGAGAAACTCTATAAGTTTGTTGACTTTTGCAAAGGTAACATTCATTTGGCTGTTTGGCAAGCTGTGAGGATTTTGTCTCAGATCTGTCGTCTAAGCTTAAATTGTTTGTATGTGCCTATATATGTGGATCTGCATGGGTCGATGGGTCATATGTGCATTGGAAACTCATGTCTTGCCTTCAATGTTTAAAAGTGTAAAAAACTCTCTTGTTAAAAACACCGATAAATTATGGCATCAGAATCCTGATGTTGGATGCTCGCAAGAGATAAACTTGAATGTTATTAATTTAGACCATATGTTAGGATCTGCAAGTAATGTAATAACAAACCTTTTATTGCACTTGTAAAAATGCAGTGACCCGGGAGAGACCTTAGGCAATTTGTTGTGTTTGTTGCGGTTCAAAATTCACATTGGCATATGTAGACATTTGTCAGCTGAAATAACTCCTCTAGAATTCAAGTCAAGTCTAGAATTCAAGTTAAATCTTATGCTAGACACACATATGCTGGAAATATTTTGTAGTACTTTCTTTCAAGAAACATGTTTGAAAGCTGATTGAAAATTGATTATGATGTTTTTACAGAAATTCTGAAGAAATCTAAGGGATTTCTGAAAAAATTCTATTTTTCAGGGATTTCTCAGTTAAAATACATTTTCAGGGCTGTTTTCGAACACCTAGTATCCTCATTATTTAATATTACAGGTGAGGTAGTGCAGCACCAAGAAGCAAGAAGATATTACACATTTTGGTTGCTGAGACAAATAAGGTTCAGTGGAGGTCAAGACAAATTGAACTAGTATTACTATAACTACTCTTTCATAACTTTTTTGGTGGTTTAAACAAAGAACACCTACATGATCATTCAGTGAAAGCAACCTGTCAATAACAGTTCCAACCCTTTAAATTGGAGTTCTTCTGGTTAGTAATTGCAGAGTACAGCTGCAATCTCCTGGGAGGCCTTCAACCCAAGAAAGCGATGAGCTACAGCCTTTAGTGTTAAGTCCTATTTTCTGGAATCGACTGAGATGAGTCTCAACGGTAGAGCACAGCTTCATTCAGACAGAATTATAGCAATATATTTGTGCTAGTCTCTAATTTATTGTAGAGTTCAGTAATACCAGAAAGACTAAGTGACGTTTTAAAAATCTAGTAGCTTGTCGTAGGCTGAATATGAGTCTCGACAGTATTGATCTACTGATGAGAGGCTTTGCTGTGGAAAGCATGGTGAGTTAGTGATTTGTTTCTTGTGATGTCGAGAAACCACTCAGTGCCTGTGGACAGACTGTCATTTCATTTATTGATGAATAAGAGATGGAGTGATACAGATGGGAATTCTGCCTCTTGTCAGGAATGTCAAATTGATTGATGCCGGAATGGAAGATGGATTCTTGCCAGCAGATATGCTACACAACTTAAGACTTAATTGTCATTGATGAGAGTGCAGAATTCTTGACAGCCTGTTTTCTGCTTGTGCTCAAGACTGCAACATTGATGAGGTGCGCAGTATTAATATTGGGATTGGTCAAAATGCACAACTAGTCATTAAACAACCAACTAGGCAATTTGACTATTTTAACTAGATTTTTCCTTGTTTTATTAAATATTTTTAATGGTGGATCTTTTATTAGTGTGCTGATAGTGTGCTGTGCTTTAGCTGTGAGTTTGCATGGTAAAACCCTCTCTGAAAAGTTTTTGTGACATGAAAAATGCAATTGCTGAAGCAATCATGTCATTTTGTGGTGCTTCTATGATATATCAGCTCATTAGACAACTTGCAAGCTCTTGCATTGCAAGTGCAATTAAGTTAACTCAGTTAAGCTACTAAACAATTTGATCGAGCTCAAACAAGCTTATAAATGTTGTTATTTATGCCGTTCAAATGTTAAAATGTATCCCCTTACTGGCCATGCACTATAGTAAAAGTATTTTGTGTAATTAGGTAGCATTGTTTGTGGAATGGAATGAAAAGTAAATGTTTATGAACTCATAATATGACATTTTTCTCATGAATTGTGTGAAAGGGAAAGTATTTTTTGTTGTAGGGCCTCTAGTGTTCATTTTGCCAGGAAACTGCCACGATACATAGGTAAAAATTATTTTGCAAAAATGTATGTATAAAATGTTTCTGTGCAGCCTGATCTCACAGGGAATTTTTAAAGAGTAGGTCGACTTTTCTATAGCAAAAATCGGTATATGCTTACAAAAAGCAGTAAATGTTGTAGGGCGTATAGGCATTATGTCCAGGAGAGGTCGCCAAAAGCTAGTTGTGAAGCAAGATCCTTTCAGCTGTAGAGGATGTATTTGTCAGAATGATAGTGAAACAAACAGACCCAAGAGCAGAGGAACAGTTCAATGATTTATTTACAATAAATATAAGTAGTCACTGAGTTGTGGATGTCGAGGATCCTGGCACCGTTTGCAGCAGCGGGAAGAGATCTCTGAGAAGTGCGCACACCTTGGCCACACACAGGGGCAATCCGTGAAGAGTGTGTTTGTTGAATGAGTGTGTTCGATGTGGAAATCAGGAACAGATTCGTGGAATCCTCTGTTGAAGCTTATTGAGGTGCAGAACAATGCCCAGCAGGGTAGGGTGATCTAGCTCACAACACTTGGGCAAAGACGAGGAGTCCTCCGTGGAAACCCAGCTGACATGCAGCAAACTGGAAGGCAACCACACACCCGACACACAGGCAACCAACAGATACACGAGACAGGACCAATTTGACAGAGTGAGTGAGGTTAGTTACTTCACACCAAACAACAATCTGGCAAAGATGCAGAAAACATGAAGGACTTAAGAAGGGAGTGAATTAGAGGATAACCAGGTGTTGCTCGGCACGCTAATTAGTGGCATGATCTTCCCATGGAAACACTGATCAAGCATGTCAGCCGCTCCTGCGAGACATGAGGGAGAGAAAATAACAAGACTTACAAAACAAACCGACAAACTCACAGAAGCCGAGACAGTATTACAGAGAAGAGGAATGCATATTTTATGGACTCTACTCTACTGTCCTCCTAGGGTAGCAGAACTTTCGAAAATATGAATCTACAGCATATTGGAGAGCAAACATATTCTTGTTTTTCTCAGTAAATCAGCATACTGATTTTGTGCACCATGGTCACTAAAGTGTGGAGAGTGTGGAGAGTGTGGAGAATGGATTTGCCGCTTTCTTTCCCCTGTCAGTATCAACTCTACTTCCCTATGGCCAATGGCCTCCAGCCCTCAACACCCAAAGGGTCCGACTCCTCAATTGGCCCCCTAATGCTTTTCTCACCTGCACCCTCTTAAATGGCGAGGGATGCTTGAAGCTAGTCTCTGATCAGTTCAAGATTTGTGACTGCCCTCCCAACTTCACACTTACAGAAAGACTTACATTCTGTTCCTCCCTTGAAGCTTCAGACACCATTACCCTTACACCTGATCAAAACATCCACAGCTTAAACACAGACTATGCTTATGTTTGAATCCCATGGGTTTTTTTTGGCAGTATTTAATACAGTATAAATTATCAGAATTATTTAGTCTGAACTGCAAAAGTTATGTTGGAACTTTCTAGAGGCTCTGGGATAACAAGGGTGCTGTGGAGGTCAATTACACCAGGTGAGCCACACTTGTCTTTTCTATCAGCGTAATGAGACCAAGGCCTGGCTACCACAGCGTCCCAGGCGGATTCATTATCGCAGGTGCTTAATCGCTCTCACTTTACACAAATAATAAGAAGAACATGAGCAAATATGAGGCCTTTATTTGTCAAACATATAGCATTTCACCACTCATAATCCCAACAGGATATAAAGGGAATACAATAATGGTAAAGACAGCTGGAAAAGAGGTGACCAGGGCAGAGAAGGTAGTCAGAACTGTTGGTCTCATTTGGGCTTAGATTGAGATCTGGCTTTATTGCCATTGGGCTTTTCATCCTGAAGACCAGTCAGCCATAATAGAATTCACCTGTTGGCCTATCACTGCATTCATAAGCCATTCTTGTCATACCAGTACCCTTACAGTAAACTGCTAGGTACATAAAATGCAGATGGGAATGCATGGAGAAATGTGGACAACATTCTTAGAGCAGGTGTTTATATTTTGATTCTGATTTTTAATTGCTCCGACAGATTTTGTCCAAATCTGATTTAAAACTAGTTCTTATATTGATTTAGCTTTTCTGTGCCAAAATTAGACAAAATGATGTTGGGAAAACAGTTTAGTAATAAAGGTATAATTGCTGACAGCCGGGACAATCAGCTTGCAGATTACTTCCTGCTTTAAAATAATTTTTTGCCATTTTGCACTGACTGTACATACTGCTGCCTGACTATTCAATATAATATCACTGTATGGCCATATGATGTATATATAAACTTAAAAAAATGCATAATTGCATAATAAATGCATAATTAAATACTCTTTGCACTTCTGGATAAATGGTAACTGTATTTTATTGGCTCTGTAATTGCACTCTGCACAATAACAAGAATGTTTAATCTAATGAAATCTTTTACTAAGTAGAATTATCGGAATGGATAAAAAAAATCCAGTTACTTCACCATACCATTTTGGCCAAATTTCAAAGCTACTAGATCTTACAACGAATTCCAGTTTTTATAATCATTGTAAATGTCAGCGAGCAATGTTATGGAACATCTACCAGAGCAGAGCATATTAAATATTTGCCTATAAACAGGCCCAGCAGAGTCAAAGGTCACTTCCCCTTAATGTTTTGCAGGGAGCCCTTTGTTGTGTTACAGGCGCTAGTGTCTGCAGGTATTTATGAAATTGATGAATGAGAGGTTTGTGGTCCACCAGAACAATTTTGTTTAGAGTGTGTCATGGTGGGAGAGGGGTCACCACATAAAGCAGAGATGAGGGGTTGTGACCTGGACCTTTCCGGGAGCAGGAGCCCTGTTGAGTGAAGGCCTGAGATTCTGGAGTTCTGTTCGGCTTCTCTGCTCTACTCTTTACCATGTCAGCACTGTAATGAGAATCATCTGTGCAGTCGCTGTGGTTATACTACCGTGACAATAGGAATATTTTGTTATCTATGGTGGTGTGTATGCATGGACTGAATCTGCAGATGAATAAATGTGCGACTAAGGTACTTAACTGTTCCTTATATTATAAGTAAAACAGATTTACTATCTTCAAAGTGTAAATTAAAAAAATATATATAACTCTTTATTACAAGGTATTCTCTAATAATTCATTCGTATTGGTCAACTTTAGCATTTTTCAGGCAAATAGTTGTATATTGACCGCTAAACTGTACAGTATAATTCACTATTGTCCTAGGCAACTGATTGTCCATATAGCTGTGCTAGTTTTATATATCTCGTATCACTCTGCAGTCTCTTTCATCTCACATAATATACATTTTTCATGTCCATGTAAGTAGTCGTTTAAGTGTGAGAATATACACGTCAATCATTAGCACAAAATAAATCCCTTCAGCTGCCTGGGCTCTTAAACATTACGTGATTTAGCAAAATTTTTGCTAAATTAAATTACGTGCCTTCTTTCACATTTGGGTGCAGTTTCCCAGTGAAATGTCCAGCGGGGGGTGCCAAAAAGCGAGTGCCGTAATCAGAGGAGGTTTTCAAGTTGAATATAAGATGGAGGTTTTAATGAGTAAAACATACCTCCCTTACCTAAAAATTTGTGTCAAATGAGAGGGAGACACAAAACAGACATCCTTACCCTTAACCAAGGCCTTCACCTTAATAAACATTTCCAAAAAAACAAAAACAAAATGAAAAGTCTTAACACTCTATGAGGTAAGCTACCGCAGAAGCTAATCATAATGTAAGTGTGTAAATTTAGGTGAGTCTGTAATACAAGCGTTAAAAAAGTGTTTCAAAATCATAAAATAGCACTGTGAGAAGTATAAGTGCGAAAAATACGTGTTTATAAAGTCATAATCAGCCATTGTACTTGTGATTTGTGTGAAAGCTCTGCTGGAAAATTCAGCTTAAACTGGTAGCTGTGTTTTGGAACATGGTGGCTGGATTCTACCTGGTCCAAGCAGGTCATTAACTGGTCCAAGCTGTTCTTTAGCTGGTCCAAGCTGGCCTTTAGCTGGTCCAAGCTGGCCAGCTAACAGCTTGTTATACCAGCTCAAGTTGGTCAAGCTGGTTTTTGGTAGTTGTTAGCTGGTCGACCAGCTAAGGACCAGCTTGGACCAGCTCATGACCAACTTGGACCAGCTAAGGACCAGCTTGGGACAACTACCATGTTCCAAATCAAAACTACCAGCTTGAGCTAGATTTTCCAGCAGGGAGTGGATGAAACAGTTATGTTGTTGTAGTGTTAATTTCATCAGGAAACTGCAGTGAAATGTAGAATGCGAAAATGTAGTCATAGTAACATTCATTCTTGCCTTCAGGATAATAGAAGGGTGCTGATCAGTCATTTATTTTTTGATAATGACTGGCAATACATTATTCTGTACTTCACTTTAAGGATAATATAAAGAGCTGGACCTGATTTTGGTTGGGAAACTTGGACCTAGATGAAAACATGGATTTAAAGTGATTTCTTCTGTCCATTTTAAACTTTTTAGTTTGAACTTGACCTGACCTGAACCAAAAATACATGATTTTCTCAAGTTTTTCTTTCCAGCTATTGGACAGTACACCAGTTGGCTTTCTCAAAGGTTGCTCCTTGTTTTTAAGTCATGATGTAGTTCCCTAAAGACTCAACTCTGAACTGGACCTGTTCTGCCAAACTTCTAATTTGGAACAGAAAAAAATTATCTTTGTTTCGATCCATGCTGTTTCTTATATGTTTTCCAATTCGCTTCCCTGTCATATCACCAACATATCATTGAGGTTCTGTACAGATGCCAGTGCACAGAGAGGGCAGGGTGCCCAGATAAACAAAGGTTTTATGACTTGTGGAGATAAATCCAAGGCATTTTCCTCTTTCTCACACAGACCTTTACAGCCTTCAGCAACTGCTACAACAGTCACCCTGAATTCTCTCACATTTGTCCCACACCAATACAGTTTATCCAGTGTAGTATGGGTGCATATGCATATGGTTCATGTGCTTGTACGTATTTGATGTATCTGCTCTTCTGTCTTCACATAAATGTTGCCATAAATTGGTCAAAGCCCTTTGTGGACCAGATTTCCCCCATATCAGTCATGATGCCCTTCACCACCAGCAGCTAATGCTCAATAGTTTTAAGTTCTCTCCTTAGAGTCTTCATCTCTCAGCAAGCGTGCCCCCTTTTCTTTTGGCGTCAGAGTGTGAAATGTAGAGGGAAAACGCTTTTCATCCCAGCTGCTCTTTCTCTTTTTCAATACGTTTAATAAGTGGACCATATTTCTGTTGTGCAGGTAAAAGCAGATGATGCAGATGGTGGGTCGTTTGGGGCCATTGCATACTCTATTGGATCTGGACCTAATAGTGCCCCACCCAGCCAGTTCACTATCAATAAGGAGACTGGACAGATCTGCACCAGTGTGGCTCTGGATCGAGATGAAGGATCAGACAGTTTCGATTTCACTGTCACTGCAGCTGATGGGGTGAGAAAATTTGTCTTTTTAGACCCAAAGTGCTCCGTTGTAAATTTTGAATAAAATATACCCTGTTCCAAGAAATATTTTTTGTTATATCAATGTTATAACACTTGTTGTAACATTGTTATAATGTATGAAATGTTGCCTATTTATGCCAAGGCTTACTAAGCAACCAAGCCTTGTCATTTAATACAAAATAATTATTTTTAAAGGTGAAGTGAACTATTTTTCTATTTATTTTTTAATTGTATCATTATTTTTGCGGTTCCTCACTTACGACACAAATATAAATTTCATCCAGGAGCTTAAAGTTTTATACAAATGGTCATTAGTGCTGTCATATAGCACCTAGACACCCAGTCTGGCCCTTACATGCCCTGCTCAACCCTTTTTCTCTCAGCTGCCAGCAATAAAATGTCATGGGCACTTTAAATGAAAAGGCAATTAAACTGAGTGTCCAATTGTGGCTCATTGTACACACACACACACACACACACACACACACACACACTCCCACTATGTTCTTTATTAGCTGCTAGCAGCGGTTTGCTTTGTTACCCATTTCAGTTATTAATGCAACCATAAAATGCTACCTTTGACAATTGAAGAGCCTTCAGTACATAAAACTGCTCACTGGCCTCTTACAACCTTGTTGGGCAGTTATGTCTCACTGTGAAGAATATTTACTATGACATCAGAATGATTAGACAATATGTGAAAGATATCCACAATCATCCTGAATGGAATTAATGGAATCAATGTTTGATTTTACCCTACAGGGAGGCCTTACCTCATCTGCATATGTGAAGGTGTCATTGGTGGACATCAATGACAACAGACCTACATTCTATCCCCTGAACTACGCTGTCAGTTTGAGTACACAGAGCACGCCCGGGACCTCCATTGTCAGGGTAACAGCCCACGACCCAGACGCTGATGTAAATAGCAAAGTGACATATCACACTGTCCCTGGTGGTGGATCCAATTTCTTCACCCTCAACAAGGACACAGGTGTTTTGTTAAAATTATTTAATTATAAATCTTCTTATTTATTTTATTATTTTATAATTTTTTATTTTGTTTGAAAATGCATTCATTTTGCTATGTTGACCCCTCTCATCCACACTGGAACAGCTTTGCAGAGCTGCTGAAAAAATGCAAGTATTCAAGAGAAAACAGATAAGTGTGGATGTGGCCTAAATTAAGTGTATTACATTTTGAGTGGATTTGTTCTATTTGGTCTAATTGTACAAAATTAAAAAAATTTGTTATGCCTATTTGATGCAGTAAAAATGCATGACTTAACAAGATTTGAACTTGGGTCACCTGCTCAAATGTAACCTTACAGACAACATGCATTGCCTTGGCTTCTTTGAGGAAGTCACCTTACTTTGAAACATTATTAAAACATGTTACATTATTACATTATACCATTGCAAATTGTTTTACATTTTTACAGATTTTTGCCAAACATTGGCTATTTATATATATTTTTTCTGGTATACAAGAAATAAAGAAATATTCTAATGCATATTGGAGTATTAAATGAAATGAACTCCATAGATGGATGATGTTAGATTAAAACAATACCAACAGTTAAATAAATTTCCAATGTGTCTGTGTCATATGGATCAGAATTTTTGTGCATCCAGTCTTGGCCAATAAATATTATTCATAGGGTTCCAATGCAAATGTATTAAGTAAACTCTCATTTCACAAATTTAAATTACGAGTAATGAAATTTAGAGTTTAAAATGATGTTGCATTTCCACATTTAATGTCACTTTGGTTAAAAGTGTTTGCTAAATGAATAAAATTAAATGTGAATGTTAAATTAATAATAAAAATAATAATTATTATTATTATTATAATAAATTATTTAAAGTGCAATATAGTTTTGAAACCTTTTATACCAACTTAATTGATAATTAAACAAAAATGAAACGAATTATGTTGCATTTCCTCATTTTGTCTCTTTGGATAAAAGCGTCTGCTAAATTAATAAATGTAAATGTGTATGTTAAATTAATAATAATAATAATTGTTAATATTATTATTAATTAAGGCACAATGTAATTTAAAAAAATGTTCTATCAACTTAATTAAAGTTGTAATTAAACAAAAATTAAACAAAGATATTTATTATGTTGCATTTCCTCATTTTGTAAGTTGCTTTGGATAAAAGTGTCAGCAATGTTAAATTGTAAATGTAAATGTTACATTATTATTATTTAAATAATAATAATTATTATTAATATTATTAATTTAAGCAACACCATTTTTAAACATTTTGTAGTAAATAAATTGAAGTTCTAATGAAACAAAAATTAAACTAATCAAAATGTTTAAAGATTATATGTGCTTATAATTAAAATAATAAATAATTATTCAAATATTTTTGTGTGTATGCAGTATGCACAGTGTAGATAATTACACAGGCAACATTATAAACACTTGTCAAATTGAAAAAAGGCTGAATGAATTTGCTCATCTGTATCTTCATATTTAATTTCTGCAGATTTAATGCCTAATCATATCTTGTTTTATTCCTTTTCCACTCTGCATTTTTTCCTGTTAGGTGTGATCTCTCTGTCGCGCTCCTTGCATGGAAAGGCCAACTCTGTCATTGCCATGGTGATCACAGCACGGGATGGAGGTGGTCTCACAGCACCTGTCAATGCCAGAGTGAACATCAGCATTGTGGCCGGCTCAGTGGCGCCCCCCTTGTTCGAACAAGCGCACTACTTCTTCACCGTGTCTGAAGACGTGCTCCGGGGTACTGAGGTTGGCGTAGTGCGGGCCAGCAGCAGGAATGGTTCGTTTTAGCCAACATTTCACAAACATAGACTTTTTCCATGTCCTTCTGGGAATTTCCATCACGTTGTATAAAAATATACTTAAATACAGTGCAATGTAAGAAGCCATGTGCTGTAGCATACTTTCTTACAGTTCTCCTAACCTCAGTGCTGTGGGCTCTCAGAACCATGAATTGGTGTCTGTGAGACAGTTAGGGGTGTTGAAAAGCCTGATAGGGAATATTTGTACTCTTGCTCAGCCAGTTGTGCAAATAAAACAGCAGCTGCTGCTTGAACCTCATTAAACAGTCACATCCATCACAGATTCCACTTTACCTCATGTTGTTAGAAATTATTATTTATTGATGTATATTTTCTCATAGCAAAGGCATTTCTTTGTGTTGTATGCAGAAAAATAATGGGAAATTCTATAGGATTTTTCCCCCCCTTGTTTTGCTCTCTTTGCCTTTTCCTGGGGTAGTGTGGTGTGGTCAGTAGTGTAGTCTAGGGCATATGCAAGCATACGTTGTATGCCCACCTATCTTTCTTAGGATTTGGTGTATGCCCACCTAAAATAAACTGATGATACATATGGCCGCCAGTGCGAGGAGTAGACTTTTGACCTGTAACTTTTTCAATCTAATAACATGATGCCGCAACACCACTGAGTGAATTGTGTGTTTTGTTTTTAATTATTATTATTTAAAAAGTGTACAGAGATTCTCTCTGAACACGCACAGAGCTGCGGGATGCGGGACCGCAACTGATGGCACAGGCCAGACAGACAGTCCGACTAAGCTGACCCACCAATCAGAACGTTCATTTCAGACGCGATTGGATATTTGCTAACCAGTCATATTTTCTGTTTCAGTTAGGGGCGGGACATTTCCAGCATCTAATGCTAATGCACAAGCACCTCTGGAGCCATAATTTGCACTGTATTTATTTACAAAAATGTTTTAAAGGATTAAAAATGTTTTACTGGTTATATATACATTTTAGAGACTGGGTGCATGTTTTTTTTTTTTGGTTGGGGTGGGGTCCATCGTAAATTACCCACCTCTTCAGACACTGCTACACCACTGGGTGTTGTGGTTGAAGATTTAGGCTGCTAAACTAAAAGGATCCATGAGATATCATCACTGTACCCTTTTGCAAGACACTTAAAAGTCAAGTCAAGTCAAATTGGTTTGTATAGCGCTTTTCACAGCGTTGTTTCAAAGCAGCTGTACATTAAATTATGCTATAACTGAAAATGAATGAATACAATGCCAATATTAGTTATTTATGTTTAGTATTAGTAAACTAAGTAAGTGTTGTGGGTCAATGGTTAAATAAAATTATTTTGTATGAACTATACGTTTTAGTGTTAAATCCTTGAAGTCATCCCGAATTAACTGAAGAAATACACATAGATGCATTTGCCTTTGGTTTTGGCCGATGAAGGCTTTTGTATAGGTATCATTCAGTGAGGAGCATCTCAGTCCGGCTGGAAGCTTATGGCAGGTAAAAGGATAGTTCACCATAAAAAAAATGTAATTCTGACAAAAGTAAATTTTCTCAGAAGTGACCCAGCCCACCCCGTTCACATGGCAAAATGCCCTTCCATCATCAGACGGCAAAACAAGAGAACCTACTGCCTACCCGATAGGTCAAAATGCACAAGTTGTTGTACCCATACATTTTTGCTAAGTTTTCTGAGTACAGAAAAACAACATTACACAGGTTTCGAA
Source organism: Xyrauchen texanus (assembly GCF_025860055.1). Taxonomy (NCBI): domain Eukaryota; kingdom Metazoa; phylum Chordata; class Actinopteri; order Cypriniformes; family Catostomidae; genus Xyrauchen; species Xyrauchen texanus. The sequence continues at coordinate 18,894,169 of NC_068318.1, read as the reverse complement.
TGACATTGGGTGAGTAAATAATGAATTCATTTTTATTTTGGGGTGAATTATCCCTGTAGTAAGTGTACTGTAAGTCGCTTTGGGTAAAAGCGTCTGCTAAATGTCTACTTACTTGTCTTACCATCTCTCGCCCTACAGGAGTTTCTATGGACATCACCTACACTATATCTGCGGGGGATCCAGATGGTTATTTCATGGTAGATTCTGAGACTGGAGCGCTTAGAACAAGTCTTCCTCTGGACCACGAGTCTCGACCCTCTTTCGACTTGGAGATTCAAGCGCAAAGCGGTTCCCCTCCAGCTTTTGGAGAGACTCGCATTCAGATCACCATCGCAGATGTGAACGATAACGCCCCCATTTTTTCCCCGTCAACCTCAGAGTCACTGCTGCTCCCAGAAGCCACTAAGATGGGCACTGTCGTGTACCGCGTCCAGGCCGAGGACCGCGACTCAGGTCCTAATGGACAGCTTAGCTTTGACCTGATGTCATCTGGAGGGCAACGTACATTTGGGGTGGAACGAAGCAGTGGGGAGATCCGACTAATTGGGAGTCTGTCATATGATAGCGTAACACGCTATGATCTCCAAGTGATCGCAAAAGACAGCGGTGCTCCCCAGCTTAGTGCCACATTTACCCTAGTGGTCCACATCCAGGCGGAGAATGACCAGGGTCCTGTGTTTGACACTATGACCTATCGTGTTGAGCTAAAGGAGAACACACCACTTAACACCCGTTTCCTACAGGTTCGGGCTCTCAACCGAGATCCATTGGGAAATGGAGCTACATCCAAAGATTCCATGGCATCTTCTCCTCTGGCATACCATCTCCGGCCTGATGGGGATGCAGCAGGTTTTGGAATCGCCCCAGAGAGCGGCTGGCTGTTTGTTAAGAGTGCTTTGGACCGAGAAGCCAAGGAAATCTACTTGCTAACTGTACTCGCCACCTCAGGAAGTGGCCAGATGAGGAAGACAGGTAGTGCGACAGTGAGAGTTACATTGACGGACGAGAACGATAACTCACCACGATTCTCTCAGGAGAGGGTGTTTTTGGCAGTAAGAGAGAACCTGCCTGCCGGAACAGGCTTTGGGAGAGTGTCTGCAATGGACCGTGATGCTGGCCTTAACAGTCGGCTTACATACAAGCTACTCCACATGGACCGTTACTTCCAGATCAGTTCCCAGACTGGTGAGCTGGAATACAACCCACACCTTCACTCAAAAATAATAATGTTCCATTACCTTAATTAAGTTGAAGAAAAAGTTTCAGCTCAATTAAATTAAGCCTTTTCAAAACATCTGTCAGAACTGACTTATTCAAGTCTGGTAGTACAAACTAGAATTGATTACTACTAGTTGCAATGAAAATGTGAAGGCTTCTTTGATAAGTCACTTTGCATTAAAACAATATGAATAAAAATGCTACTAGGGGTGTGCAGCGGAGCCATTATCTGTATTCGTATCTGTATCTGTTCATGTGACAAAATCATCAGTATCAGATATAGATAATTATCTGGGTGAAGTAACTGAAAACTGTGATTTCCAGATGTGGGCGGGGCTTAAACCTGAAGCGTGTCAAAACTAAATGAAACACCCATTTTTAAGTATTACTCTTACGTAGTTTCTATTAATAAAATATGACTTCTATATGCCTTTTCATAATAATAGCCTAATAATAATTATTATTATTATACAATTATTATTTTTAAAAATCGTATTATTATTTTTTCTTACCAGAAGAAGCTGAATTTACAGGCTACATTAACTGTGGGATATGTTGTGGTATCTCCTGGTATTTCTGAAATTAATTTCTGCATAAAACAGAATTTTCATTTGTCTGTGCAAGTAAAACAACATTATTCTGGAGGCATGAGGTGTCAAGCACACATTTTGCAATGAATAAAAAAATACAAATTCACACATTAAAAGAAATGAATGTAAAATCAATATAGCCTACAAACATGTGAAAGTTCTGAAAGTCTATCTGGATTTTTTACAGTAGAACACCATTATTTAGTTCAATAATAATAATAATAATGTTACATTTATATAGCGCCTTACCAGAGTTCAAGAACAGAGTAAGAAGAAAAAAAAAAGACAGAGCGTGTTTCAGGTTCTTTGTTTTATACAAGCAGGAAATAGATGAATACTATATGGAGCATTTAACTTTTTTAGAATAAAGTCTTAACCAGTTATTAACCTTAATCGCTGATGTGGATATAAATGTGGTCAACTTTAAGAGACTGAAAGACGAGCTCCGACGTGAAATCATCACTTCAGGTCAGGAATTGAATATTGCCCTCAGGTTTAGGCTATAAGTAAATACATGAGAATCACGTGTGAATCGTGTGATACATTAACATAGACATGTCAAGAAGTGGAAAGTGTATATGTTGTCGTATCTTAGTTTATGTTACACTTGACAAGCTCCAGATGCCCTCAATTAATAGAGACCTTGGAGTTGAGACCGCACCCATGCGATCTGAAATCACACCGTATGGATTTTCATTCATAAGGTGTACAGTTTAGAAATATTGGCTGCACAGATTCATAAATTCTTTGTAATTTGGGATATTTTTTATTTAAAACGTCACTTCATCCTTGGGCTTTTTGGATAATCAGTCATACAAATATTTTAAGTCAGTATTCGTGCCTTTCCGAATAAGGTATTCAGCTTTTGGCACATCCCCTGATTGCTACTTTATATTACTTCATCAAATCATTTTTAATAATTTATTTATTTATTTTTTGGCTTTTGTTTTTTCTTTTTACCAAACATTGGATATTTGGATTGGATAATTTTCTGAAATACAACCAGAAAATAAAAAAATTATCTTATTTAAATTATTTATCTCTCAGAGAGACACATTGTAACAGAATTGCAACACATTTTAAAGCCTTATAATAAATACCTTTATACACACACACACACACACACACATAACAGTAGCTCACTCTCTGAACTGTATCACATACATTTGTTGCATGGATGAGGGATGTTAGATTAAAAAAATATATGCACCAATCAAATTATTCATATAGTTCTAATGGATTATAGGTGCATTAAAAGTGTCATTATTTAATTTGTCATTTTGGACTTTCACTGACCCCTAGAGGTATTGATGCCTCATCATTCAAACAAACGTTTTCAGATACCAATGTCATTGTAGAAATGTACTATTCACATCCATCCATCCATCCATCCATCGTCAACCGCTTATCCTGTGTACAGGGTCGCGGGGGCTGGAGCCTATCCCAGCTAACATTGGGCAAAAGGCGGGTGTACTATTCACAGTCAGACTTAATTAATTTAATATATGAGTGAAAGTGTTCAATAACAGGGTGGTTACTGTGATTGAGCGAGTAATATTTGGCTGCTCATGTGATTCTAAAATAGCGTTCCCCATGAGGACACTCTCCATGTACAATGAAACATTGTCTCATGTGAATATTCTTGATTTTAGTTTCAAAATTACTATTTATTTCTTGAGGAGTAAAACTTTTTAAAATGAGGAAACAATTTGTGAGTGCAGCTTTAAGCAGAATTCCATTGTACCAATTTAAATTTATTGCACACAATGAAAAGTGTAAGTATTGTAAGTATTGACATTAACTCATTTCAATCAACTAAACAGAATATGTATCAAAATGTATGTATTTTGAATAACTAGAATATTTCCATTAACTACCATCCAGTAAGTTTTTACTCAACTTTTCATAGTGCAATCGCATCCTCTCTCTCTCTCTCTCTCACACACACCTCTCTCTCTCTCTCTCTCTCTCTCTCTCTCTCTCTCAAATAATGACATTCAGTATAAATTAGCTTTATTGGCATGATTGTATACAATGTACAATGTTGCCAAAACATTCATTAACAGAAAAAAAAGTATTACGTACATAAAAAAGTAGTAATAATAAAATATTATTTTTAATAATAATAATAACCATACAGGTAAGTGCACAAAATGTAAAGAAAAATAATTACAGAGAACACTGAGTAACAGTAAATTAAACTGACACATACAGTATTTAGTGATGGGTCACCCTCTGTCCCTCAGATCATGACAGGAGAACACATACCTCTATAACCAGGGTTGGGAGGGTTATTTTTTAAATGTATTTCACTACAGATTACAGAATACATGCAGTGGAATGTAATTTGTAATGTAACATATTCTAAATACTTTGGATTACTTCAGCACTGGTAGATTTTTCACTTGTTTTGACTATAAAACTCTGTACATATAAAAGCCAGTACAGTGAGACAAAATACACATGTTAAAAATACTTTCTCTGAAAAACCTAAATATCTTATGCAGTGTTGTTTCTAAAACAAGATAAATCAAATTGTTTTGGATTTTTAGATATTTTTACAGGAAAACAATACAAAAATGATTATCAAGAATACGATTTTTGCCCTAATATCAAAGGTCTTTATGATTTAATGTGAATTTTCTTGTTAAAAAAATATGATCATGTCTGATAACATGTGCATGTGAAATGGCTAGAAATAGCATTTTAGCTTAGCGTAAAGCTGACAATTTAAACAAGGTTTATTTCTATTTCTTCTGCTCCAAACTTACTTCAAACTTACTTCTCTGTCTGCTGTCAGTATGAATGTAACACATCATAAGAAAGTGTTTCACCGCTGTTCAAATGCACTTTGGATCGCATCATTTATATGTATAAATGTTTTCCAATGACAATAAAATGCAAAGTAATCTCTTTAGTAATCAAAATACTTTTTGAATGTAACTATATTCTAAATACCAATGATTTCAATTGTAACTGTAGTGGAATGCAGTTACTTATATTTTGTATTTTAAATACTTAATCCTGTTACATGTATTCCGTTACCCCCAACCTTATTACACACATATCTCTTTGTTTGTGTAGGTGAGATCAGTACCAGAGCAGCTTTGGACCGTGAGCACCAGTCCAGTTATCAGCTGATTGTGGTTGTCCAAGATGGAGGTACCCCTCCCCGCAGTGCCACTGGAACAGCCCACATCACGGTTCTCGATGAGAATGACAACGCTCCGGCATTCAGCCACACACAGCCTGGCAGGGAGATTCTCATTCAGGCAAGAGACAGACTGGCACAGACTGTTATCAAAGCCTTAAATTAGTTTGTCATAACATAAGTCCTTGCAGCATGGACCATATGTTTATTAAAGCACAGATCACATCATAAAAATGTCATTAAATCTGTACATAATATCTTTCAAAAAAATGTATGACCTTGGATATGTTCCCACACTTGCTGGTCTGTTTGAATTAGGTATAAGCAGCCAGTCTGTGTTGTTTGAAGCTTGGTTGATGTTTTGCAGGTTCAGGAGGGTCTTCCTGCAGGTACTTTATTAGGAACGTTGAATGCCAAAGACCCAGATGAGGGAGAGAATGGCACTATTTTTTACTCATTATCAGGTAAGCAAGTACCAGAATAGACTATTAAAGGGATAGTTCACCCAAAAATTTACACAAAAGGAGATGATAGGGACCATGTTTACTTTTATTGCAATTTTATATTATTTTTTTACATTCAATGGAAGTGAAAGATGACTGATGCTACCATTCTGCCATCTCTTTTTTGTATTTCACGGAAGAAACAAAGTCATTTGGGTTTGAAACTACACAAGGGTGAGTAAATGATGACAGAATTTTCATTTTCAGGTGAACTATCCCTTTAAGTGTTGGCTCATGTTATTCACAGAGGACATTAATGCAAAATTTTTCCTTCTACTCTAAATGTAAGATGTTCTTACACTTCTCTTTGTGTCCAGCGTGATGTATTGTATAGATAATTATACTTCCATATTTGTCTCTATTTATGCTTCCATTTGTCCTTGCTCTTATAGGCTCCAGAGTGGAACATTTCTCCTTGAACCCAAACACTGGAGAGCTGCACTCCTCCTCCCCCCTAAGACGAGCTGAAAAGGCAGAGTACAGCTTCACCGTGACTGCGTCGGATCGCGGAGCACCATCTCAGAGCTCTTCCACTGCCTTGCTTCTACAGGTCAGTTTATACAGACACATTTCAAAACTTCACTTGCACTGGGTTAGTGTTTTCTGGCAAGTGCACATACTCCAGGTAATGTATGTTGAGCTGTGGTGCTCATACATGTTCAAATCCGGCTTGCATCATGCCCTGATCCCCCTATCATTTTCAGTATCCTCTTTAGAGTCTCTATAATAAAAAGTGGCAAAAGAGAATGGTAGCAAATTGTATTATAATCTTTACATAAAAAATAAGAGTCACAGTGAATTTGTAAATAGCCAAAGATAAACTGCATTTGCTCAGTCATACTTGTCTTACTATGAAGGTAAATTATTGCCTAAAAGATTTGCATGTGCAGAATAAGATTTGTTCAGTTTATTCATACACATACAGACTGATTCTACTGTATCTGTTCATGACACCCTTTCTTTGCTTGCATTTTGCTGATAGCAGGTTTGCAATATTTTTTGGCCATGTTTGGGTGAAAACAGTGCAAAAAGTGTAAGCACAAAAAATACAAAAACGGAAGTCAGAAGAATACAGATCAAATTTACTTTGTGTTAATATAAAATTACAGATTCACAAAACATGAATAACACTTATGCGAAGCATTAAAACATTGCTAATATTTTTTCGTACGCTTGCAGCTTTTTGTGTTTGCAATTTTAGTTATGCTTTCAAAAATCGTAATTTCCGCATGCAAATCTTTCAATCATGCTTGTAACATCATTTACTAATTTACCTTCATAAAGCACCACTAATTTAGGTTCATCCATGAGAAATCTTTTTGTCTTGAATTTAAGGTGATCTGCAGTGTAGCCACAGTCAGGGCCATTTCTAAGCATAGGAGGCCCCTAAGCAAATTCCTACTTGGAGTACCCCCCATCCCATTCCTCCCTTCCATTTCGGGCCACAAGGGGGCCCCCTATACCATTCTAATTGAGCCATAACAGATGCCTTAGTCTTACTCACAGCTTTTAGTATATTAAAAATACAAATAAAAAAAAACTTGCTTTGTGGGGCCCCCTGGTGGCTTGGGGCACCCGCTAATACCATTTATAGCTAGAAATGGCCCAGGCCACAGTCGTAAAATCTTACTGCATGACCACCACAGCTTACAACTGTGCACAGTGACTTCCAATATGAACAAGCCGCCTTTCACTATGCTAAACTATCATCATGCTCATTGTCCCCTGAGCTGCGGTATCAGTATTCAAGCAGGGAAATTAGTTCTGACCCAGAGGCCAGCTCCTGTCGTTGCAAACACAAACACCTCCAAACTCCCAGTACTGCTTCCTGTTCCAGAGGAACATGCTGTAACTAAAAACCATGTATTAATCCCAATACACAGCATGGAATGGCGTGAATCAGAAATGTCACACAAAGAGGTCCAAAGATTTTCCATCTTTTACTGAATATTAAATACATTAAATGATCATTCAAAATGACTACCATCAATTTGAAAAGTAAAAAATACGATTTCTGGTCTATTTAGAAGCATTCCCACATGAATGGATGCGAAAGGGAGTAGAAAGGAAGAAAAGAGGAGAAAATAAAGGTTAGTTGAGTTCAGTTGAAAAATTGAATGGGATATTAAGTCGGATGACCAGATCGCAAGATCACAGCGCTTAGTAAGACTAGAAAAACTTCTTCCATAGACGTTTTTGAGATAATGATGTCACTTTAGAATCCCAAACTCTACAAGTTTACTGGTGGATAAAATAAAGCATCACCGAAAATGTTCAACTTAAAATCATCTCTGGTCCGGAACTTCTGGTCACATAATATTTTTGACAATACATTAATTTCGTCCCTTTTCAGTCCACTTTAAAAGTATCCAGATATCTAGATTCCAAAGAGTTGTGCTTTACAGAATTAGTCCTGGCAAGCAGTACAATCTTTTTTGTAGTGAAATATCTTCTATGCTTTTACAGATGTGATTTCAAAAAGGGAATTGGATGCTAATTGTAGAGCATGCAGTTGACTGTAATTTTTGTGCTCCCTGTTTGTAAGGCACAGATGAGGGAGAGTGAGAAATGGCAGAGAGAGAGAATGCACCTTTGAATCAAGTACTCCCAGATGGCTCTGATTAGGCCCAGCTGTGGTTCCCCATGATCAAACGGAAAACTGAAAACTTCAGTCCCCTAATACAGTAGCACCAACTGATACTCTCGCACCAGAGAGTCATGCACCTTAACAATATCTAGATAATATTTTGCATGCTGTCAGTAATACCAGCCTCCCCTTAATGTCCAGTGTACCTTGCACAAAAGAGGGAGCCAAAAAATGGATCAACTTCAATCCATCTGTTGCTTTCATTCCTAACGTCCGGTATGCGTGTGCTCTTTTGTTTTTCATAGGGATATTAGTATGAAAGGCTTCAACTGTCATCATTACTGAAGGGTTTTCTGGCTCCACTTCAAGGACATGGGAAATAGGCCTTATATGTGATAGACAGGTTCATTGCATTTTAATCTTTCTTTAATGCATTTAGTTGACGTCTTAAAAAATGGGGAAGCATTTTACATTGCACTTTAATCTAGTAAATAGTGACATATCTATTTCTAATAATAATACTGTAAATAACCATAACCATGCTGAAAGACCAGTTTAGGCCAGCATCATAGGAGCTCCATGCTGGTTCATAGGTTCTTTGGACCACGAGCACCAGTCCAGTTATCAGCTGATTGTGGTTGTCCAGGATGGAGGTTCCCCTCCCCGCAATGCCGCTTTTAGAACATGCTGCTTTTAGAACATTAACTGCATTTTCTTTCAGCTTCATGCCTTTCTTCCTGATGAAAAACAAGAAAAAAATGTGTTTTATATTTTTGTCCTGTCACTGTGTTGATCTACTGAGGCAATTGTGTTAGGTTTCACAAGCTTCGTAATCAATTTTATGTCCTCAAACTATTTAAATGAACTAAAAATGTTTGGGGAGCTTCATCGTTTAGGAGGATTGTTGTAAAACATGGACGTTCAGCTTAAAATGTAACTTTAGAATGACAGAATTTGTTGTATCACCATTTAACTTTTTTTCATAAATAAAAATACTCTTCTTTCTTATTCGCAACCTGTAGGTCACTGGCTCCAAAAGGACCCCTCCAAAACCCAACACCCTATCCATGACCCTCAACACAATAGAGGGAGCTAAACCAGGCTCTGTTATTGGTTCAGTCAGGTCACACGATCATCCTGACATCATAGCAAACAGTCAGGTGACCTACCTGGTAGTGGGAGGCACAGATCATGATGGCACATTTATGGTTGACCATCTGACAGGTGATGTATATTTGGCTAGAGAGCTGGACTATGAAAAGGGATCACGGTATACTCTACAGATTGTGGTGGACAATTTTTCAAAGGCCTTTCCAAGCAGTCACATGGTGCAGTTGGAAATCAATGTGCAGGATAGTAATGACCATGCACCCCAGTTTCCAGAAGATCCGGTCACTATTGTCATTCCTGAGAACATTCAAGCAGGTTCTTCGATCTACACCTTCCAGGCCACTGATAAGGACGGTACTGGCCCCAATAGCGAGATACGTTATTCTATCCAACAGCAGTGGCCTGATAGCCCAGATCTCTTCACTCTTGATAAAGTCACGGGAGTCCTAAAACTGGGCCAAGAGCTGGACCATGAGAAGACCTCCAGCCTCTTCCTGGTGGTCCATGCCACAGATTCAGCCATGGATCCCAATCAAAGGCTCTGGGGATCGGTAACAGCACAAGTGTTTGTGACTGATGAGAATGACAATGCTCCGATCTTCAGTTCCCCTACAGCTGTTAGTGTGATGGAGGACCAGCCTGTTGGTTTTGTCCTGCTCTACATCATGGCCCGGGATGCAGACCAGGGGGAAAATGGACGAGTATCCTACAGGATCCAGTCAGGCAACCCAGCAGGACGGTTCAGCCTCAGCCCCAACAGTGGTAAGAGTCATTACTTGAAAGGATAGTTCACCCAAAAATGAAAATTCTGTCAATTCTGGTGAGTAAATGATGACAGAATTTTTTTGGGGGGTAATTTATACCCTTAATTCTATCTGATAAATGGCTCCTTCTCACACCATACTACTTTACTGGCCATTCCCTCAAAGCCCAATTAATTAAGCAAGAACAGATAATTTTCTTGAAAGGTTTATTCAGGGGAGCACGGTTTTGCTTTGGCCCTGTCAACCGCACGCCTTTGATTTGGAGTTGGAAATAGGCATTAGCGTGATATTTCTCCATCATCCAAGAGTATGACCATTTACTGCTCACGCAAAGTTAGATTAATAAGATTAAGACTAAGACACCTAATATACTGAGCAGCTGTAGACTATTTTCCTTCCATTATTGTCAAATGGTTTGTGATGTGGGTTAGTATTTAAAGGGATAGTTTACTCAAACATGTACATTCTCTCGTAATTTATGCTCATTTGTGTTGTTCTGAACCTGTATGACTTTCTTTCTTCCATGGAACAACAAAAGAGGAATTTAGTTGAATGTCCAAGCTGCTTTCTTCATGTCTTCTATACAAAGAAAATGGATAGGGACAAGGGGTTGTCAAGCTCCAAATGTGATATCAAAACTGATTTTAGCCAGACGGTGGGAGTAGAACTTAAATCTATTTTGACTGTGCGAAGCGGAGGTCTTAAGATGGATGTTAAGCATAAAACCAGAGCTATCATTTTCAGAAGCAGAAACTAGCTTAAGCATTTCAATGATGTGTGATCTTTTGTTAGGTGGACTATTTATATGAAATGAGGCCGCACACAGACTTCGCACAAACACACAATAAAGTTTTGCAGTCAGCAAGCATTCAGGCTGCCATATGTACCGCTGGGGTTTGTTTATCCTGACTGACCCTTGCTTGAGTTTTAGCTGATGACAGCATTGTGCAGAGGTAGAGCAGGAAAGGTACAAAAATGGATCCACAACATCAAATCTCAACCTTGCTCTTCATAGCAGTAAGTCAGCAAAAAGCATCATTCTCAAATTCCAGTTGGAGGTGCCAATCGGAGGAGAAAAATGGAATGAATAAAGTTCAAAAGAATTATGAGTTATGGAAATTGTTTTTGACTTTTATTTTGCATAAAACAACTGCAATTTTGGAATCTCAGGAACGTGTGAATAGGGGAGTAATAAAGATGAATTAGCCCTTGAAGGCTAATGCTAATACCATACACTGGCTAAACGTACCAAACAGTGACTTTTTTAATGTTTTTGGCCATGGTACCATGGTAATACCATTGAATTTTTTTAAAGTGTTTTGGGATGTCATGTAAATACCATAGTATATGAATAAGGTAATCATTCAGTTCCCTATACTGCAAATGAAAGTACCATGATGTTACAATATAATTTCAATGCTGTACTTTGGTTGTACCCTCTTTAGAAGGGTTCCTTTATTTGCTACTGTACCTTTACTAAACCACAGAGCAGCTGAGTACAGCACAATAATGTGAACCCCTCATACAGGAGATCTAAGGATGTTTTACCCTTCTCCTAATCTCCAGGCTCTCTCTCCATCCTAAAACCTCTGGATCGTGAGGAACAGGAGAGCTACAACCTCACCATTGTTGCTGAAGACCATGGCATACCCCAACACTCCACCACTCAGGTGCTGTCTATCCAGGTGATTGACATAAACGATGAAGCACCAAGGTTTGAAAGGACTGAATTTGAAGCTCAAATCAGAGAGAACCAGCCAGTAGGAACAACCATACTGAAGGTCTCTGCCTCAGACCGGGATCACGGTGAGTGATATTTGATTACACAATAAACCATGTGTTAAATGTACCTTTACTTCTAGAGTATTCCGACCATTCAAACTTTGCCATCTGGTTAAAGCAGTTATGTTGTGGTGACAGTAATGTTTTTTATTTAAGTTTCCTGTTGAAGATATGTGGGACTCATTGTCAGCCCCCTGGGTAGAGTGCGAGAGTATGAAAGAGAGATTGTAAAGACATTCTCCAGGAAATATTAATTGAGTAAGCAGGTGCTTGTGCCAAAGCTCGCTGACTTTGCACGCAATCTGGCATCTGTATGTCTTTGGTCTACGCCTATGTTCATTTTGTAGACCACGAATCGGCTGCTGAATCAGCAAATTGAACTACTAATGAAACCTATGATGTGTTAAAAGCAAGATCAAAAAGGTTTGAACCTGAATATTTTATGGCATTTTACACATCTGTTTTAATGCAAATCAGGTGATTCACAAGTAACAATTTCCTGTACCATTCTAGATCACAATGGATTTCTTAATTGAGAAATTAGAAATGCTTTGGTAGTCACAGGATATGTTCAGAATAGCATACTAACCTCTCTTACTATTTCTGGTATCTATAGTATTTATGCTTCACAGAATATTGAAAATTTCAGTATGCATATAGTATCTATATTACCTATTATATTTGAACTCCCAAAACATCCACCTTGACATTCCATTTCCAGTGTGATGAATAACCCAGAAGTAATCTCATTTCAACCACGATTGATAATAACATCTCTTTTTTGGCTCCTTATTTGATCAGACTGCTAAAATTACAACATTTTTAGATTGAATAAAAAAGTAAAATATTCATTTTAATTTCCAAGTTGATAATTAGATGCCACTCACATACAACTTAATGAGGTCATGTGACAACAATGTAGAATACTACTTTTTGGAGCATTTATTGTGGAAATATCTGTAATTACGAGATTTAGACTTGTAAATCTGGTCAGTGTCTTCATAGAATTCATAATTGCAAAAAGTTGTAAACTCATAAATGTATGAATGTTCTGAATTGACAGTTGTGACTTCCTTTCCCTGTTTCACTTACTATTTAATAAAAACAATAGAAGGCAGCAAGTGTTTTATTCTAGTAATAATTATCGATTCAGTCACCGTTCACGATTTTGAAGGATTATTGATTATATAGTATATTTCTGTTTTTAATGACTGTTGCAGGCACTAACGGCTTAGTGACTTATGGTGGTGTGACTGAGGATGCATTCACAATTAATCCAGAAACAGGTGTAATATCTGTCACCCAGGTCCTAGATAGGGAACTTCAGGACCACTACATAGTAACAGGTACTTAAAATATATAATATACAATATTATTGAATATTATAACCTATTATCATAATTCATAATAAACTTTGTAATTGTATTTATGTTTTGTGCTTGTCAGTGTATGCAAAGGATGGTGGCATACCCCCTAACTTTGCCAAGACCAAAGTGCACATCACTGTGTTGGATGAGAATGATAATGCACCCTCTTTTGGAAGGCAGCAATACAGTCTGGATGTTCCTGAGAACCTAGACCCCGTGGAACTCTTCGCCCTCAGAGCCACTGACCAGGACACTGGAGAGAGTGGCCGACTGGAATACAAGATCACTGGTAAAAACTATAGCTTTTTTAATGTCTGTACCGAGCAACAAGAAGAAGAAGAAGATGAAAAGCTTTAACAGTAGATTTACAGATCAGATACATTTTGAATTATATATGAATTTTAAACCATATTAAATTTTAAATGAGTTGTGATGAGGGCATATTCTGCCTAAATAAATTTTTACTAAAAAGAAGGATGTACCATGTATATATAAATGAATTAAAATCCATACATTTTTATTTGTACCAATACCAGTGAAATGTAATATTTCTTGTCATTTGAAATTAAATGCCACAGTAAAATTGTATAATATGTTATTATGCCACAGAACACACTCCATTATTTAAAAAATTAAATATTAATATAAACATGTTATATAAAAACAATGGCATTTTGCCTCAGTGATGCTAAATGCTTCATGTTTTTAATTATTCAGGTAAAGAGTCATAATGATAAAGAAGTGGCCTAAGTATTAAGTGAACTAAAAACATACTAGGCTGATAATAAAAAATAAAAAACAGTCACTGGTTTTTTTTTTATATAGTTTTTTTTATTAATATTAACAACAGAATATGCAGGCAGATCTATTAGTGTTTACAATGCAAAGTCTTATGCAAAGCTCTGAGATTTTGACACATACAGTGCCTGATTTGTTGCACCTGTTTGCTTTCACGTAAGACATTAGCGACTGTTTGTTAATCACTCACGGGACGGGCATTGCCCATGAAGGACATCTAACCATTTGGGCGCAGCCAAATTTCTGCATTCACCAATAGTGTTCACGCCTCACGGTGAACGCGGGATGTGTATGTGTATTGTTTCATGACTCTATGTGTATTTCTATGTTATGTACATTACCAAAAGATTTAACTCAGAGCTTCTGCTCCATACTGAGAAAAATTGAACATTTATATTGACTCCAATTGAAACACTAAGCGTGCATTTAACTCTTTATTCTAGAAAATTGTTTTTCCACACACTTGAGTCCGCCATCTGCACAGATAATTTTTGCGTCTGCACAGAAGTAATTTAGCTGGTTGGCCAGTTTGTTTTCCAGCTAGAACAGCTGACAAATGCCTCAACCCCCTAAAAAAAGGAAACCAGACCAGCAAAGATCAGCAAATCACCTATATTTCAGCAGGGTGATATTAACAAATTTTTTATCTCTGTGTTGCTCTTCAATAGCTGGAGATCCAGATGACGACTTTCAACTTGACAGTTCCTCTGGAGCTCTCTTAACCTCCAGATCTCTGGACAGAGAAAGGAAGAAAAGTTATTCCCTGGAGGTGGTGGTTCACGATCATGGTAGTCCCTCCCTCAGCAGCACTGCCACTGTGGAGATCAATGTCCTTGATGTAAACGACAACAGCCCCAAGTTCAGCAGCAGTAGCTACACCATTGAGGTCTCAGAAGATACTGCTGTAGGTAAGGTGGTACTGGATGTGACAGCCACTGATGTGGATGAGGGTGAGAATGGCCAGATCCTGTACTTCCTAAGCCATGAGGCCAAAGGTACATTCACAGTAGACCCAGATACAGGCCGAATCACCACAATAGCACCTCTAGACAGAGAGAAAAGAGCGTCTTGCACCTTTCAAATATATGCAGTTGACCTGTCACCTGCCGCACCCCGTAATGCCTCGGCCCAGGTAACTGTTACCATCCTGGACATCAACGACAATGCACCATTCTTCATCCAGGACCCACTTATCATTAATGTGTCTAGTGGAAGTGTGTCCACGCATCAGGTGGTGGCCACCATGAGAGCAGAAGATAAGGACTTTGGAGCCAACGGGTCGGTGTTCTATCGGTTTGCGATGCCAGTCCGGGGTTTTGCAATTAATTCGCTTACAGGAGAAATCCAGACAACAGAGAAGCTACAGACACTGACGCAAATCCAGCGCACACTCATAGTGGAGGCGATGGACCAGGGCAGCCCTCCCCAATCTTCTCTAGGGGTGGTGATTATCTATGTGAAGGAGCAAGCCTATAAGGGCATTCGATTCTCTCGCACCGCCAGGGATGTAAGCATCCAGGAGAATGCAGCTAAAGGTAGGTAGAGAATTACATAGATTCTATAAAGGTTTGGTGTGCTATCAGTGCTGAAGGTTTTTATAATAACATTGGAGTCCTTTTAATCCATGTAACTGTAATGGGAGCCAGCTGGTAGGTAGCTGTGCAGTGTGTAAACCTCACTCTCCTGACCTCAAGAGGTGCACTAGCGACTGACTCTAGAGGTTATAGCATTTAGCCTATTTGTTATCGCACCCACTTCCATGCCGGAGATGCCGTTTCAAGTACCGTACAGAGCGGGCAGAACAGGAGCATCATAATGGTGCCATGACCCGGATGGAAGTGAGGTTTAGGGGGGTGAGTGTTACAGTAGCCAGCTGATAGATAGCTGTGCAGTGTGTAAACCTCACTCACCTGGCCTCAAGAGGTACACTAGCGACTGACTCTAGAGGCTGTAGCCTTTAGCCTCCTTGTTAGCATATCCACCTCCCACGCTTGAGACACCGGTTCGAGTCCCGTTCGGAGCGGGGACACCAGGGCCGTTTACGTGACATTATCATATTACTATATATGCAGCTGAATTAGTTATGAATTAGTGTAGACATCTGGTCATTATCACAAAATAAACCCCAACAGGTTGATCATGACCCTGACAATACAGTATTCTACTTATTACATATCCACTTAGCAAATAAATGAATAAATGGACATGAAATATGTATGCTATGTACTGTAGGAAATATGTATATAGGTTGCCTGGGAAAAAGGTAAATTATACAGTTTAGTGGTCGTTATGCAAAAATATTTGACAGCAGAATGCAGCGATTGACCAATCAGAATCAAGGATTCCAGAAGCTATGCAATAAAAGTTGATAAGTTTACATTTCCAATAACTTCCTTCTGAAAGTATTCAGACCGTTAACTTATTCTTACATTCTACTAGATAATAAATCATACAGTGAAAGTGAGTCTTTTGTGATATTTGTATTTCAAAGAACTTAAATGAGACAATTAAGGCCCTGGATATTTTTGCATGCAACTGTATGTTGAAAGCTTCTGCATTTAATTTCAACATTCGCTCATAGCCAGAAATTTTTGGTCAGCCCTTAAGTTTGCACTGAGAGCCAATCCATCATCTTAAGTGAGTGTAGCAGAGGACTATTGACTTTTGTGTATATCCCCCACAGGCACTGCAGTTGCGCAGGCTCAGGCTCAGCACCCCGATGGCAGCCACAATGGCATCAGTTACAGCATTTTCAGTGGGAACAAATACCAGTCCTTCAGCATCAGCTCCAGTACAGGTCAGAATGGAAACCAGTGAAACATGAATCAAAGGGAAATGCATAAAAAAATTGAAATATGGTGCATAAGCAAAGACCCCAAGAAATGGGAGTTTTGTAGCTTTTGGTCCATGTCTATTAAGCCATTTTTATACTAGTGTTCTCATAAAAAAATTATAAAACACATTTAAAATGTACAGTCTCTTCCAAAATAACAAAATAATGATGACTTACGTTGACTACACTGATTTTTGTCCAATCACATCCTCTCTAGAATGATAACTCTCTCTTTTTATATACCACCTGCAACCAACAAAAAATGGAAGAACTCTTAGATATGTCCCGCCAAACTTTCTTTTTCAATAGGAAATACATCAGCACAAGAGCAATCATGGAACAGCACAGGAAATTGAGAGATCAAAGATGTTCGAAAACTCATCAAAGAAAGGAGATACATTTTGTATAGAAAAGAAAGACAGAACAAAGAATCTGAATCTGCAGTTGACCTACTTTACTGCATCATCTCTGCTTTCACAGGTGAAATCTGGATAAAAAGCTCCAATGGCCTGGATTTTGAGGACGCTCCAAGACTCCGCCTAGTGGTGAAGGCGGAAACTACATCATCCAGCTCCTTCATGGCTGTCAACCTGATGCTTCAGGATGTCAATGACAACCTGCCACGATTCCAGCTACAAAACTATGTGGCATTTATGCATGAAGCACAGGGCTATGACTTTCCCATTATTCAGGCAAGGGCCCTTTATTTTGGGTATATTTGAAAGGATAAGATTTTTGGATACTGGTGTGCTGTGCTGATGTCCCTACCAGGCCTCTTCACAAATGTAATCTGCAAGACCACCTTGGTCAACCATCTTCACCAGCTATGTTTTGGCATGGCTATGTTGGTCCACCAGCAAAACCAGCACAATAAGTCTGTAATTAGGTTTAAGCTGGTCTTTCAGCAGGGTAGAAGCATATTGAAAACAGTAAACAACTTGCTTTTACATAGATGTAAGCCTTTGCATGTTCAGACTGCAATAGTATGCTAAGATTTATTTATCTATTAGGTTGTGGCAGAGGACGACGACCAGGGTCAGAATGGTCAGGTGACTTACTCCATTGAGTCTTCGAGTCAAAGTGGCCTTTTCAAGATTGACCCTCTTTCCGGCAGCATCACAACAGCGGCCATTATGGACCGGGAAATCTGGACACAGGCAAAGTGAGTGTACACGTGTGTGCTGTGCTTGTTTGGCCCGTGAAGTCATTGCTCTGCAGGTCTTTTATTTCTTCTGTTCTGTGGAATGTAACCGTCCTCTCAGGGCTTTGCGTTATTTAGATTATGTGTGTGATGTTTTCAAGCCCTCATGTGTTTTATGTCTGAAATGTTCCCCTGAAACCCTGTCATACTGTGTGATTTTCATTTACCACATTTTTGGGTCTGTTAGTGTTTTAGGGTTGTTATACGAATGTCCCTCTCTTATCGAAAATAAAAGACATCTTTTGTTCTCTCTCTCTCTCTCTCTCTCTCTCTCTCTCTCTCAATCACAGTTGAGGGAATAGTTCCCCAAAAGTGAACTTTCTCTCATTATTTACTCACCCTCATGTCATTCCAAACCTTTATGACTTTCTATCTTATCTGGAAAACACAAAAGGAACACAACTTCCCAGTCACCCCTGTCATTGCCTATTTTGCCTTTTACAATCTGGGAAACGGTTCAGATGTGGTCACCATTCACCATTCATGTATGGAAAAGAACAGCTTTGACAACATTCTAGATAACTCGTTTTGTGTTCCACACAAGAAAGTCATACAGTTTTGGATATGAGGCTGTGTAAATGTTGGCAGAATTTTCATTTTTGGGTAAACAATCCCTTTAAAGATGCTCAACATTAATCTCTCACATCTCATATGTAAAGAACAGTTGACCTTATACTTGACCTTTAATCATTCATCAAATTTGCTTCAGGCTGGTGATAAAAGCCACAGATCGTGGCAGCCCCAAGCTAGTAGGCACTGCCACCATCACAGTGATTATCGTCGACCTCAACGACAACAGTCCCACCATCCCAGTGCCGCGGGAAGTTAGAGTGCCAGAGAGTAAGTAAACTAACTAGTGACCTTTGACCCCTCCTTTTTCATTTAAGAGAACTTGAAGTCAGGGTTATCATACTGCGGTATAATAACAATAATACTAATCTTCTTTTTAATGTATAAAAACAAGAATGACAAATAATATGCCAAAAACTAAAATGGCAAAAGACGGTGAAAAGTCAAAAAAATTTATAATATGACTGAAAATATATTAAAACACATTTAAGTTTGTATTTACGAGGTGAAACTTGTGATATGGCTGATATGAATTCAATGAACCTTAATTTATTTTTATATTACAATCTAAAGCGTCAGTGGATTATGTAAGTAAACTATATGCACAAAAAATATGATTCAATAAAGATGGGGATGAAAAAATACATATGTAGAAATATGCAATATAATAATTAATATTATAGTTTTCTTAATCGTTTCGGCCTACATGCTAAACAACCTGTGATGAGGTTGATCTAAATTAATTCGAATTTGCGTTTTGACACAATATATATATATTTTTAAATTGAGGAATCAAGATTTTGCATAAAAATATTGCAAACACTGTAGTTAGTATAGTAAGCCGTAGTATAGTTGTACGTTGTCAATCCACCAAAGGCTGAATAAGGAACAGAAAAATTATTATTGTCTTAATGCCACTTCCGATCTGATCAGCTGCACTTGTGTGCATGCTCCAAATGAAAATGACAGGTTAATAACACGGAGTAACACCAGTAATATTCCCATTACGATTGTACACAATGTAATTGTAGCTCAACTTCATCCATAATGCATGTACATTAGTGGCCTCAGCATGCGTATGTTGCTGAATAGTCTCCTTTCTTTTCTTTTTACCTATAATAAAATGTTAGTTACGTGACAGTTATGGGCACTTCATAGCAAATCGAATGGATAAGCTATTGTATATATGGGAGAATCAAACATCCACCGCTCCTTTTGCCATGATGATTCAGATAGATCGCTAATTATTGCTTTGTTCTGTGACGTGTATCAATTGTACTGCATCTATTGTCAACATTTGACTAGCAATCGTTTTGACAAACTTTGTGAGCTGAATTGCAATGGTAAATTATTTAATATTGCTGTGCTGCTCGGCGTAAACTCTCTCTGCAGGGGTTTATGAATGCACACACAAATTGTTAGAAATACAATGAGTACTTTCAAGATAAACTTGATAAATTATAGATATTGATTTCTAGATAACTTTCTAGATATACTTAGTTTAGATCAAATAAATACCTATACTGGCTAGGAAGTATTTAGCAGTTTTCTTATTTTATTCTACTATTTCTGAAAATCTGGTCTTTTTATATTTTAATAAAAATACACACACATTGGGAACCTTGAACTATAGCAATGTTATAAAATAGTCAAATGTCATGAGTATTAGTAAACATGTTACTGTGACTTCAATGGAAAACGTAGCCTATTAAAAACTTTGCGAACAGTAAACACAAAATCCCCCGAGTAATGTTTGATTCATTAAAGCATAACAACCAATATAAGGTTCAATAACCCTACCAGAAAATATACACAAGCATTATAGTAATTCAACAATTTTGCCAAACAGTTTACAGTTAAACATCCATCCAGACTGCTGTATTGTCACTGCTGAATCTGCTGCAGGTTCCCCAGTAGATACACACTCGACGCAGAAGCCGCTGTGCCAAATTTGACCTGACAGCTCAAAATATAAATCATTAATGTACTCGTACCATAGTAAATTAGTGTAAGACAATGACAGGGTTTTGAACACAGATTTGTTTATGTACTCGCTCATTAATGGACTTTTGTAAAAAAAAAAAAAAATGTTTATGTGAATGCTTGAAGCTTGTATAATTTCCGTTTGTTAAACATTCTAAGACATATTGGCAAAAGCACCATCACCTGATGACTTATGTCATATCTACTTTCAATTACCCAATCTTTGTTCCTGAAGGACATAAGATAGCTATCATTGCATTTTTTTTGCTGTACATGTTTATACTTACACCTCCTAAATGCAGTTTCTCTGCTCTCTTCTCTTTCCTTCTGTTCCTCTAGACTCTCTTATCGGCACTGAGATCACTCTTGTTACTGGAAATGATGTGGATTCTGGCCCAGTGCTGTCTTATTCTCTCCAGCTGGACACCCCATCGCAGGGAAAATTCGGAATTCACCGCTACAATGGCCGTGTGTCTTTGACAGCACCACTGGACTTTGAGGAGAGGACATGGTATATGTTGACTATTCGAGCTTCAGATTCAAAGCACCAGAGTGAAGCCAATCTAACGGTGCTGGTGGATGATATAAATGATAACGCACCTACATTTACACAAGATCTCTACCAGGTGAATTTATCTCTTTTCTACCATTGTAACTATCATTGCAGTGTAAAAAAGTTTGTCAATGTGGTTTTATGATAAACATGTTGCAGTGAAATTGAATGGCAACTGAGACTAACATTTTTATAAAATGCCAAGTAGCTGTTTTTTTTGTTCATCTTATTTTCCAGGTAACACTTCCAGAACATTCTCCACCAGGCAGTCCTGTTATCACAGTAACAGCCACTGATCGAGATTCAGGAGAAAATGGAAAGGTTACTTATCGAGTGGTGTCATCAACGAGGGAGGGGTTTTACATTGATCCTAAAAATGGTATGGGGCTGATTTTTCCACTAAATATGTTGATGTAGATTTATCATATAGATTATATTTAAACCATTAGCATTGCAAAGAAATCATCTGCAATATAAAAGTAAATCACGTCCTATGTCTTTACAGGTACACTTTTCATCAGACAGAAAGCAGAGTATGACCCGGATCAACCTTCTGTGAGCATAGTCATTGAAGCTTGTGATGGAGGGACTCCATTTCTGTCCTCCACCACCACAGTTCAAGTTCAGCTGACAGATGTCAATGATAATGCCCCGATATTCCATCAGTTGGAGTACAGAGCCACAGTACCAGAGGACCAGCTACCTGGAGCCACCATCCTGACCTTAGAGGCAGTCGACAGAGACCTATCTCAAGAAAACTCTGGCTTTGATTTTGCAATCGCCAGTGGGAATATTGGAAATGCTTTCCAAATTGAAAGTAGCGTTCGTTTCATAGAGGGTCAAGGTTTCCAGACAGTAGGAACCCTGATCTTGGTGGAGCGACTGGATTTTGAGGCATTGTCACACTACAATCTTACCATCGCAGTCTCTGATCGTGGTGTTCCCCAACGCAGTTCTAGTGTACCGGCCAGCATCACGGTCACTGATGTAAATGACAACCCTCCTGTCTTTGGCAGAGCGGAGTATATAGTGGCTCTGAGTGAAGGGGCTGCAGCTGGTACTGAAATCTTACACGTGACTGCAACTGATCCTGATTCAGCCCCCTATGCAGAGATCCAGTACAGCATAAGCTCTGGAGATGAGATGAAACTGTTCTCAGTGGATCAGTGGACTGGGGCACTGAGGCTTCAAAGACCATTGGACAGAGAGAGCCGGACCTCCCATTTGTTTATAGTACAAGCATCAGATGGCCATGGTCATTTTACCCTGGCCCCTATTAGTTTAGAGGTAAAGGACATCAATGACAACAGACCTTACTTTCCCATTGCAACTTTAACCAGCAGTATTTGTGAGAACAAACCCCTGAACTCTGTTGTGACAGTGTTGCATGCCATTGACTATGACACAGGTGTTTATGGACAGCTTAAGTATTATATAATGGACCACTCCATCCTGGGAAAAGAGCTCTTTTTAGTTGACCAGAACTCAGGTGAAGTTCGAACCAAGCAGACATTTGATTTTGAGAAGGTGAACTCATATAACTTCATCGCTTTAGCTGTGGATGCAGGGAACAATTCGGCCACTGTCACTGTGCAGGTCTATGTCACAGGAGAGGATGAGTATGACCCTGTTTTCTCCTCTTCAGGCTTCTCCTTTGAGGTACCAGAGGGAGCCAAAAAAGGTCAGAGCATTGGGCAAGTACAGGCCAAAGATGAGGATGGTGGCGTGGATGGGATTGTACTCTACTCCATCCCCAATCTCTCTCCGTACTTTGATGTGAATAAGACCACCGGTGTGATCTACCTTAAGATGGATGGCTCTAGCAGCTCAAGCGGTGGTAGTCACTCCAAGAGAGAACCCCGCCTAATGACTATGGATATCAATGCTCACAGCCCCCTCGATACCTCAAGAATTGCTTCTGCTCAGCTCACCATTGACATAACCAACACATCCTTTGGTCTTGCAAATGATCTTAACATCCTCCTTGTGAGCATAATTGCTGCCTCACTTGGAGTAATCATCTTATTAGTCATAATTGCTGTTGCTCTTTATCTAGTAAGATCAAGGCGCAAGAAGACAGGTCAGGACACTGGAAATAGGGTTGTGTCTTCAGGGACGGCTTTGCAGAAACTGGATGATTCTAAACCCACAGGGGGAGACAGGATCTATCATCAGGCCCTTCCTGGATATGCAGGTAATGAAGAAAGAACCAGTGCAGGTTCTTACACAAGAGGAGGTTCCCTTGATCCCTCTCACTCCAGTGGACGAGGATCTGCAGAAGCAGCAGAAGATGATGAAATCCGAATGATCAATGAATACCCAAGAGTTGCAAGCATCACCTCTTCCATGCAAGAGCACATCTCTGCCCGCGGTCCTGACTCAGGCATCCAACAGGATGCGGACCAGCTCTCTGATATTTCTTGCGAACCTGGGCCACTTGATGCAAGCCAGTGGTTCAAAACTAAGAAACTTGGGAGCATCAGTGGTACCCTACTCTCTGGCCAACTCCCCGTCTACCGAGATGAAGGTGGGGGCTACCTTGGAGTAGGTCTAGGGTTAAACATTTCCCATCAAAAAGATTACGCCTTCCCAGAGGATGGCAAACCCACGGTAGACGGGTCCCTCACAGCCATAGTGGCAAGTGACGAGGAACTGCGAGGCAGCTACAACTGGGATTACCTTCTCAACTGGTGTCCCCAGTTCCAACCCTTAGCCAGTGTCTTTACAGAGATTGCCAGGCTTAAAGATGAGAGCCTACCCCCCAACAACCCACGGCGGCCCTTCCACTCCAAACTTAAGACAGACCCCAAGCCAAGAATTGACCCGCCCCCCCTCATTACCTCAGTTGCTCATCCAGGAGCAAAATCCGTCCCGCCTAAACCAGCCATAGCACGGACGTTCCACCATTTGGCAACCCTAAGGCGTTCACCCATAAGCCATGAGGGCTCTATCGCTTCAGCTGCGATGTCACCTAGCTTCTCTCCTTCCCTGTCCCCACTTGCTGCACGGTCTCCAGCAGTTTCCCCATTTGGTGTCACTCAAGGTCCCTCAGCCTCCATCATCAGCACCACAGAGCACACACTAGAGCACAGTGATGATGCAGAGATGAGGATTTAATGCTGGATTGCTCTTCATTTTATGAAGCCAAATTTTCTGTCTTTGGATAAGACATACTAGTCACTCAATGTTGCATACCTGAAAAGGCAGCATAAAAAAAATTAGCTGCTCAGCCATCATTGTGACGCAGGTGTCTGGTAATTGAAAGGGTAAATCATTGTGTGGCTGTGAAATTACATTACCCTTCATCAGAGCCACCACAGTGTTGACATAAAGAGTTGTATGTGTTGCTCAGTGTTGTCTCGCTGGCTGGCCAGGGAGGCAAGACATAATTGCTCCTTTGTTTTGTTTTTATATTTGAGGACTCAGACAACTTTGAAACTCCAGACAACTTTTGAAATCTCCAGTGTTGCATTCAGTCCATCCAAAATAGCTGCTATCATACTTTATAGACCGCAATGAGAACACTTTGTAGGAACTCAAACTGATATCATGTTTGTTATGACTAAGAGATGTTTTCAGTTTTTTTTTCCCCCCATTATTTGTTTATCTTTTTTTTTTTTTTTTTGTACAGTGATACTCTCCATTTCATTGAAATATTTTTTAAAACAGTTTAACTGACTTTTAAATGCCATTGATTTGAGGAAGCGAAGAGGTTCTTAAATTGTTGTGACATTCTTTATCTGTATATTTATAAGTACATCTTTGCTAGCCATAATAAGTGTATTATCATTGTATAGTGTCTAGGATCACCATACTGTGTGGTTGTGAAATTTGTGTCACTAGTAATGTGAATGATTGGAAGATTTTTTATAATATAATTTATAAAGAGTAAGGCTGAATGTGTTTAAACTTCCCATGTTACATAGTGTTGTATTCTTTTAACTAGATTTTTGAGCATCCTAGCTAACTTATTGTAGAGCAGCTCTGACAAGGCCATATTGATTAAGGCTTATCTGGAAGCCTCTCAACAAATTGGTGAGACCTGAAAGACTCGTGAATGGGTTTCTTCCAACTAAATGACAACTTAAACAGAGCAGCTCTATTACACTGTTTCTATATTTTTTGGCATCAAATGTTTTTTTGTGTATTTTCTGTATATCTAACCTTCGCTTGGTATGTTTAGAGTGACAAAATTCTTACTCCATTTTGGGATGCAGATATTTACCTTTCAGGGTGATTCACAAGGAAACTGATCATTTTTGGATAAGCTCTGTATAAACTTCTGAAGAGCCATGCATTTTATTTCACATCTCCTCTGTGGAAACAGATTTAAGCATTTGGATTACCTTTCTTTTCAGAGAGCTATTTTGCTACCTCTGGTGCATGCCTGATACCACCACTGCCCCGTTCAGCACCCAAGAACAAATGTGAGGAAAAGAAGAGCCTGACTTTTTCAAAGTTTGTGTTACACAGTTTTGAAAATTGACATTTTGTTGTCTCAGTCCACAAAGCATCTATTTTGGAGACAGCTGCCTACATTGTGGCAGCAGAACAGTTTAAATCATCTGTACATATATTTAAATCAAATATAAAATTCCTACTGATTTCCATTGTCAAACCTGAGTCTTTGCTCTTCCTTCCTCCAAGTTTAAATCAAAACCTTACTGGAGAGTTTGATAGCAACTGATGTATAGCAAAGAGCCAATCATCTGGCTTTTAGAGGAAAAAAGAACACAGAAGGGGTCAGAGTCGAATTTGTCCTTCATTAAATAGCAATTTGAAAGGATACAGTAGGTTCCAAAGAACCAGCCCTAAGGCTGTGTAGCTGAAGACAGGGAATGCCCATTATCAAATCAATTGCAGCCATGTAGAAACAGCAAGCATTTCTTTAAATTAAATCAGTTCATACACAAGGAAACGTGTATAGATAGATAATCATGCATTTTGTGACCCAACCATACCAGACATCTATGTCTGATTACATTAGGCATATCTGTTTAGTATGTGCAAGGCATCCCATACAGGAAATCCATCACTAATAAATAGCATGCTTATTATTTTATGTCATCAAGACATTAGATAATTTTCTGGTTTGAACAGATCACTTGCACCTCTCCAGATGGATAAGAAAAACACTGCATGTTGACACCCACTTCTAATACAAGGGTTTGGACTATTTCAGCCATGCCCGTCACTAACATGTTCATACAAGCATACAGCCATGTGAGTTGAGGTGTCCACATACATTTGGCCATGTAGTGTACATACAATCAAGGTTGGAAGGCTTAATTTTGAATTGTATTCCACTACAGATTACAGAGTACATGCTCTAAAATGTCATTTGTAACGGATTCCGTAAGATTACTCAAGGTCAGTAATGTATTCTAAATACTTTGGATTACTTCTTCAGCACTGGTAGATTTTTTCACTTGTCTTGACTATAAAAACTCTTGACAGTACAGTAAGACAAAATACACATGTTAAAATACATTCTCTGAAAAAACTAAATATTAATCAAATTGATCTTCTTTTAAGGATTTTTAGATATTTTTACAGGAAAACAATACAAAAATGATTATAAAGAATATGATTTTTGCCCTAATATCAAAGGTTTTACTAGAAAAAAATAAATTATGATCCAACGTGAATTTTCTTGATATAAAATATGATCATGTCCGATAACATGTGCATGTGAAATGGCTAGAAATAGCATTTTAGCTTAGCGTAAAGCTGACAATTTACACAATGTTTATTTCTATTTCTTCTGCTCCAAACTTACTTCAAACGTACTTCTCTGTCTGCTCGTATGAATGTAACGCATCATAAGAAAGTGTTTCACCGCTGTTCAAATGCACTTTGGATCTCATCATTTATATGTATAAATGTTTTCCAAATTTTCCTAAATATTAAATTGAACAAATGACAATGAAATGCAAAGTAATCTCTTCATTAATCAAAATACTTTTTGAACGTAACTGTATTCTAAATACCAATTATTTAAATTGTAACTAGTGGAATACAGTAAATTCGTAATCCAGTTACATGTATTTCGTTACTCCAAAAACCTGCGTACAATAACCAATATTTATATGTGAAATAAAATCTTACATACACCTTGCATTTTCTCTGGCACTCACATTCTGTTTCTGCCGCATTGAGTTTTCTCATCCCTTGCTGTGAGGTTGCTGTTGGCCAAGATTCAGCTCTCTTCCATCTCTGCTATGCATGTCTAACTGATTTACACCATCCCAGATATCACACAGAAAAATACTTCCACAGGCAGTGTCTTATAAACATTGTAATGAGCAATGTGAATACTGTATAAACATTTTTTCTTTTTCACCGGCAGTATTATCAGGGTTAGATCTATCTTTTCCAGTATGATATAAGAATATTGTGATCTGTTGCACTTTTTTAGCAATCTGGATAGCATGTAGGTCTGTGTTATCAAGATAGTGTCTATTGGCTATACAGTTTGGTTATTTTTCACTGCCTCTTGCTCCATTTGAAATGGATTGCTTTCCATTTTGTTTATCGTTTAGTATTATAGTTCTCCCCAAAATAAAAATTCTGTCATAATTTGCTCAGCTTCATGTCATTCTAAACCCATATGACTTTCTTCACCTTAGAAGATGTTTTAATCAATATGTCAGCCTGTCTTTTCATTAAAAAAAATGAATTAAGATAAAATTAGACTTTTTTTTTTTTATTCTGTATTTTTTTTTCTTAACAATAAATATCTTATGCCTTCATAATACTTGGGATATTTAAAGTGAGGCACTATCCGCGGCCATTGTATTTACAAGGTAGATAAAGACATTTATTAAAATAGCTAGTTCTACAAGTTTGGAACTACATGATGGTAAATATTAAGACAGAATTTTCCTTTTTGTGTGAAATATTTCTTTAACATCATTTGTTTTCACCTTTTTTTATGCATGTTTTTCCAAATCCAATAAATAATTTGTTAAAATCACTGTCACAATTTAAACAAATTAAGAAGCATATACTCTTCCTGGCTCTTAGTATTTGGTGGGCTTACCATAAAACAGAATTTATAGCATTCTAAATTACTGTATTACAGTAAAAACAGTCATTTAT
Source organism: Xyrauchen texanus (assembly GCF_025860055.1). Taxonomy (NCBI): domain Eukaryota; kingdom Metazoa; phylum Chordata; class Actinopteri; order Cypriniformes; family Catostomidae; genus Xyrauchen; species Xyrauchen texanus. Next base: position 18,866,058 of record NC_068318.1, on the reverse strand, counting down.
CAAGGTTAGAAGCCTGTTCTGTGACAAAGAAGGCAAAGAATGAGGATCTAAGTGCAGCTTTATTAAAATAAACACGAAAACTCAGAATAAAAAAAAACACAGGGACTCTAGCGCAGAGCATAACAAAATATGCAAGAAATGACAAATAGACTGGGGAAACAAGGGCTTAAATACACAAGGGAAAACAAGGAACACCTGGGGAAACAATCAGGGAATGAAAACAATCAGGGGAAAACCAGTCATAAAATGAAACTACAAAGAACTACAAAAACCAAACAGGAAACAGGAACTAAACAAGAACTTTAACATAAAAGACAACAGGGAATATGTGACAGTTCTAGCTTGTGAACTTTTTTAGGAACCATTAAGTTGTCAAATTTCACATGATTGGTGTAAAAAAATAAAATAAATCTGCTTTGTTAAAAAAAATCTTTTTTTGTTTTTAAACATTTTTGTAGTCATTCATAAGTAAAGGGCTGCTGAAGGATTTTTGCCATTTCTGGTACCCTGGATGGTTACCCTCCATTTTTCTCATCATTTATTCAAAGTGCTTTGCTTTTTCTTTTTCGCTGAGCAATACATAAGAGTACATTATTTTTTTAACATGCTAGCATACTCATTTATATGAATTAAACTAATTCTACTCATTTTTTTTTCTGTAGCTCATGAGGTGAGGTGTGCAAGCTGATAAGAGCATATCAAACTAAATGGATAAAATCATTGATTAAATCACAATTTCTAAAACTAAAAATAGCAGACAAGATAGCAGTATTTGTTGCCCTGCACATAACCATAAATCAAGCTTGTCACAAAGCTTTGTATTGGTTAAGTGTCAAGTGTTCTCTGCAACTAAAAGGGGTTTATGACCCCATCATCATGCTCTATCCATAAAAGATTATGTAGACAATAATAATCATGAATTTTCAACAGATAAGGGTCAAACCCTGTATTCCACTGAGAAACATATTGTGTCAGACTTTGAGTTGAAAATAAAGCCTCTGGTTTTGGTATTAAACTGCCAATTTTATTGATGAATAACACAGAAGTAGTAAAAAAGTGATGACGTTTATGTATTATTTTATTAGAGATTTATAATTTCTTAAGCACAACAGTTGAAAAACAAGAAAAGTCTGCATAGCACCATTCAAGACGAAATGAAAGATCAAAGAAAAGTGAAGATCCTGCAGTCTTTGAGTCTACTGTTAAAACAAGTCTGGTACTCCCATCAGATCAGCAGTAAATTGTAATGATCCCTGCATTCCTCATGGAAAAAGTCAAATGTATCTTTCATTGATTATAATTACTCCTTCCAGTCAAAACTACTTAAAAGTCAAATGTAAACCAAACAGTAAATGTCAGTAAGAAATCTGAGTTATGCCAAATATATATTTTGAATTACAGGACCATCGTTTTACCTCTTAGATCTTATCATCCTGAGATGCTATAAACTGTTCTTGAAAAGTGGCTATAAAGAGGGTCTGTTAATTAAGACCAGATCTGAGTAATGCAAAGGGGAGTTTTCTGCATTTTTCTTAAATAGAACCTCCTCTGTCTTAACTTTCATTAGTGCTGAGTCAAAGTCACCCATAAAAGATTCAGAGGGACCACAAAGCACTGTTTTTTCATATTCAGTAAATGAGTACATACTATATTTAACTACATTTACACTCAGTTTAACACCAGAAAGATTAGATTTGTTCTTAAATCATGGTTTCTGTGTAATCCATCTATTTCTGTTTTTCTGACTGTAGGTCTTTGGTTGCATACTTTTGATATGTCAATTAGTATTTGCTTACTTGATAAACTTTTTCAGTTGTCGTCTGGCTTTCTATTCACCAACCAGGAAAATCACCAAAATAAATGTTTTTGGTGACTGAAATGGTTTTCATGCATGTTTTCCATGGTTTAACCTGGTGGAGGTGTCAAAGTGCCTAATCTCATTCTCCTTGAGAACATTCATTTGGAGAATACGATAGATTGAAGAGGTCTGAGAAATTTTAAGAAACAGCTTTACAAAGCCATGGTTGTTGTTTTACTCATGAAATACTGGTACAGTAGGCTACTCAGTTTTTATACTCGAAGAGTCTCATAATAGTTTTGACAACATTCCTACAAGGAGTTTTTCCTAATTTACAGGAGAGATGTTTGTTCTCTTTCAGGGATGGTGAGCCATGATGCTAACTGAAAAGAGTTGGTACCGGATGACCGCTCTCAGGGTCTGTGCATGAACCATAGCTGAATGCGGAGGTGGATAAAATTGTACCAGACATGGCTGATGGATTACATCAACAACTCATGATTTATGACTGTCCGGACTGGAGAGAGAATGAAAGAGATGGAAAGAGTGATGGAAATAGTAGCAGAGGTTTAGTTTGCTTTTTGTTTGAAAGTAGTTCAGTATTTTATTTTGTCAGTTGAGCCAATAAATGTCAAGTTTAACAGCAGCTTTTCACTCCTTGAAAGTTCGTAAGAGCAAATCTAACAGACCCTGTTGAAAAGACAACCATTTGTTGTGTTTTGGCTGTTTCAGTTCACCACAGAGATTCGTTCTGTCACCATTTCTGTAGATAAACATTGTTTGCCAGTCGGTGGGGCAAATTAACGTGTTTCATATGCTATGCGAGTCATTGAATCAATTCAATTGATTCATTATAAACACTTGAGTTGTTCACTTCTGAAACACTGGAAGTGAATGAAACGATTCTTTCACTTCAAACACACTGGTTCGTTTACGAGCAAAACTATAAGTTTATGCATAGTAAGTGGAAAAGATTGGACAAAACAAAAGAAATTTGATGAAATGTACAGAAAATATGGAATGCCGTGCTTCATGTTAAATAACAAACCAAATCTATGGTGTTTTATGTTCTGAGGTGCTTGCAAATGAGGTTTAAAACCTGCGAAACTAAATGGACAAACCATTCAAAATAAATCAGTTTACTTTTTCTGACATGAAGAGTCAGGGTTGACAAGCCAAAAGCTAACATTTACCAGCCAAACCACATAGCAAAGTCACGTTGTCTATACTTTGTCGCATGAATTGCAAATCTATTGACTTTTACTTCTGGAACCCGACTGTTGCGCTCTGTTGCTGAGTCGGAGCGATGTGCAAAACTAAAATACTCTATTTTTTGACATGATATGTTCTATTATAACAGGCTCAACATCACAGATAAATCAGTAAGCCAAGGTCTATTTTATGTATTGTTATTATGTATGCAGATAGCATATATAATTGTAGTTATATTATAAAAAAATTTTTGTCAAGGGTGCAGCACGCATTTCTTTCCCAGGGTGGGGTGCAAGCTCATACTAGTAAGTGGAGGGGTGCGAATGTTCTGACCGGTTGGACTACCTTTCTGTTTTTGCAGATTGTTTCTGTCACTGCAGATCCATGAGTCACACAAAGTCCTGCAGCTGTAGCATATAATCACACCCCTTCCTCAGGGCTATTAAATCTTCTCAGGTGTCTGGATATAAATTCCAGAAAAACACGAGTCAAGTAAGATGTTGTGGTTCGGCTCCGGAGTGATCCTGGCAAGGAAACCAAAGTAATTTATATAAATTGAATTCTCTTTAAAAAAACATTTAAAGGTGTTAGCCTACTCAGTAAGTTTTTCCTCATTAAAAAGTTTTGAACATATGTATATAAAATATACCAATCACATGAGAGGAAGACTCCAGTCATATCAGAAATCTTATAAAAGATTATTTTCTTTTTACAAAGTATTTAGTGATGACTAGCTTTTTCGAAAGTCTCGAAAGCGTAAACGTTGCGAAATCAGCCTAAGAAGTTTTTGTTTACGTTTACCTTCTCGTCCATATTAAAATGGCATTTTTCCTCCTCTGAAAACAAAGTGTTCGAAAACACCCTTTCAAAAAAATCTAGTGTTCTGGTAAACTAACCGCAAACTTGCCACAAATTTGCTGCAAATTTGCTACTAATAATTTTTACATGCAAATGAGCTTATGATTCACTACAAATATTTGCCAGATGTTTGCAGCTCTTCAGGTGGTGAACCTGGAGCAAACCATTGGCAACAATGGAAAATTTGCTACAAGTTTGCTGCAAAGCTCATTTGCATGTGAAAATAATTAGGGGCAAGTTTACTGCAAATTGGCCATGAACTTGATTTCTGTAAGAGCACTTTCCATAACCGTATGTTATAAAACTGAAAACTGAGTTTTAAAATGAAAATAGAAGAATGTGGATGTGGCCTCAGCTGTTGTTCAGGATGCAGAGGTATTGAGTAAGAAAAGAAGATGATGAATGTATGTGCTGAAAAATATTATGTTGTCAACGTCTTTGTGATGTAATGTGACTGTTTATAATCTATTGCTTCCAAATTTATGACAGATTTTTTCCGTTCAAGTGGACAAATTGCAGCATTCCAAGTCAAGGAGAATGATGGACTATTTTTAAAGATCTAATGAGCAAGACAATGTGACAGTAACACAATAACAACATCCCATCTGGTTCTGATTTGTCTGCCTTTACCATACCAGTTAAAATCTCCAGGTTTTATAAATGTGTATAAAAAGATAATTGAAACTTGATAAATTCTGATCTCTCAAATCCCTATTCAGATATGAGCCATAATGTGGTGTGAGTGAGCAAGATGAATCACGTTTAAAAGGGGGCTCTATTTCATTGTATATCACTGAAAATCAGACTTATCTTGACCCCTTCTTTTGTGTGGCCTGAGTTTACATCAACAGCAGGAATCAGGCTCCATCCATAACCTCTGCAAAGGACTGCTCCTCTTTCAGAGGTTCCTGTATTATCCAGCACTCCCCCTCAAAAGACTATTTACTTAAGTGTGTAAAAATCAGTTAGGAATAAGATTCCACCTTCTTTCTTTGTTGTGTATGAAATTGTCACTAAAACTGGAGACAGAATTGAATTAATCCACAGTGGGAGAAGAAGATTGTGAATCTAGAGGGAAAATGTGATGACAATTCTAGGGCTTCCTGAGTAAAATCTGTAGTTTTCAAGTTATGGCTATCATTTGGATCAAACTGGATGAAACTGCACTCAGTTGCAATTGCATGCACTCAAGCATGGTATCGACAATTTTATATTGATTTTTTCAGATGTGTCCTTTGACCGATGACGTGTTGGAAGCTATATATAGCCCAGCTCACATCACGTGTCTTTGTCATTCTCACCTGAAAGAGATCTCAACTCAAGCCTGCACAGGTTTTTTTGGCTGACAACAGCTCCACATAATAGCCGTCTTGAAAACATTGCATTATATTGTGTTATATCACATTGCATAACATCGTAGAATATTTTTGGAAATGGTAGCAGCATGTAGCAACAAGCTCCATGGGGCTTCAGCAGTGTTGTAATTTGACGCAGACAAGAACCCATCGGTTAACCAGGAAGCTCTTCCTTGCAAGGTCAGACCCTGGCTTTCAGTCCGCCTCACCATCATCTGGAGCCCTAGCTCAGGCATGCAGTGGCAATCGCCCAGCAGTTAAACACAGAAGGGACTCCAATGAAAAAACTGGGATATGCATGCATTTTCCATCCATGGGTACACTTAACAAAGGTAGTGAAGTTAAGTCCAGAATGTCAGTTCTATATGTGAAGCTAAGGAACATTTAGAATTTGTTGATGTGTTTAATAGACAATGTCTTGGAGATATACATTCTGTTAATTAATTTTTATTATACAAAAAAAATAAATAAATAATAATAATATATATATATATATATATATATATATATATATATATATATATATATATATATATATATATATATATATATATTCATGTTGGCAAATCAGTAGCAAAATTGTTACTATGTGGTTACTGTGGATATGCAGTTGTATTCATGGACATTTGTCAATTAATGAACTGTTGCAATGAAGCCGGTTACCTTCATCCATAAGAACTGCACATGGGTGCTTGCTTTGGTGTTGCCACCCATCATGGTCTGCATGCCACCCCCTTGCCACCCTGTAAAAAAAATTCTAGATCTGCCCCTGGCAAGAAGGATGGATGATTCAGACCCATCCTCTACCTCAGTCGCCTAAACAGGCACCTCAAGTGACTACCCTTTCACATGCTGATAGTCAGTGTGCTACGTGCTGTCGAGCTCGTCGCTTTGTTCACCTCTATATACAATATCTAAAAGATGCCTACTTTCACATCCTCATAGCACCTCATCACAGGCATTCGGTTCATGCCAGCAACACACAGTGACTCTTGGAGCATGAGGCAGACTTGGGGCAGAGGGTCAATCTGGGGAAGAGTTGTCTTGTTCCTCAGCAGGTTGTGCGTTTTCTGGGGATGTACCTGGACTCCAGGTCAATGAGGGCTAGTCTTACATTGGAAAGGATGCTGACTATATGGAACGCAGTAGCAAAGATCCAAGTCCGAGCACAGTGTTCAGATGGGACTTCATCAACCTTTTACGTGTGGCTGAGTTACTTACTTACTGCAGCCATGACAGAAATTTATCTGGGTCTTCTTCACTTACGGCCATTCCAGCATGGGCTAATAGCAAGACATTTGTCAGCAACCAGTTCACAGCCAGTTGTCTGCTTCATTAGCACTCTGGTGACAGGAGCAGTTTCTCCAGCACAGTGCTGATAGTCAATGTGCTACGTGCTGTCGAGACTGTCGCTTTGTTCACCTCTATATACAGTATCTAAAAGATGCCTACTTTCACATCCTCATAGCACCTCATCACAGGCATTCGGTTCACATTCCAAGACAATACATTTCAGTACTGTGATCTACCATTCAGGCTGTCCCTTGCCCCAAGAAAATTCACAAGGTGCATCCAAATAGCGCTGGATCCACTGCAGCTGGAGGGCGTCCAGCCAACTGGACAATTGGCTGCTGTGTGCCATTTCACTTTAGCAGGCTGCCAGCAACAAACATTGACTCTTGGAGCATGAGGCAGACTTGGGGCAGAGGGTCAATCTGGGGAAGAGTTGTCTTGTTCCTCAGCAGGTTGTGCGTTTTCTTGGGATGGACCTGGACTCCAGGTCAATGAGGGCTATTCTCACATTGGAAAGGATGTTGACTATATGGAACGCAGTAGCAAAGATCCAAGTCTGACACGTTGTACCTTACATCAACCTTTTACGTGTGGCTGGGTTACTTACTTACTGCAACCATGACAGTAATTTATCTGGGCCTTCTTCACCTATGGCCATTCCAGCATGGGCTAATAGCAAGACATTTGTCAGCAACCAGTTCATAGCCAGTTGTCTGCTTCATTAGCACTCTGGTGACAGGAGCAGTTTCTCCAGCACAGTGTTCAGATGGGACCAACTCCTGCATGCATAGACGTGATAAACACAGATGCCTCCCTCATGGGCTGGGGAGGCGTATGGCAACATCAAGGCATTCACGGCAGATGGAGTCTACAGCTAAGAAGTTGTTACATCAAACTTCTGGAGCTGTGGGCAGTGTTCCTTACACTGAAGCACTTCAAACAGGAATTGTCAGGGAAACACATATTGGTACGATAACACCTAAGTGGTGTTCTTCATCAATCACCAAGGGGTAACAAGATATCTGCCCTGCTTACAGATAACATGGTCTTAACTGCTGTGCACAGACAGACACCTTCTATCAATCAAAACAGCACACATTCCTTTTCACAGTGTGGCAGATTCACTTTCCCGCTGCAGTCTAAGACTAAGAGATTGTTCAAACATCACATTGTTCAATATGTTTTGCAGCCCTGGAATAACAGGGAGCACTAGGTCATGATTCCCTGACCCACGAGAGGCCAGATCTCCTGCTTTATGCTTTTCCTCCCCTTCCACTTCTCTTTCATTCTAAGGCATGTGCAGGAGAGGGGTCATCACCTGATCCTAATAGCCCCCACTGGCCAATAATACCTTGGTTCATTCTTATGTCTCACCACACCAACTAACATTTGAGAAGGACCTGTGGTCTCAGATGGACAGAGCACTATGGCACCCATTCCCAGTGAGGCTGAAACTGTACATCTTGCCCCTGGGGTTGAACAGAATCTCACACAATGTTCATCAGGAGTCTTAAATGACAGAGTCCCTTCAACACTACATATGCTAATAAATGGAAACTGTTTGCTTTATGGTGTGCAGACCAGTCTTGTGATCCATTTCAATGTCCTATCAGTTCAGTGTTGGAATTTCTGCAGCATTTACTGATCACTGGGCATTCCCCAGCAACGTTATGAGTGTTCATTGCAGCTATAGCAGCCAATTGAGACCCTGTGGGCAATGTCTCAACAGGTGTCAACAGACTGGTAGTGGCATTTCTTAAGTGTGCTGCACACCTTAATCCACCTGTACCCATGACACGCACTCAGTGGGACCTGCATGTAGTGCTCAATAGCCTGTGTTCAGCACCTTATGAACCTCTTGAGCAAACTGATATTAAAAGTCTCTCACTGAAGACCACATTTCTATAGGCCATAACATCAACTAGAAGGGTCAGTGAATTGCATGCCCTCTCTATAAGCTCACAATGCCTCCGATGGGGGGCTGAGGACAACCAGGTTACTCTTTGGCCAAATCCGGCCTTCCTACCAAAGGTGATGTCAGCACAGCTTACCAACCCCTCCATTCATCTGGCTGCATTTCGCCCTGAGTATGATCATACTGCCCAGTGCACAGTACGTCTTGGCACTCCACTGATCGGTTACTCATTTTTCCAAGCAACGCCTGGCTCGTTGAGTGGCAGATGTCATTTCCGATGCACACTGTTCAACAGGCCATCTAGTCCCAACATCAGTGAGGTGTGATACAACTCATACAGTTGCCACTTCATGGGCAGCACTTTGTGGTGTGTCTCTTGCTGAAATATGTGCAGCAGCTAGATGGACATCACCCTGCACATTTAAAAGATTGTACAGACTAAATGTGGAACATATTCTTCCAGTTTTCTCTGCTGTGCTCCCGGCTAATGTTTAGATTGCAGAGTGTCCTCGTGACATTGTCGTATATGTCTTCCACTATGTTTACACCATCTCTGGTGGTCTGGAACAATAAAATAGAATGTTGGTTACTGGTGTAACCATGGTTCTACAAATAGTGAAAGACCGGCAGAGTTTCTGGTCACTCTGACTAATGAGAATAACCATAGAGACAGAGCATGACCTTGTGCTTCCGAGCTTCTGACACATCATTGGTCACATTTGACAAAATTAATACTTGATTAATTTGATTCTTGATACCACTTACAATGTAAGACATATATAAATATATATATTATATATATATATTTATAAACAATATGCATTTCAACATGATTTTAGTGTGATAAAATCACTGACTGACCTTTTGTTTAAAGTTAAACACACATTTTCAACGTTGTTGCCATACCAACATTATGATCTACAACTAGTAATCCTGCAAAATGACAATTTAAACAAATTTACAGCTCAAATAATGTAAACAAGAGGAATTCATGTAAGTGCTTTTATAAACTGCTAATCTTCATTTGGAAGTTTCTTAAAAAAGGGCCCCCTTTCACTTCAATTGTAAGTGCCTCAGTGTGACCTTGATTTTTGGTTCTTCTTTTTTAAAAAAATGAGGGACGATTCTAAAAAAATTTTTGTTGTAATCAAAATTATGCCACAAATGTTGTCGATTGAGCTTAACTTGTATTGATCCCAGAATATTCCTATAAACTCATGGTGGTTTGATCAATTCAACTTGCAATCGACTGAAATTTCTAAACTCTTGAATATCCCAAGTATGCCCTGAACTGCATGCATCCCAGGTCAAGTTATAACATTCAGACAAGACACTATAGGGTAATAGGGTAGTTCAAACTGGTTGAACTCTGAGGCTTAATTCAGTCAAAGAGCTTCTGCTACTACAGTCAATAACCTATACAAAGAATGACAGTGGGCTTTAAAATTATGTTTCTGATGATGTATGTTGGCTGAGTGTGGGAGCAGACAAAAATGATCGGGACAAAAATTTTCACATCTGCGTATGAGCCCGAGTGTGTGCATTTGAATATCAAAAGAAATCTATGTACTATATAACAACTGCATGTATGGTAGACATTGAGTCATGATGTATGGTGTTTGGCTTCAAACTGTCAAAGGGGACATGTTAAATTATTAGTTGGACAGATCTATTATACTAGTCTTAACGAATTGTCTTTTAGTTTCCAGCTTAAAATGTGTTTTGTAGTACTTTCCACTTCACATTAACTTTCTCTGTCCATCTATCACACCAAACCTATTTTTTATTTCAGCAGGTCTTTCTATAAACATATAACATTGCACTTTTGTTGTTTGGAAAGGACCTCAGGAAAGAAAAGATGTACCTTAAATATCACTTAGGCCTACCAGTAGATTATTAAATATTATCTTGGACATAACATTCTCAGACAGGAGCAGTGCTCAAGTTTAACTTTGCAGAAAACATCACTGTTTCCTCTCTCAGCACTGGAGGACTTTTTTGGCAAGACACGCAGATTGTCAGCAATATCTTTATGGCAATATCACACTCCCACTTTAGTCACAGCCCATGTAAATTTTGTGTCTGAGAAAAATATCTCCTTGGTCAGTGCAAGTTAAACTGGAATGTTGCTCTGATAGAATCATGCCAACAGAAGTATGTAAAAACAAAACTACTTGCTCAGGAGGTTTTAACCATAAAAGAGATAAATTAATTGGATCCAGAGACTTGACAGCTACTTAAAGGCGAGTGTTTGAGGTGTAGTGTTTAGAGTTAAATCTTGAAGGTGTGTCCAGCATATTGAGATGACAGCAATAATTGTCAAAAAATAAAATCAAGGGGTACAAAAATGTTGAAAAAATTATAAGTAATGAGACTTTGCTTTCTAGAAGTCCACAGTGCTCAAAGTGTCAGAAGTTAAAGAAACAATAAATACTATAAAATAAAATTACTAAAATACATTATACTATTCAGTGTAAAATGCTGTATAAATTTCAGTGTTTTCCTAATTGTACTATAGTGTTCACGCATATCTCATTTTGACAATTCTTTAAACGCATGTTAATGGGGGTGTGTGTAGCTCAGCGTGTATTGACGCCAACTAACACCCCTGAGGTTGCATCCAGGGTGTGCTTAGTGACACCAGCCAGGTCTCCTAAGCAACTAAATTGTGTCTGTAGCTAGGGAGGGTAGAGTCACATGAGGTAACCTCCTCGTGGTCACGATTAGTGGTTCTCGCTCTCATTGGGGCATGTGGTAATTTGTGCCTGGATCGCAGAGAGTAGCATGAGCCTCCACATGTGTAGACTCCGTGGTGTCAGATACAACGAGCCACGTGATAAGATGCGCAGATTGACTGTCTCAGAAGCGGAGGTAACTGTGACTTGTCCTCCGCCACCCAGATTGAGGTGAGTAACCATGACACCATGAGGACCTACCAAGTAGTGGGAATTGGGCATTCCAAACTGGGAGAAAGGGGGATACAAATAAAAACATTGACCGTCTGAAAACAAAAAATGACAGTTCCTTTTTCTAACAGTGATAGTGTACAGAGCAGCAGTACTTCTGTGAATTTATACTGTAGATATAAAGCCAGAGAATACAGCCAGAACTTACTGGACATTGCCAGAGATTTTAGCTTAATGCACACACTGACACGAAGCTTTGAGTGCATTCCAGTGTTGCTTTTTAACGTTCCTCTCTAAACCCTCAAAAAGTAACAGCAGATATATCCAAAAGAGTCTTTTTTTTTTTTTTTTTTTGCTAGAACTCTCATGAGTAAAGTGTGCCTTTTCAATTTCAATCTGACTGTGTGGTTTTACTGTCCCATAACTTATTATTAACTTTATGCTGTATGTGGGACTGGAGATTAATGTTGCATTACTGCTTTTATAAAATAATTTTATCATTAATGAATTTATAATAATTATGCTTGAGGATTTTGTGACCAAATATTAATTTAGATACTACATGGAATATTTGTACTATTATAAAATTATTTGTCACATTGTAGCATTTAAAATGAACTGGTGAAAGCAGAAATGTGATTAAAATGGTGAAAAACATAAAAAATGGTGATAATTTACAGAAATGTAAATATCGGTTTAACCTAAAAGATGTTGAGAAAAAGCGCATGGAAATATTATTCAACTACTGTATATTAAAAGCCTAGATATTCATTTCATGCACAGGTCTGGATGCAGGCACCAAAATCTGACTTCCAAAATGTGGGTTGAAGAGCTCTGAAGCCGACCAGAGTAGAGCAAACAAGAGCAGAGCCCTTTAAGTGAAAAGTATTCCAGACTATAGTACCATCTGCTTTCACTTTAGAGTCTGATTCCACACCTAAATAAAGATCCCTCCTGTACACTTTTATTGCTCTCCAACCCCCTCTTGTTCGGTTTTTCTTTATTCTATTCTTTCTTTTTCCTCCTTTATCCCGGCTATGTTATAGCAGACGGACTGTGATATGAGAGCTCACCTCTGTCTCTCACTGACATGAATAAAACTGTCCTGTGTCGAGCTAGTGGATCCTCATCACTCTTGTGAAACATTAAGGTGTGTTTTTTTATTGGTGTGTGAATCATTTGAATTGATTTTCTTTCCCCCCTCATTCACACATATTTGTTTATAGTTGATATAACTCCATGTACATTAACTCTGTGACTGTGCTTTTTTCAGCCTGATCACATGAATATTAAGTTACTATGGCAACATTTTTATATTTTATATTTTTACATAAAATAATGGCTATAACCATATAGCTATACCTCTCTGTGTCAGTAAAGACCTTGATTCACATTACAACCATCTTGTCTTCTTGACCCTGTTTACACCTGGTATTAAGATGCATGTTGGGTGATCCAATTACGTGTAGTCAGGTGAGACACATCGCTGTTCACACCTGGTCACTTATATGTGTCTTCTGTGTTCACTTATGTTCAGTTTTCGAGGGGAGGGTCTCTATATCATGACAACACACATCAATCACTATGTCAGTGTGTTACTGTATGACATTAAAGTGCAACAAAGTCAGAAAAGACAAAGAAAGCATGAAAAAAATGGCACTCTGTTTCTCCCAGATGCATCTGAAATTTAATCTAACCACAAAATCAACATTTCAAGCAGAATTTGCTATTATTATAGTGGATTACCAGTAGTAACCTGAGCTGCAGATGTTTGTGCTTCCACCTGTTTCCCTGCACATTTATATCAGACAGTTTTTATGCTTGTGTATGTATCCGCTTTTTTATTTCCTTTTAAAGCCCATCATAACTGGCAAAGTCTGTAATACTCTTGTTTTAGGGCAGCGACTGATTGACAGGTGAGGGGTGGAGCTTCTCCGCTGTCCGGGATGCATAGAGGATGGATTAGCCTTAGCACCTCAAATGCGATGTGGTCACATGCGGTGTTGATCACATTCATATGTGGTTTTTGTGAACCAATCACAAAACATTTTAGACCCCGTTTAGTCCTGTATTTATCGCTGACCACATGTTGTCCGATCACCTGAGACGCATATTAATACAAGGTGTAAACGGGGTCCTTGTCATAAGTTATTGCATCTCTCTGTCAGGGTGTTCTGCCCAGGCTGCTAGCATCCAGTGCTCCCATATGTTCTTACTTGTTCCCAGCCTTTCAATTCCCATTATTCTAAGAACTCATGATTTGACTGCATTGTCGCCCATGGCCTGAGATTCACATAGAAGGGAAAAGGATGTAACATATGTTGAAAATATGTCACCAAACTGACCAAATCTTGTTAAATCAGAATAGCTGTGGTGGATGATTGAAATTGAAAAGTATTTTCAATTTTGATTATTGTGAATAGGCAAAATCAACTGAAAATAAAATCCTGATGCACTTGTCGACACAACACGCTTGACACTGTAAATGATTATTGCAGTGCTTGCAAGGCAGTACTCTAGGGTTTTGTACCCTGGGTGATTCAAGAAAAGATGTCAAGAAAATGTCCTGGTCATTTTTAACACCAAATCAATAAAATAAAAAAATAAAAATGAAATTATGCTTAGCATAAAGAAAATGAAGCTTATATTTAGGACTATTAAGACTTCTGTGCATTGTGACATTATTTTCAGGACTCTATTTCCGCACATTTTACCCTCCAATTCTCAATATTTGTACTATTCCCATTCCTTTTGAAGAATTTTTGAATGTCATGTTGTGGTACAGTTATTTACCTTTTTTATTAAAATCAGTGAAAATAAAAGCCAGTACCAAGAGAGTACTACCATGATGTATAAATACTTTACAATTTTAATCAAATAAAAAATGAACTAATTATTATTTCATGGTAATTAGAATATCATAATGACAATATTTTTTGTTTTGTTGTGTTGGGAATTGGGGTGGGGGGTAACTGTCATGATTCTGATTATTTTCTGGAGTAAAATAGGACCAACATATTGACAGATTTCATGAGAATCATGTCCCAAAGCGTTAAACCCCAATAACCAGAATGTACAGTGTCCAATCAGCTTTGTTTTGTAGATCTTTTCAGCCATAGTGCTATCTATTTATTTATTTATTTTTTTATGAACAGTTTTATTTTTAAGAAAATTAAGATTAAAGTTTGAAAATCTCTCATTGACTTACATTGATAGAATGTTCAGCATTCAAAATGTATCCGACATTGATGACATCATTGTATCATTAGCACACTCAAGTGATTTGCATACTCAGTTGAGTTAGTCTTCTTTCTTACATCTATTTGCGTACTGAACTGCATGCACTTCCTTGCAAATATTTAATCACTTATAGCTGCCTTTACACTTTGCAATGACCATGAGATGATACTTGTGTGCAGCTGACTGAAAACAAGAAGTGTGCTGAATGTCATGACAGCGGAAAAACGACTCTGATGTAGCATTCCATTTACACAGATCCAAATCTTAATACCTAAGCTTACCTAGAACTTTAACACTTCTATTTTCCTGCCTTTCAAGCAATAGTAAATCCTTCAAGAAATGAAAATCTAGTTAAGATTATGAAGGCATGGTTTTGATGCTTCATTCTATCACAGGAACCCTTGCCCTGGTCTACCTCTCCCTCCCAAAGCAGCCATATTTATGGTCCACCCTTTTTATTCAGCGCTGAGAGATGAAGTGGCCTCAACATGAATAAGGGATGGGCTTAAGACCTCTCCTTTTTCCAATGTGATTCTTGCTTTCCCTCCTCATGGCTCCAATGGCTCTCCTCTTAAGAAGTGGATGATTTGTTTAACCATCGACATGTTTATTTGTCCATTTGGACCCTTCGTGAAATTGATTCCCCCCAGGAGAGTGCTGCATTCGACCTATCAAGTGCTTCCAGAAATCCTCCTCTGCGCTATCACTAGCATATCAGGTTCCTGGAGAGATCAGACCAGACATTGTGCTCGTGAGTCACAAGAGGCCTTGTCCAAAGCCCTGCCAACCTGACACCAGCCATTTCTTCCAAGCTCCTGCCAACCTGATCAGCCGCAAATCTGATAAACCTTAGAGAGGGGAAGGAATGACTCAGTGTTGTGTTCTTTATGGCTGGATAGGGAGTTCAACACTTTCCCTAAATCTATTAATTAATCTTAAGTCTGCAAGTTGTTTATAGAGTGGGGGTGATGGGGCTTAGGACTGAGCGGTACTGGCTCTTGCTCAGAAAACTGCACTTAAAGGTTGAATTAGGAGTTTGCTATAAACGTTGCTGGGAAAAGTAAAGAGATGTGTTATGCCACTGAACCTCTCACTTTTGCCATCTTGTACTAATTTGGGCCAGTTTTGTAATTTCTATTTGTAACAGTAGAAGTCAAATTTATTTAAAGACTTAAAACTCTGTAATCTTCAAGTGCGAGTCACGCACCTTGGCGGTTTCATACGCTAATATTCATTGATGCAAAAGGTATGATTCAGCACCAGGGAAATAAAGTCCATCTGTATGGTTACTAGGGATCAGAGATGATGGGTTGAATCACAGAAAGGTGCATGCTTTAATTTCGCTTTCTCATGCCACTGCGTGCAAAACAGCCCCTTATTTTTCAGCTGACACACAGGAAAGGGTTACTGACTTCCCAAAAATGATGAGATTCTAGTCTGGATTCTAGAATAGCAAAAAAAATTGCTTGTACAAGGACAATAACAACGTTTTGTTCAAAACAATGTGTTATGATCTCAATCAGTTTTGCAAATAAAGGCTTTTGGCTAAAATCTTCTGGTACATGTTTGTTATAGTAAAATCTCCTCTTTGATTTACAGTTAATATTGAACATTAATAATAAAAGAAGAGTTTTAAAAAAAGCATTCAGAACATCTTCTGAAAGTTAGGCCAAAATATAAAAAAATCTAGATGAAAGCTCTGCTTGCTTTTTCCAGCTGATTCATCACATTAAAAAATAATAGAGAGAAAGGAGGAGAAAGAATAAAGAAATGTTTGACTAATATTGGAATCTTTAGTATTGATCTTTTATGTACATTCCCAAGTAATAAATAAATAAAATGAAAGAAAAAGTGAAATAAAAAGCACCAATGTAGTCTCATGACAACCCGTAATAATTCGTAAAATATCGTACGACTTGACTCGTACAAATAGGTAAGACTTTTATTCCCATTTAGACCAACCAATCAACAAACAGAATTTAAAATTGTTACAATACAGGCATTAAAATTTAGCAAGTCTCCAATCCATCACTTTTTAGACTTAGTAGTTATGTTTAGGTTAGGGGTTAAACTTAGGGGGAAAAATGTAAGAGCATCATTAGTTGGTTCGTTTATTATTTTCTATGGGCGTAAAAGTTGTATATGTTTTTACAAGACAACTTTTGCGATTTCGCCATCTCATTATGCCAGGTTGAAAAAGATTTGATTTATTTTGACAATTGTAATTTTAACAGAGAAAGCTGAAAGTGACAGTAAACAAAAGTGGAAGAGGGGGAATGTACACGTCCCTAATAATATAAAGTATGTACAATGCTCACAAAGCCCCAACATGAAAGTGTTTTTTTATTTTTATTTTTTTAAAGGTGGGTTTACAAAAATAAAAATCTATGTAAAAGAGAAGGAATATCCCATATTGGGTTGCTGATGTGTACCAAACCATGTGGCTCAGAGCCTCCGAAAACAAACATGATTAAAAATCATAAAACACAGAAAACAAAATAGCTGTGTCTGTTTATGAGATCGAGGGTGGACCTATTATCATAACGGCAGGGGTTGATTATCAATGATCATTAATATCAAGCAGAGGAAGGGGAAATTGCTTCTTTGATTTAAGGCATCATTTAACTTTGAGAGGTTGGCTTGGTAAGTGTTATTACACAGATGTCTAAAATACTGCATTCTGATTAATCAATTGAGGGACTCTGCGGTCATATATTTGTATACAAAGACCACAATAAACTTTATATTTGATCGTTGTCCCTGTCAACAAATCTCCTACACTGTGTTATAATTATGTCTCTCTTATAGCAGTCTGTGGTGTCTTTACTAAATTCAGTCAACACAGATCAATATTTTATGTCCATTTATTTACTTGTTTGGTAAGTAGTTGTGTATGAAGTGGTACAGTGTACAGCCATTCAGTCATTATCGCAAAATAAACCACTTCAGGCTGATTCAAGACCTCTGCACTTCAGGTTGGGGCCCTGACATTATCTTACGAAAATAACCAGCTGATCTGTGAGAGACTACCAGTCTGTAACTTAAAGCAATTTGTAACGTATTAAGGGTAAAACTTGAATGACAAGGGGAAAGTTAATATAAATAAGTTTTTGCTTTTAAGAATGCAGTTTTTAGCTTTAATCAGACAGGTTATTTTTAAATGTGTCATACATGCATTGGTACTGGCTGACCCAATAGACTCTGTCTCTCTCTTTCTACCAATCTCTTGTCCAATCCAGTACACTGTATATCCCTTCTTTGAGGAGGTATTACTAGCTGGCAGGAGAGGAGAGAGAAAGAGATGGAATGCATTAAGAACATGGATGCAGTGTCCGGGAGAACAGTATAAACCCAAAACACGCAATATCCTTCTAAGGGCATCATCATTGTGATTATAGCTTTGCTGACACATTTGCTCAAGATATGAACTGAGCTGGGTTTTCTCAGGATGGATTCCTCATGTGGAGCCCTGCATAATGACAGAGTGTGTCTTGACGGTTTATCCAAAGTGAACGCTAGAACGTTCTGGTGGTTTATAGTTTGGGAACAGTCACAGCTTACACATGAGAGGTATTTCTGCATGTGCTTGGCATGTGTGTAGAGACTATGACTGTCTATTAAAGCTACAACACCATGTCTTTTTAGAGTAATGTTCAAATTAAAGTGTGTAATTGAAAAATGTTCAATGTTAAAATATTTTATTCTATGCCCAGTTTATTAGGCAGAGGCTATTTTAAATAAATGATTTGTGCATTGTGGCGCTATCAAAACGTCACTTCATTTGTTTTAGCCTCCCAACACAGCAAGATTGGCTCATCCAATGGCGTTAGATTAGGGTGGGACTGATCTGTTTGCCCAACCAATGGAAGATGAGGGGAGTGTTTTGGGAAACCTGAAAACAATCATTAATTTCTCAGTTCTGTTCGGTGACGCTATAGTGGTGCAGAAATTACACACTTCAGTTTTAACGTAAATTAGTATTCCAGGTTCAATAGAAGTTAAGCTAAATCAACAGTATTTGTGACATAATGTTTATTACCACACAAATGTATTTCAACTTGATTCTCCTTTTCATAAAATAATAATAACAATAATCTTGGATTAATTGAGGCCAATCCATAAATATTAAAATTACTCACTGTTTCAAAGATATAGTCACAAGATATAAACACAAAAGTTTTAAGCGAATACTTAATGTAAGTGCTTTTATTAAATTATAAGATTTACATTTATGCTTTTCAACCCTTAAAAAACTGTCCCGTTCACTTGCATTATAAGTGCCTAAGAAAAGGAGGGACGGTGATCAACATTATGCCACAGATGCTGTTGATTGAGCACAACTTGTTTTGAACCCTGAAATATTCCTTTAATAAATGTGGTTGTTTCACTTTTTTTAAAGAGACAAAAATGTTATTTGTCAATCGTGATGCTGAGATGCCAAATAAAATAATGATAAGAGACGTACTGTATCTGTCTTAGTGAATACGACAGAACAAAAGCTTACACAGGCGTATATACCCCATTCCCTCATGTTTTCAATGGCAAGACACTGTTTGTAGCAATAGGTGCAGTAGACCAAACACTGTATTCTCAGCATTCAAAGTTAAACAATATGAAATAGATCCATCAAAATCTACTCTACATGCTGTTTCAAAGGCCTGTGAATAAACATAAATGATCTATAATAAATGATCACTCAACAAACTTGTGTTTGGCCCATTAAACTTAGGTTCACACAACAGTGGCCATTTTTCCCAGAATGTGCCCTTTTTATGATTGTGCATAAAGAGCAGGTGGGTTTAGGCATTGAGTGAATGCTGATTGGATGGGAAATATCTAAGTCTAGATGACTAATATACTCCATGTTTAGGCGAATAGCTGTGGGTGCAAACAACCAAAGGTGTTCACACATTATAAGAGAGGAACTTTGACTGACCTTATGGAGGCACTCAGGGCAGCAAGCTGTGCCTCCCTTCCAAACCCAAATCACTGAGGGTCACTGTAACTATTTTACTCCCTCAAAGGTCAAAGGTTATCCCCTTGCATTTATTTATCCGTACATCTTTCAGAGTGCAATTCCGGATCAGATGGCATCGGAAAGGAGTGCTCTGGAAAAGTTATTTGCTTTTGTGTGAGTGTGTGTTTTATTTAGAGAAAGAGGTTTGTCGTTTTTAGAGGGGCTAAGGGAATGTTTGCTCACCCTCTTAATGACTTTGTTAAGGAACACCATCCAAAGAAACGACAATAAAAACCACTTGACTTGACTCTCTATACTTTTGCTGGCGATTTGAAGCTCCTGCCCCTTATTGGAGCACTGCACTGCATATTATTATTTATAAGTTTTAAAGGCTTTTATTGGCAAAAACATTCAATATATACCCTTGTTCTTCATAACATCTGCAATTCACTCTGGCATATTGGATATCAACTTCTTGGCCAAATCCTGACTGATTATTTTTATTGCTCGGAGTTGATCACAATTTGTGGGCTTCTGCTTGTCCACTCACCTTTTTAGGATTGACCAGAGGTTCTCTATGGGATTAAGATACGGGGAGTTGCCTGGCCATGAATCAAAAATGTAAATGTAATGATCTCCGAGCCACTTCATTATCACTCTTGCCTTGTGACATGGTGCTCTATCATGCTAGAAAATGCACGGATCATCACCAAATTGCTCCTGGATGACTGGAAGAAGTTGCTGTTAGAGGAAGTTTTGATACCATTCTTTATTCAGGGCAGTGTTTTTGGGCAGAATTGTGAGAGATCCCACTTCCTTGGATGAAAAGCAACCCAACACATGGATGGTCTCAGGATGCTTCACTCTTGTCACGACACAGGACTCTGGTCTCTGAAGGCCCGAGAGTACCACTGAGAGATCCCAGGAGGGGAACAGGCTTGGCCGGGTGGATTCAGCCTCCAGGCTCCTCTAAGGAACCTGATAATGAAGTCGTGCTTACCCAAGGACTTGCCGTCCACTGCGTCGTGGTGGGCCATGATAGCGGCTACATACACCTTAAAGGTGGAGGGGGACAGCCTCCCCTCCTACCTCTCTTGCAAGGAATGAAAGCACTGACCGAACTGCGCATCTCTGCGGGTCTTCAGACCGGGAAGAACACCAATTTGCGAACAAGCACCACTTTAGGGCGTAAAGCTGCCAGGTAGAGGGAGCTCTGGCTTGGTTGATCGTGTCTACGACGGCAGGTGGTAGGTCACTCAGATCTTCTGCGTCCCGTCCTGGGGCCAGACGAGGAGGTTCCAGAGGTCTGGGCACGGATGCCAGAGGGTGCCTCGTCCTTGGGAAAGAAGGTCCTTCCTCAGGGGAATTTGCCAGGGATGTGCTGTCGTGAGGAGTGTGAGATCTGAGAAGCAAGTCCGACTGGGCCAGTAAGGAGCCACTAAGGTGACTTGTTCCTCATCCTCCCTGACCTTGCACAGCACCAGTGCAAGAAGGCTCACTGGGGGAAATGCATACTTGCGCAGCCCCCGGTGCCAGCTGTGTGCCAGTGCATCTGTCCCAAGAGGGGCCTCTGTTAGGGAGTACCAGAGCGGGCAGTGGGAATTGTCTTGGGAGGCAAAGAGATCTACCTGCTCCATGCCGAACCGACACCAAATCAGCTGGACCACCTGGGGGTGGAGACCTGTCGCGACAGCGCGTCCACTGTCATGTTGAGGTTGCCAGGGATATGAATGGCAAGCTGTGCCCTATCCACCAGGGGGACCTCCGTACACCTGTGGGCCGCCCCACCATCAGGGGTAGTGAGAGTGGACGAGCAAGGAGGTCGGATCTGGGTAGTGAAATGTGCCCTCCATGACCTCGTCAGCTCGTCATGCACTTCCGGGAAGAAAGGAACCGGGGGGGGCGTGTCTATGAGCTGTGCCACACTCACGGCAGCCCAGGAAAGCATAGCGGACATCCGCGTGTCAGCCTCAGATGGCAACCCAGATGAGTCATCAGCACCAGATGCCGTTGTGATGTCCTCCGATGCAGCGGCACAATCATCATCCTGCTCACGGGGTCCGAATGAGACAACGGACTGGCCGTGAGGTGAACCAGTCTTGCATCGGACCTGGAACGGAAGCAAATGAGTGTGCTGGGGGGCGGGTGGTTCGTGGGGATTTACCCGGCAAAACCGAGACATTGCTCTCCCCAAATCGCCTTAATCGCCGGGTGCGCCGGCCTTAATCACGTAGGAAGAAGGTGCGGCACGGGGGGCGGCTGAAGTGGCTTTCCCCCGCAATGAAAGCCGCGATTGCAATGTTGCCATGACTATGTTCTCGCAATGAGAACATAAACCATTCATAAATGCTGCCTCCATGTGATTGCAGCCCAAACACTCGAGGCAGCGCTTATGACCATCAGGTGCGGAGAGAAAACAGTCACATCCAGGAACTACACAGAGGCAGAAAGGTATCTTTAAAAAGAGGCGTCCTAAAAAGGACGTTCA
The DNA here is from genome assembly GCF_025860055.1 of Xyrauchen texanus. Taxonomy (NCBI): domain Eukaryota; kingdom Metazoa; phylum Chordata; class Actinopteri; order Cypriniformes; family Catostomidae; genus Xyrauchen; species Xyrauchen texanus. The sequence goes on along the minus strand of NC_068318.1, from coordinate 18,844,036 downwards.
ATGCCTGCTATGTATTGCTCTATTTTGTGAATGAAAATACTCTCTTTTAGAGGGGAAAATACTTCTCTTTTAGAGGTATACACTCTTTTACAGAGGCACCGTCGAAGCACCCAGGGTTGTGGACTGCACAGCGTGCAGAGAGGGAGAAAGCCTCTGGTAAAACTCCGTAGATCTAACAGCAATGCTCTGATAGTGAGAATCAGCTTGCTGCTGCACAACAGCTCGGCTCCGAAGAAAAAATCTGACTGACAGATGCACGTCCACTTCCCTTTATATAGCATTTTTTCTCAATATCACTGTACATGGCTGGGAGCACTCTCCTTTTCAGTGTTAGGTGTTAGGTGCTTATCAAAGCATTAGCTGCTTAGAAAGAAATTGCATGCAAAGAAAACAACAAACAAAACAGCAAAACAACGTTCAGAAATGAAGAGAAATGTAAAGATAAAGCTCTCTTGCTCCTTCACACACTGTCCATGCGCAAAGAGAGATGCAACGTAAAGCTGTTATGTATAGCTAGAAGAAGAACAGAAGTGCTAGGTTTAAATGACTTTTAATGGCAAATATGCAGAGAATGTATAACTACTCTAAAGAGCACATCTGTATGAAAACTAAGCCAAATGAATCCCAGACTTTTTAAGGCAATTTAGAGATCTCGGCCATATGCTCCATCAGAAGTCAGAAAAAGAAGGACCAGTTCAGGAAAAGATGACACTTTTGTGGCTGTATTTGTGAGTTGTGTTACCCCACATGCAGGGTATGAAATAAACTTTTTTGCCCACCAACCACAGTGGCAGGGGGTAAATGCCCAATGTTACCAGACAGAGCAGAAATAGTGAGAATTATATGCGCATGTTCAGTGAAACACTGCGCGTGTGAGCACCAAAGCTCCAATAAATCTCTGACCACAGGGCGAGTCAGACACGCACATTGATGGCTTTTCTTTTGTCTGTTCTTGAATACATAATCAAGTGTGCGTCTTTGTGTCTAATGGCATTTCTTGTCATTTGTCACTCCGAGACATCTTACAGGTAGCCCGCTACAGTTGCATGTGGATGAGCAAAATGAAACATCTAACAGACTCCCACGTAAAAAAATATATAATAATAAAAGTATAATAATAATAATAAAATAAATTAAGTGAGGCAAAATGTGGATAAATTATCTTGGTGCTGAGCGGATCCGTTACAGGCATGACTGAAGCATTGCACAAACCAGAAAACATGAGCCGCTTGATGAGAAATGCGCCATGCCCCATTTCAGTTCATAACCATATCAAAGTTTTCTTATTTGAAATAAAAACACATTTTTATAATTATATTTATAACAGAAATATTATGATTATCTAGCATGAGAGCTATTTTGAGTGTGACAAAATGCAGTTTCTATTTGCAAACTGATAGTATATTTCGTCAGTTTTGACTGGGTGGACCAGCCGTCAACCTGGGTGGACCAGTGCCACCCTGGCCCTTATGTGGCCTCGCCCCTGCTTGCTTTCACTCAACCTTTTCATGCTTAAGTGTTGAGAGACAATTTACTGATGAATCTCACAGGAAACTCCTGTATTCACAGCTGTAAATCTGCTCTCTCTCTCTCTCACACACACACACACACACACACACACACACACCAACATTCACCTACTATGTGAATTCTTCCTTGTAGAATGCATGCGTGTTGTAAAAAAAATTATTACAGATCTCTGATGGTAAAGACTGATGTGAATTAAGTCACTTGGACTTGATTTTGGTCTTCGGATATGGTATATGGTGATTTAGGGGAAACAATTAGATTTCTTGGTCAGGAGAAACTCCATGGAGAAAACAAACAGGCTCGCTGCAGCTGGCCGCTGTGTTGCGTGTGAACACTCTGTCACTAAGAAATCTCTTACAAACACACACATGCATATATACACTACTTCTCCAGCTACGCTCACAGTGAGGAGCTCCAAACTGAGGAGGGCAAAGCCACAGATACTTTTACCCCATGGTGGTTGGAACAAAGCGAGAGTTCAGGGCTTCTAAAATACAACTGTTCTGTTACTGATTTAGCTTTGTGGGTTGAATGACTTGGCAGTATATTTGTGGCCTTTTTAACAAATTTTGGCATCAGCAACCAAGTCCCGTTAAATGGGTGAAAGTGAAAACTTTTCAAGCCATCCTCATCACATTTGACACCAAACAGGAAATTGTAGGAAGGTGTGATTGCTCAATCACCTCTGATCACACTGTGAATTCAATGACAAGATTGTGCTTACCAAAATTCAAACCACTGCACCCCAGTCAGGGCCGTAACCAGGGTTTGAAATTTAGTGATGTCCACAGTGAGGTGTCCAGACTTTTACCAAAATTACACCTACAAATGCAACATATTCTATATATAAAAATTAAATATAAAAATTAAAGGACTGAAAACAATAATAATACTGAAATCTTTTTTTTTATCGCAAATGCAGTTAACAATATTAATACAGAATTTTTGTCACATTACTAAGCAACATGTACTCAAATTAACTACAGAAAAATCTGCAAAAGTTAATTAACAACTGATTTATCTAGGGCTATGTTAACTCTGTTACATATCAATATTATCCAAAACAATCAATTGCTGTCCTTTGCCAGACTCTTAATTATTTAAAGGTGCACTCTGTGATTTTCCCCCCTATAAAAAGGTTTACTCCTACAGAAATTAATTGTAATTTTGCAGCATATGTATAAAATCATGAGTACTCACATGAGATGAGGACTCTAGTTATATCTGTAACCTTATAAAAGCTGTTTTATTCTAAATGGGGCAGGGGTGCCCTCATGGGGGCTGCCATTTTAAAATCACATGACCAGCTGAATACTACTCACTTAATCTCACTAGCCATAATGTCATTGGACAAGTTCACTCTTGGATTAAATTAATCATTGCTGATTATGAAAAGTGAATTTCTACAATTGCAACTGTAACTGAAAACTACTGATTTTGAATGATGCTGCACACCACTAAGTGTCACTGTAAGTTCAAGATGACACGAAAAATTAATGAGTGTACCTTTAATTCACCTTTTTCAATTAAAGTCCATTAGAACTGAACATATTTACAAAGGAGAAAAATTAATAACTTCATACTTAATTCATGAGTGTCCACGCTTTAAAGCTTTTTTGTTAAATTCGGCTTTGTAGTTGCCTTTATTACAAATTACCATTGTTTGTACATAGTATCCAGAGTTTAACTATGGTATTAGTAAGATTATGATAATCACAGGTAAATGGGATTGCCTGGCAAATGCACTGCGCAGCTTCAGGTAGCGCCATTTCATCACACTCTTGTAGTATATGTGGACACTAAAGAATCCAGCTAACTATCTAAACTAAATTATACATGCATGCAGACACTCAAAGGAGGTTTCAACCGCTTGTTTTTGTTTTTTTTATTCAGTTGTACATGCATACAAATTTATTTTTGCATATTAAATATTTACCAAAACATTTACTGAATATGAAATATTGACCTCATAGCTGGTTACGCCCATGCCCCCAGTGGCTGTAGCTGGAATTACTGTTGACCAGTTTCCAGGTGCAATGTCCACAGGGTGGCACCAAAAGCAAACTGTATTTTCAGCTGCAAATTATGTTATACAAACAGAAATTCAAATTTGAATAATCCTACACCCTAACCCTAAACCTAATCATCAGTGGAGTACATTTTTATTTTAGAGCGAAAATACAACTTTGGTATTGCGTTCATGAATTAAAAAAAAAAAAAACGTGATTACTTCTTGCTTTCCACATGAACAAAACCCTTGTCTTGCCAGTAATTCAGCTGAATGGGGTCGATTTCAGGGTAAACGAAAATTCAGATGCAACATGTTGATTTACTGTGTGATCACGTTGCAGATGTTAGATGCTGTATATCAAATCTCAGGGTTTAGAGATGAAGTACATTTGATAATATTAATAATATACAGTATCTACTAATCAATATTTTTCAGAACTGATTCATAATCAGCATATTAGCAGCTCAGAACTTTTCGACATAATGTGGGCCAGATAAATTAACCACAGGAGACTCATTGACAGCCGGCTCTGACTTATATAGACAAACTGTTGTTGAGCCTCTCAGGGGAGCTGGTTTGGATCAGTCAGCAGCCTCTGATGAACCATGTCTCTGTGCTCTCTGGAGGCTGATTTGGGCCGAGAGCTGTGGGCTGAGAGTATAGAGCTCATGCAGCTGCTTTTAGTTGTTTCTTTGTGTACATATCTACACATGTGTTCATGCACATACTGTATGTACATAGCTTCTCTAAATTGCATCTGGTTCCTGGTGAAATATATGGAGGTGGGATGTTGGGGTCATCCATTGCGCTAGAAGTGCAGTTTGGTACTTAATCTCATAAACATGACTCTGGATTCTTCATGAGTGATGGCAGCATTCCAGAGCTGATCCCATAGGCTTCTGTAGTGCTCGGCATCCAGGAATCAGTCATCTGTCTTTTGGTCCAGACCCAAGTAACAATAACCATTAGACACTAAAGATGTTTCCAGCACATCCAAAAGGTTGCTTGTATTCTCTTGTGCTTTGCCCCTGTCTTTGTGCTGAACTGATACAAGTTTGTGCATGTAACAACAGTGTTTTCCTATTACATATACAAATAAAATGCTATTTATTCTCTGATAAACAAGATACTGTTCTGAAAAACAGTTGATGTCAACACAAAATCTTTTTATGCTGGCAAGCCAGTTGTACATCTCACGCAACAGTCCATTGCAGACAGTTAGACAGGGCCAGAATTAGAATCAGGGGCCGTACTAATTTATTTAAAGGGATAGTTCATACAAAAATGAAAATTCTGTCATCATTTACGTAGCTTCGTGTTGTTCCAAACAGATTTGACATTCTTTCTTAAGTTCGACAAGTTCAAGTTTAGATTCGAAATTATTCTGAGTTAGAACGTTTCTGTAATACAGACTCAGGATCTCATCAGTGACCTTACTTTAAAACTGTTTTTGCCTAGTGCATTGATGAGAGAGTTAGTCCGAACCAGAGAGTTAATCAAAACCAGAGTATGGACGGTTCTATGTTGAAGCAATGGCTCTATCAGGATCTCATTAGAGAGCTTACATTAAAGCTGTTTTATTCAGAGTGTAATGATGAGAGACGTTAAGAATTTGGCAGTGTGAGAAGTACAAATCATGTAGTGCTTATGTGTAAGGGCTATTGTAAGGGCCATTACGTGAAAAGGGCATTGTAAGCGCTTTGTGTGGGAACTGAAATAGACAGCTTTTGCCTGCTATGACATTCATACATTCAAAAATGTGCAAACAAAAGTCAAACTCATGGACATGTCACCCCTCAAGACAAATGTAACCACTTAAAAGTGAAAAGAATTACAGAGTGGTGGTGTCCAGTTTTCCCTGTTACAGCTTTCAAAACAGCACAGCGCCCACATTACCATGCAATCGTAAAGACTCATCTATGAAGGTAACAGCTCCATCAAGTGGTGCAGGTCTGAATAATGACAAATAAGGATGCCTGGAAAAAAAAAAAAAGTTTTACTGGAGTTATACCAGTTGACTTGACAACTTGAACTAAACTATCTCATAAATGGTCAAATTATCTGATAATTGTAATATGTCAGATGTCCACTGTGATAGTATATTTTGTATGTTTTGACCATGGGCATGGCAGTTTGCATATGAGCAATGTTTATTACACCACTGCATGTTCATACAGCTTGTTAAAGGGATAGTTCACCCAAAAAAATAATTCTCGTATCATTTACTCACCCTCATGCCATTCCAGATGTGTATTACATTCTTTCTTCTGCAGAACACATTTGAAGATTTTTAGAAGAATATCTCAGCTCTGTAGGCTCTCAAAATGCAAGTGAATGATGATCAGACAAAAATCACATAAAGGAAACAGAAAAGTTATCCATATGACTCCAGTTGTCTTCCAAAGCAATATGTTAGGTGTGGGTGTGAAACAGAACAATATTAAATTTTTTCTTAAAGTTTTTTTAAAATGTTCTCTAAATCTCCACTTTAACTTTCACTTTCAGATGTGAAAGTGAAACTAAACAGGCACCACGTGTGACTTTCAGATGTAAAAGTGAAAGTGGAGATTTATTGTATAAAAAAAAAAACATTTTGATCTGTTTCTCACCCACACATATCATGTCACTTCTGAAGATGTGGATTTAACCACTGGAGTCATATGGATGTACGTTTCCTATATGCTGTTTTTGGAGCTACAAAGGTTTGATCTCCATTATCTTGCATTGTATTGACCTACAGAGCTGAAATATTCTTCTAAAAAATTTGTGAAATATTCTTCTAAAAAATAAGTTTGTATTCTGCAGAAGAAAGAAAGTCATACACATCATGGATGGCATGAAGTTGAGTAAACGATGAGAGAATTTTCATTTTTGGCAGAACTATCCCTTTAAGCACAAAGTCATACATGCAAGCTCTACATTACAGAGCTGTTTCACCCCTTTTAAACTGCACTGCTACATAAACCAACAAAATATTGAACTAAAAATAGTTCAAGCTCAAAACTGGCAGCTGAGGGAATCTTCCAAAACCCCTTGAAAGAATGGCAAGTTGTCCTGTTAACAGCCTTCACCTGCCAACTTAGTTAGCTGCTTTTAAAAACACAATAGGAAATGCTTTACATGTTGTTGTTGAGGCCAACAACTGTATATTACATTAATAACCATAAATATCCCTTTATGTTGTGGATGGCTGTTTCTAATTTGATTCAATCTGTGAAGTTAATATAAAATGCAGAGCTCCCCTGCTGAGATACTGAGGCAGCTGCAGACCACCACGAGGCTGCTAGCCTGAGGTTTGGTGACAAAATGTCATCATCAGGTCTGTTCCACAGAGGTTCTCACAGCACTTTGAGTGAGAAGCTGTAAGAAAGAGTGTGCGAATGAGTGAGCATGTGTAGGGGTGAGATAATTGGAATGAGAAATAAGTGGGCATAATAGGACCATTTTAACATGCTGAGTGAAAGACTAAGTTAGAGCAAAATCAAATCTATATCTCATCAAAGATACAACACATAGCCATTCTAAAAGACGTGATTGAAATGTTTTATTTTTTTTTCATCAGTTAAACAGAAAGTGGGTGCAGAGGTCAGAAGGAGGCAAGATACATGCATAAGTGGAGGAAGTGAGGTTAATTGAAGACTATGTGAGGGGTGTCACAGCCAGAGAAAACTGTCTGCTTTTTCCAGAAAATCAAATAACAGACCCTGGCACCTTGTACCAGGGTAATTATGACTGTCCCAAAGTAGCCAGCTTTGTTTCATTGCTTCTGTGGGTGATGATAGTTGAAGCCAACAAAAACTGTTTAAAAAGTCCTATAAATTCTCTCAAAAGAAAATAATTTGGTGAATTCTTTTTACGTATCATTGTATTATATTATCAGTACTGAAAAAGTAACAGACTCGCTGTGCTTTATTAACCTATAAAGCCTTTTTATCTAAACATCTTTGATATTAGGAATGTATCTATTTTGCTGGTGCATTATGGTTTTAGATTACCACAGACAGTGCAGTTTATTTCAGATTGAATATTAAGAGCAGAAAATCTAAATGAATGCCAGTGTCCTCATGACCACTCTTATAACAAACAAATTTGTTTAGTTTGAAAATAGAATACAAAATAATTTAAAAAAACTGAAACAAGTAAAGTTCAGACAGCGAAGCCTAAAATTTGTTTTCTGACCGTCAAAAGTCAGAATTTCAAAATTATTGAGATGAGAGTATAGGGACCATATGTGTCAGGCATCTTTGACTGGTTTTCTTGACTCTTAGTCTTCGCCCATTTTTTTATACTGTATGACTTGAGTTTATGAAATTTGCTTATAACCAAGTGGGCCTCATCTTAAAAGGATATATATTGCAAACTAAATAAACTGTGAATGTGACTGTGCTTAAAAATATGTCTGAGTCAGTAAGTTAGTCTGAGACAAAGTACGTTTAGTGGTCTGTGAGTAATTATAAAGATCAAAGGTGTCAGTTTGTTTTAGTCTTATGAACATTGTGTTTTTCTTCATTCTTACTGCTTATTTTTATAGGAAGAAATGAGTCAAGAAACATTAACAGACTTTTACTCTACTTTTGTTGTTGTGCTATAAAAAAAGGTCCTGAATCATTACATTTTGGATCAATAAGGTGTGTAATGTAGCTGGCTGATTTTGGGTATGAGTAGAAAAAGTAAGGCTTTTCTTATATCATACTGCCACCCTCTGATCAACAGAGGGATTTGCAGTCCAAACCCTTAAAGGAATAGTTCACCAAACATTTTTTAATTCTCTCTTTTTTTACTCATTCTCATGCCATCCCAGATGTGTATGGCTTTCTTCAAACAAACATATTTACAAGAATATCTCAGCTCTGTAGGTCCATACTATGTAAGTGAATGTTGTCCAAAAGAGTGAGGCCAGAAAAGATCAGTGGTTAAGTATTTACACCTGTGCTAACAGCTTTTTGTATTTTCAGTGAGCTGTGGCAGAGTTAAAAGTGGAGGAGACTGCAACCACATGTGCGTGCGTGCGTGCGTGCGCGCGCGCATGTTTTGAGTGTTTGCTGCAAAGCAACAAACATTTTGTAAATAAAGACTCATTCATTGTCAAGGAGTACGCCATCTCCCGCTTCCTCATTCCCTGGAACGAAGGAATTTGCTACAGTGGTGCCGAAACCCAGGAATTGAGCGCTGTGTCCTCGCTGCTGGCCAAAATCGTCAAGACTCTCACTGGTATCCACCAAATGCAACACCAGTCCCTCCTGGAGCTGTGGTCGGAACAGGAGCAACAGTTCCAGGTCAAGATGCAAGCCCAGGTGGAGGAGCAGGTGATCCGGAGCATGCTGCCATGGTCGGGTTCTCCAGCAGCGGCTGGACATTTCCCAGCAGGTTTGTGAATCCGGGGCCACAGGAGTGAGGTCTGGGCTGGTGCCCAGGTGCTGTGGGGAACCGGGACACATCCAGGATAAATGCCCGGTGATGTATGTGGGGGCTTGGGTCCATGTTCCCGAGGCGTCCCAAGCTGCCCCAGATCAAGCAGGGACATACCGTATACCAGTGATTATCCAAGGGGGTACATACCAAGCCTTGGTGGATTCAGGTTGTAATCAAACTTTGATTCACCAAACTTGGTTCAAGGTGAGCCTTTGGGTACAGCTCGCCGGGTGAAGGTGAGATGTGTGCATGGAGATATACATGAATAACCTTTAGTGCCTGTTACCAGTAGCGGTTCTAGTTTGTTTGGTTCCCTGGGTGAAACTCGCTTCAACAAGCCCCCAGAGTTATTGACCAAGGTGGGGGGTATTGGATTGTAAATGAGAACACCCACAAGGTTGTTGAGGCCTCATGGGATAAGTGGCTAGAATCCTGTTAATTGCAGTGCTAGAGGTCCCGCAAGCCTCCACAGGGTATTCCCCCTTTTAAGTACTTTATGACCATAACTTTGGGGCATCTTAGATGTTCTGAGGGAAAATTGGAATGATATTATCATTTATAGCAATGATTGGCAGAGGCATATCCAGCACCTGAGGGTTTTCCTGAGATTGCTGAGACGGGCTAGACTCACAGCGAATCTAACGACGTGTGCAATTGGATGGGTGAAATTATGGTATCTGGGTTTCCACTTGGGTCATGGACAAGTGCATCACCAAATTGATATCACCGAGACCCAAGACCAAAAAGGATTTGAGACAGTTCCTGGAGCTGGCTGGCTATTATCGTTGGTTTGTACCTATCTATACAGACGGCACCAGCCCGCTGACTGATCTCACTAAAAAGGAACACCAGATCCGGTCCACTGGACAAAGCCATGCCAACAGGTGTTTACACAAGTGAAAGCTGCACTCTGTGGTGGGCATTCTCCTGACTATTCTCTCCATTTTGTGTTAGAGACAGAAGCTTCGGACAGGGTGTTGGGGTCCGTATTGTCCCAGGTAGTGGAGGGGGAAGAGCACCCTGTACTGTACATCAGTCGTTAGCTCTTGGTGCAAGAGACAAAGTACAGCACGATAGAGAAGGAGTGCCTGGCCATCAAATGGGCAGTCCTCACCATCCGGTACTACCTGCTTGGGCGCGCCTTCACCTCATGAAGGATACCAAGGCACGGATCACTCTTTGGTATCTGGAATTTCAGCCCTTTAAGTTTGAGGTGGTCCACAGGCTGGGGAAGCAGATGGCTGTGTCCGATTTTCTCTCTCGGAATGGAGGGAGGGGGAAGTTGGTGGCAGGCCAGACAGCTCGTCGAGTGCCGATCTGTGGAGAGTGAGGCTGTAAAAGCTGAGTGGTTAAGGATTTACACCTGTGCTAACAGCTGTTGGTATTTTCAGTGAGCTGTGGCAGACTTAAAAGGTGAGGAGACGGCGACAGATGAGAGAGAGTTGCGCTTCATCCACCTGTGTGTGTGTGTGTGTGTGTGTGTGTGTGTGTGTGTGTGTGTGTGTGTCATCTGTCCCATGACCTCCTGCCAGCGGGCGTTCGACACTTCACGTGGCCTAAACGTGCACATAGCCTGGCACAAGTGTCGTGGTGAAGTCACCACTAAAGCAGCAGTGGTGGTTGTTGTTGTTGTTGTTGTGTGTGTGTGTTTTGAGTATTTGCTGAAAAGCAATAAGCATTTTGTAAAAGGTTTATTCATTGTCAAGGATTACGCCGTCTCCCGCTTCCGCATTCCCTGGAATGAAGGGATTTGCTAAAATTATCAATACAAAAATATTATTGATTGCTATTATTGTTGCTTTTTTGGCTTAATTTGGTTCTACTGTAAATACATTTGTTTATTTTATTAAACAAATTTTAGTATTTTTTCCTCTCTCATTTTAACAAGTAGGGGATTACACTGCATACCAAAATTATTAAAGTAGCAGACAATATAACAGAACTGTATATAAAAAGAAGAAATAATGTCCAAAACATACTCCGTAGTTGACCTCAACTCTCCTGCCTACAATATGTGTATGATTGTCAGTGCCAAGGGAAAGAGAGGGAGATGGAGAAGAAGAAAGGGAAAGGGAGAGCATGCAGCAAGAACCAGGTTAGGAAACAACAACAATAAATTGACATATAGTGAATAGTGGCAAGCAAAACAGTAACTACTCATACTCCAATACTAACTTATTGGCATTAAGTAGCCTATATTACATTTAGTTTTTGTAATATTATTTTACACCACATTTTTTCATAATAAAGGAGGAGGAAAACAACAGGGAGAGTCCATAAGTGATGAGAGGGAATTGACTAGTGAAAGAAATGAAGAGTGTGATTTTGGAGTTAGTTGAACCAATGTTAAAATGATAAAGTTATTTTTCAATAGACATATTTTTTGTTTTTGTGTGAAAAGAGGGTGGGTGGTGGCAGTGGGGCTCATTGGGTGCTCAGCACCCCTAAAGCTCTGACCCTAGAATCGCCCCTGGTGTTTGCAACACTAAAAGCTTGGTTTGTTTCCCAGGAAACATATAAGCTCATTTTAAAAAAAATATTATGGGTGCTCTGTACATCGCATTACCAAATGTAATTTTGCCAGAATTTTTTTACCTCTTTATATTACTAATTACTATTATTATTATTATTGCCTTCTCTGTATTTTTATTTTTATTTATTGGGTCGTCTTCACATAGCTGATCGTACAGTGACAGGCGCATATCGGCTTCAGTTTTCCCTTCTCATCATGGCTTCTTCCCTGCTCCAACTGTGTATTCCACGTTGATCAGAGGAAGGTCGGCGCTTGTCGTCAGATCCGCACAGCATTTTGGTCTACATGAGGCTGATTCGCCCAATAATACAAACAAGCCGCCGCTGGACATAGTGGCATTGGCTGACCACGCGAAAAGCCGCTTTTTAATACATTATCATAAATTCAGTCTCCATGTATGCATTCTTTTTTATTTCCCCCAATCGTTTCGAAGTGTCAATGTTTGAATTCGCATGAACTGGAATACAATAGCCAGCACGCTTGTCAAAAAGCTAATCCTAGAATAGGAAACGGCACAGGTAAGATCAACATTTCAAATTCTTGATCTTTATTTATATGCAATCCGTCTCGCTCTTAGCAAACGTTGAAATAAGCGTTTATAAAGTGCATAATGGTAAATACAAAACGGTAAAAAGTACTCTTTTGCGTTTACTAGCGAGCATACTGGCCAAGTGAGTTGTGTAGCCTACGTCCCGATGCACGAAAAGCGATTTCTTTTTTTTAATGAAAGGCCCTTGGGTGAAATCGACCGTCACTTGGACCTTTAATGCTCGATCCGACCGACTGTACATTATGACTGTAAACATTGTGAAGTTTCAAGGTTGAATGAGAATAATGTCAGTAATGTGACATGATCAGAAGTAAATATTAAGTAAATATCTTGTGCTTGTTAGGTAGTTTTTATTTCCCCGAGGTTGCACAATAAAATGTGTTGTAGGTAAAATGGCACGTACCCACAGTCACCTGCCGCATCTGTTATGTTGCGACACCACAGTCCGCCGGTGCACAAATATTACAAATACTCTAAATTCTGAATAGGCTTTTGGTGGCTGTTTTGTTACAAACAGCTTCTTGTTTCCATGACTATCCCTTGAGACTTTTCTAGCATGATGTGGCAACATCACCTCAGCCACCTTTTGTAACTCGTGACGTGTACTTTTGACTGGTTGTCATAGATGCAGCCTTGGAAAAATGGCATGTGGTCTCCTCAAATCCAGGCAAATATCAGGAAATAAATTATGTCATTGACGCACGTTGTGGCTAACAAATTAGTAGCATTTTCCTTCAGATGACTTCTTAAAACCATTTGTAAAATCACATCTACTGCAAGGATATGGATTAAAGGAATATTCTGGGTTCATTGCTAGTTAAATTCAATTGTCTGCTTTTTTGACATAATTTTGATAACCATAAAAATCTGTCTCTCATTGTTCCTCCTTTTCTTTATAGAAAAGTTTATAAACAAATAATAATAATTTACTCACCCTCATGCCATCCCAGATGCATATGACTGACTTCTGCTGAACACAAATCATTTTGAAGTATATTTCAGCTCTGAAGGTCCATAAAAGCCAAGTGAAGCATAAAAGTAATCCATTAAATCCATGTCTTCAGAAGTGATGTGATAGTAGTGGGTGAGAAACAGATCAATATTTAAGTCCCTTTTTACAATAAATCTCCACTTTCGCATTCTTCTTTTGTTGTTCACATTCTTCATGCATATTGCCACCTACTGGGCAGAAAGGTGAAACTTTAGTAAAGAAGGACTTAAATATTGCTCTGTTTCTCACCCACATCTAACATATTGCTTCAGAAAACATGGATTTAACAACTGGAGTCATATGAGTAACTTTTATGCTGCCTTTATGTGCTTTTTTGAGCTTCATAATTTTGTTATCCATTAATTTGCATTAAGTGGACCAACAGTGTTTGTGTACAGCAGAAGAATGAAAGTCATACACATCTGGGATAGTATGAGGGTGAGTAAATGAAAGAAATTTCATTTTGGAGTTCATTTTTAACTTTTCCTTAAAAAAAAAGTAGATGGGACCAATTTTTAGATGGTTCAATGGCATTTACAATGCCTTTGTAGCTTACAGTTTTGCATTATTTCTTCTGTTAAAACTATATATTGTTTGAATTAAGTTGTTTAAATCTATGTTTTTGCAGCAGACAAATGACAGTGAACACTTAAAATTAGATAGGAATTTAGAAAAAGCTAGTAAGGGATGTAATTACAACAGAATCATGTTAACACGCGCATATCGTTTAAGTCTATTAGCTATACCTGTGAAACAGTGAGAATTTAAACTTAAAGTAATGGCCCCATTCACATCCATTGTAAGTGCCTCACTGTACCCCAGATTTTTGCTTTTTTTTTTTTTTTTAAGAAAAGGAATTTTTTTAGAAGTTGTGTTGTCTGTCCATCTATCCAATCAAAAGATGGGATATAACCAAGGATTGGCCTACAGGGTGCCAATTGATCAAATTAATAAAAAAAAAACAGAATCCTTCTGAATTTATGCATTTTGTGGATCATTCCTTCTTCACAACCCTACATTGCTTGCATGCATCTTATTGTAGATGCTGTTTTGTAGATATTGTCCACCACATTCTTCACACACAAAGTAATAAATCCAGTATGTCATTCACATCAACAGGTGGCCAATAAATTAAAGGTGATGATGCCGGCCAACACCCGCCATTGTGAATTGCCTTGAAGAAACACTGTTTGCTCTCAAGGAGTTTGCCACAGTGTAGTTAAGCAATGTACATACTGTTCGTTTTAGTTTTAATGCCTTCAAAGAGGTTACAGCATCCCATAAGCAGTGACCCATCCCCCTTTATTCCATTATTACAGCAAAGGAGCACTTGCACTGGCTCGCCACTATCACCACAACTTACAGAATGCAAATTTATCAATGCTGGTTTTTCCATTACTGTTTCATTCACAGATAAGACCTGAACCATAAGCTTATATCCTGCCTAAATGTCATGCTCTAGCACACAGAAGAATTAATGGACTCTTTTGTGAATACAGGCTATGATGCCGCTCCAGTCAGATCAGTCCTCTGAGCAAGGAGCCTCCCTCTATGAGCGCCTGTCTAGCTGAAGCTTATACCCACATGCATGAGTCACATGATTGTTGCATACAGTAGTTCTCAGCATTCCTATATTTTCTTTGCCCATTAAAAAGGCTGAGCCAGGGAGCTTTATGAGAGCTAACAATGAAAGCCCACTTCAGTGCAAGTTACACACTAATGTATGTGAAGTCCCTCCCGCAGGTATGAGAGGATTTGGCCCTGTAGAGGTAAACAAAGCACATGGTCCTCGATGAGCTTGGATCCCTGAATGTTTCTGTTCAGAAATATCAATAGTAATGTCTAGAAACTCCGGGTTTAGGAGGGGTTCCTAACTAGGTTAATTGGTTTGGAGTGAAAGATCGTCTCCTTGAACTCTGTGTCCATATCTTTCGTGGTAATAACAGGGTTAGGCATGCTCTGATCTGATAACAACTGCTTTTGAACTATATTCCAGAGTAAACTATTTTAGACCTACAGTTTCTGGCAATTTAATGAGAAGTATAGAACAGCTTCTATGTTTTGAATGGACTTGTCTCTAAAGTCATGTAAAGATTGTAGGGCTGAAACTACTAATCGATAAAATCGATAATTATCGATAATGGAAATCATCAACAACGAGTTTCATTATCGATTAGTTGGATATTTGCAGTAACCATGGAGAAGCACCATCATTGACGACACTTCACAACCAAGTGATAAATGTGTTGCATTTTGAAACTATTTTGGAAAAACAACGGAGACAATTTGAAGCGTACAAAACATGACCCAAGTTGTCCAGCGCACAAGAGCACTTTATAACACTTCAAAGAAGATCATAATAAGCATACAGTTTTATGTGGAGCAGTTGCTACATCAGGTGCGTTGACAGAGTGCTTGTTCTGATTGATGCTCGAGTTGTTTCTCCAGCGCATCACTTACATTTTACTGCTTTTTTTCTATGTTTTATTATGTAAACATTTTATGTATTCAATGCAGCCACGTATTTCACAAAACATTTTGTTCTTACCACAAGCGAGTCTCAAACTGCATATCCGCCCGCATCAATCAAACCTATCACAATGGAAAAAGGGAGCGCAATCACTTTGATTAAACTGTCCGATTTCAGTTTCAATGTAATCAATTGTGCATCTTTAATGGATATCAGACTTAATTCTCAGCAGTCAAGATGTGCCAGTTTTTAAAGTGTTTTTCCTTCTCATGTAAACACATGTAATACAGTAAGCACCGGGATGAGTCATTTAAGATTAAGATTAAGATTCAACTTTATTGTCATTGTGCAGAGTACAGGTACAGAGCCAATGAAATGCAGTTGTTTTCGCATATCCCAACTAAGCTGGGGTCAGCCATGAAACAGCACCCCTGGAGCAGATAGGGTCAAGGGCCTTGCTCAAGGGCCCAACAGTGGTATCTTGGCGGTTCTGGGGCTTAAGCCCCCGACCTTTCGGTCAGTAACCCAGAGCCTTAACCGCAGAGCCACCACCTTTTCAGCGTGAGAGTGAATTTGCACAAGTTTTACAGATGATTGTACTATATTAAACTGAATGTAATGCTGAATATAATGTGTAATAATCCTCTTGATAATGCCACATGTAATGTCTGATTTCACTAGTAAATTTATACTATGGCAAACAGTATTTTACCGGATAAACATACACAATGTTTTGTGTATGTTTACACATATTTTAGAATCATGTAATCAGTGAAAATACTATTTCAAAAACTATAATATTAAAATATTTACATGTATGTAATCAGTATTTAACCAGGTTTGTCTCATTGAGATATAAAATCTCTTTTTCAAGAGAGACCTGGCCAAGATAGCAGAACAAATTAGATCACAATATCACAAAACAAACACAAAAGAGGCAAAGACAACTCAAGTGCAATTCAATTAAATAAAAGTGCCATTAATTAAAACATTTGCATGTGTGGATGGACTCATGTTCTATAGTTTGAACAGAACCTTTAAAATCATTTAAGGAAATTAGACACTGTAGTTTAAGTGTTTTCTGTAGGTCATTCCAAGTAGAAGGTGCAACAAACATGAAAGCCTTTTTGAACAACTCTGTCCGGGCTTGAGGTACATTCAATTAAATAGTTTTCTGGGACCGTAAAACATAACTGTGTAAAAGAAAGAAATTCAGATATGTAACATGGAAGCCTGCCTATAATGCCCTTATATATAAAGATATAAAGGTGAGTAAGCCGGCGAATTGATAGAGAAGGCAAATTCACTGTGGAGTAAAGTGTACAGTGATGAGTGAGGGGTCTGCAATTTGAAATAAATCTTAAAGCTCCATGAAACACCGCATCCAACCTCTGAAGACACTTAGATGGGGCATTCATATACATCAGATCACCATAATCAATAATAGAGAGAAATGTGGCATCAACTATCTTTTTTCAGGCAGAAAAAGTAAAACAAGATTTGTTACTAAATAAAAAAACCTAGCTTCAATTTCAACTTTTTGACTAGATTCTGAATATGAAGCTTAAAAGAAAGGTGATCATCAATTAAAAATCCTAAATATTTATAAGATGAAACTACCTCAATTGTTTTACCCTGATCAGTAACAATATTCAGGTCTAACTCATTTTTCCTTGAGTTTGAAAAAACATGACTTTGGTCTTCTCTGCATTAAGCACAAGCTTTAATTGATAAAGCTGTGCTTGCACTATATCGAAAGCAGTTTGCAAGCAATCATACGCCTTCCTAATGGTAGCTGCACAACAATAAATAACCGTATCATCTGCATAAAAATGGAAAAATGCATGTTGGACATTTTCCCCCAGACAGTTTATATAAATAGTGAATAAAAGTGCAGGGCTGATAATTAACAATGAAGGCTCCAGACCACGAGACCATGATTATTACTGGCTGATATGTAATATTATCAAGGCAAAGAAAGCTATCTAACAAAGCTCTGGCCTTGAACATTTTATGAGTTTTTTTTCAACGTTGCAATCTTTTAGTGCTGCAACTAATGATTATTTTGATAATCGATTAATCGGATAAAAAATGATTTTTTTCCCCGGGAAAAATAAGATTTTTCAAAAACTGACATGATAAAGGGTGTAAGGATTTAGTTTGATTAACAGTACTGAATTCACAATTCTATACTCTCACAAAACTTTGAACAAAGCCTGAATCATGAAAAGTTTTAATGTATTATTATTATTATTACTAGGACATATGTGAAACCCAGCTGAAAAATACATAATTATGTTAGAGACATATCCTTAAACATATATGTGAATACATTATGCGATAATGTCACAAACCCAACAACCTTTTGTAATATTAGAAGCACTTTGTTGTTCTCTCTTTTTTAGTTTTCTTTGCTTTTATCTTTTTGAAATCTCATTCTCTCTTTCAGTAACACTCCAGTATGGCGGACAGTATGATGTGTAAAGCAGCCACAGTTGAGATCCCCATTAACAGTAATGGGGACTCTAGGACCATGGCAGAAGATGATGGCTTGGAGCAGGTGAGAGATATATGCAATGTAGGTTTGGTTGTAATTCAGGTTCATTGAGCAACTTTTTGACACTGAGCATGTATATACATGCATGGTCTTACACCGATTATGCGTTGGGAGGGTTATGTATTCCACTACAGATTACAGAATACATGCTGTAAAATGTCATTTGTAACGTATTCCGTTAGATTACTCAAGGTCAGTAATGTATTCTAAATACTTTGGATTACTTCTTCAGCAATGGTAGATTTTTTTCACTTGTTTTGATTCTAAAAACTCTATACATATAAAAGCCAGTACAGTGAGACAAAATACACATGTTAAAAATACTTTCTCTGAAAAAACTAAATATCTTATGCAGTGTTGTTTCTAAAACAAGATAAATCAAATTGATATTGTTTTAAGGATTGTTAAATATTTTTACAGGAAAACAATACAAAAATTATTATCAAGAATACTGTTTTTGCCATAATATCAAAGGTCTTACTAGAAAAAAAAAAGTTATGATCCTACGTGAATTTTCTCGATAAAAAATATTATTGTGCCTGGTAACGTGCATGTGAAATGGCTAGAAATAGCATTTTATCTTAGCGTAAAGCTGACAATTTACACAAGGTTTATTTCTATTTCTATTCTACTGTAGTGGAATACAGTTGCTTATATATTGTATTTTAAATATGTATTCCCGTTAAATGTATTTCGTTACTCCCCAACCCTGCCGACAACGTGTAAGGTCATGTAAAACACCTTGAGCGCTTTATCGGTGTCAAGTCATGAACGGTTTACAAAAACCAATCAGCACTTAGAATTAAGCCCATTATCCCGATTTTGCATGCCTCTTTACGCTTTGATGTCAAAAGCAAACAATAACCAGATGACTTGAAGTCTCATGTAAAAGCTGTTTCCTTGCATTGACCAATTTTTCTAATAATGAGATTTTTGGTAGTTTTCAGCATATTGGTGTACATCTAATTCACTAATTAAGAGGAGTGTCAAAAAGTGGCCCAGTTTACCTGAATTTGCCATACTGTATTTGACAGTTTTTGTTTTGATATTTTGTTACTTTAAGTATCAAAATGTGGCAAGTTGTAGGTTTGCTGCAAAGTTTAAGAGTTCAGTTTTAGTTCATGCGTCAAAGTCTTAATTCTAGGATGTCACCCACTCTGTTTAGTGTTGTCACCTGAAGAGTTTCACAATATCACCCATAAGAAAATAAATCAAGGGAACAGTTGGTGCAGGCAGTTATCCTGTTGAAATATGCATGAGAACTGTTAGGCTTGTTACATATTTCAGAAGTAAGGAATTTAAGTGCTCCATTAGAAATTTGTCAAGCAAGTTAATAAGTAATCCTAATATTGTTTGACTAGTTAAATGTTTGTTTCATAGGAATGGCTTATGGCGATACTTCAGTGGAAATCTTGCATGTGTCTTGATTGCAAGGTCTTTCTGGTTTCTGAAGTCACTGGCTAATTCACTCAAACAAAATGTGTTCAGATCTTTCGCCATTGTTGAAACCATTGTATGTAATAGTTTAAATGGTAATGTTGTCATAAGCAACACCTCTTTAAGATAACTAAACTGTGGCACTGGATCCGGGAGAAGACAGTTTGAGCAAACACAAGTGAGATATTTGCGAACCAGAGAAACGTAGGTAATTCCTACAAGGAACTAAAGGTTCTTTGTTCTATTTTATTATTCAGATTGGTCCTTTTTTTTTGTGTCATTCTCATGTTATGTCCATTTAAAAAGCTCATCCATGAGCGGTCCAAATGATAATGTTCACAGATGCAGTAATGGCTCAGCTGAAGGCAGATAACGCTATATCTTTAAATAGATGGGAAGCATGCGAGCCAGAATGTGAGAATAGACTTGTAATGTATTCTAGGTGTTCTTATCTTTCTTTACTGAGAAAACAAAGTTTCTCTGTTCACTCTTGAGTGGTGTTTGGAGTGACAGGATATTTTATGACTCATACAATTCATAAAGGAGGCTTATTGGTTGCTTAATGATGGCTAAAATTAAACAGATTATTGTAGTTCAGATGCATTTCCTTATTATCTTAAATTGAAGTTTTAGTTGCAAAAACTTTTTTTTTTAGCTTGTTTTATGCACCATCCAAGGGTTCGAAACCTTATGTATGTGATAATATGCGCTAAAGTATGGATTTCCATAGCATTTGAAGACTACACCATCATCATTTTCATGTCTGATTCTTTTTGACATTGTGCTGCTTCATTTTTTTGTTATTATCTTTTTGTTGCCATGTTCTTCCTTGATGTCATTTCAGGCTGCAAAGAATCAGTGGAGCTTAAAAGAGAAGGTAGGGAGTCCTTCGGGCCACAGGGTGAAAAGGGGACAGGGGTGTGTGCGTGTTTGTCTTTCCTGCAGAAAAGGATTTTAGTTCTCTCCATAACATTGTCACAATGGACAGGATGTTTTTCTCTGTCACTGCTCATTACAAAATCAGTGTTTGAGGACTGAAACAAATCCAGTTGATTCAAAATTCAATGTTTGTTTACTTTGAAAAACATCCTGTTTTTATTTTAATCCCTCTGTGCTATTAACCATTGCATAGAGACTGTTGTAGCACCCATTATCTCCATATCTCTAATGTATTAACCTTAATAATAATTTACTCTGTTATTTAAAGGGAGTACTGCATACAGAACACTTCATATGTATCTCATGAGCCTTTTTTCGTTCTGGCTTATAACAGCACAAAATGCATTCTCTAATAGGTTCTACATGACAGTGAATAAATGTGAGAGAATTATGATCCGTACAAGTGGTCGACCGATATGGTTTTTTAATTGACGATGCAGATATCCAGAGATCAGGGTGGCCGATACAAATATCACACAATTTAATATAGTAAATAATAAACATAAAATTGCTTAAAAAATGTATAGCACTTTAGCGCTATTTTTACTCAATTTCACACAAAACCAAAAAATAATATTGTATTTTAAATGATAAAAAGCAGTTTCTTCAGATTTCTGTTTAGTCATAAAATGTTTGTAATTTATTTGCAGACAAAGAAATTGTTAATATATTAGGAAGAAGGAAATAACAGTACACACAGTAGTCCAGCAACCACGGATGGCATGTCCACATTAGCGATCACATTTACTTAAAAAACAAATATCGAATCAAAACCATTGTACATACAGTGCATTGTGAAGAAGACATTTATTTATAGCACATGTTAAGCACTTTTACCTTGGGCTGCATCTGAAAATGTAGGCAGCTGACTTGCTACCTTGCTGCCTAATCAGTTAATGGCTTAACTGACATCTGTTTTGAATGAATGGGACTCTTAAAGCTACACTATGTAACTTTTGGTCATCTAGCGGTTAAAAGATATCAACAAAATATCTTGCATGTTGAGGAAGAAAAAGCCATCTCTGAGTCTCTTTTAAATCCTTTCAGATCTCTTCAGTTGTCGCCACCTCTGAAAAGCTAAGCTGAAAAAAAAAAGTTACATAGTGTAGCGTTAAGGAAACTGGTCTCCAAACAGTTTGAAAAGCACCTTATTTTCATCGTACATTTATTGTCCAGGAGGCAGCATTTTCATGGTTTCGGACGCAGCCTTGAAAATGCATTCATGCGGATCCAGCACGAGCAATAATCTCCTGATATTTTAAACGATCTGGATCACCTACTTTGTGTGACACGGGCTGACCGTCATGAATTGTGAACTTTGATCCTGATACCGATGTTAGGTTGATAGAATACGTGCTTCAGAGGAAGCTGAACACTCGATGGGAAGAAAACGCTGGATTTCCGCGAGGTTCGTGAATGACATTTTTTTAACTAGATATGCAGATGGTATATAATAGAAGTTTTATTGATATTTGCCTTTTATCATTAGAAACGTTACAGGAAACTGTTGAGGAGAGACTGTTAGAATACGTGCTTCAGAGGAAGATGTATGAGCGTTCCACAGGATGCTGGATCTGCTGAATTTGTGTGAGGTTGGTTTATTACATCTGTTTAAACGAGATATGCGCATATTTGCAGACATTATATGATATTAGTTTTATTGATATTTAACAGTTTTGACAGTTAAAAGTTACAGGGAATTGTTGAGGAGAGAGGGATAATGAAACCGACGAGTACTTTAACATTATGTGCTCAAACGCGTCTGCCGCAGCTCTGATAAACAGACAGTCTAAATGACACTGTGTTGCACACCAGTCTATTATTGTTGTAACATGATGGCATGTAACAACAAAACAAACCGTGACTGGTCAGTTACATGTGTCAGATTCTTCACATGAGAGCAGGCAATTTTTGGCACCCTCAAGAAAATAAAAAAAACGGCCAAATGGGAAAATGTATCGACCGATGCCAATAATGAAAAAAGTCAGAAAATCGTCCATTTTATCAGCCTGTGCAATATATCGGTCGACCACTAATCTGTACATCTGTTTAGTATGATCAAGCCATTTACTTTGTTTACAGGCTTTGTTTGTTTTTTTTGTATGGGTGGGTGTATATCTTGCCATTTTTACTTGTGTGGTCTTGGATAGCATTTACAGCTGTGATGATGACCGTTTGTTTAGTCACTAATGTGGCTTATGTTAGGTAACAAACTATTTGTTTCAGCTGTAACTGCCTGGTAAGCTTTGGTGTCAAATTCCTTTACACTTCCAAGGAAACTTTCCAGAAATAAACCTCGACAGATTGATCAGGTACCCAACATGAAGCAGAGGCTTATTACATGGCTACTAACCAAATAAATAAATAAATAAATACGTGGACATAAAATGTTGATTTGTGTTGAAATTATGGAATTATGTGACAAAAAAAATCGCTGAACAGCTCAATCCACCCTTTATTTTTTGAAAATGACCATCTGACTCATTATCTTGGGCCGGATTCACAAAACGTTCTTAAGAAGAAATTTCTTCTTAACTATCATTTTCTTAATTTGTAACTTAAAAAAAAAAAGTTATGAATATTTTGTATTCCCAAAAAGTTCTTGGGGGCCTGGGTGGCTCAGTGAGTAAAGACGCTGGCCACTACCCCTGGAGTTCGCTAGTTCGAATCCCAGGGCTGAGTGACTCCGGCCAGGTCTAAGAAAAAACTTAAGAAGCATTATAATTCTCTAAGAAAATGTTCCTAAATATCATCATAAATAATATCTTAAAGTTTGGATAACCTCACCGTTGTCTTAAATTCTAAAAGGTAATATGTTTAATGAATTTACTGGGTTTTTCTTGTTGAGTCTGAAGTCGCAGTGGGCTGTTTACATATAAATGTTATTTTAGACCAAAAAAAAAACATTTTGACTGTTTTGTGTTTAATTATATCTTTATTATCAGCTTGAAAACCATATAAATCATTATAAGTTATCAATAAATGTTGTTTTGAAACTTCTTAATGTGGAGATCCATCATCCTAAAAGATGCGTTGCATACAGCACTCTCGCTTTGTGATATTTTGAGTTCATAGAAACATAATAATTATAACATTAGAAAGCTGAGACTTTCCCCATCCCTATCGGAGTTGGGCACAGCAGAGACAGCCTCCACCACCCTTTCCCGTTTACCCGCCTCATAATTTCCGACGTGATATTATCAAGTTTCCCAAGGAGAACTTTTTCCTTGTAGTAGTTTCCTCAATGAGAACATCCAGCTCTTGTCTCCTGAAGTTTTTGTTTCTTTTCCTCCATGTCAAATTAAAAGTTAGCTAATGGTTAGCAGCAAGTAAATTCTCTTTTGACAGTTAATGTCTTTAAACGAACACATCTCATGCACTTTACATTAAAAAAAAATATCGTGATGTGCTTGCTACTTTAAAAAAAAAAAAATAGATACATTTATTGTTACAATTTACCAGTGATGAAGTATTGAATTTGAGGTAGGCTATTAGACAAGGCAAGCCCATGAGCAGGCTGATCAGACAATATCAAAGCATGTCTTTGTATTCTTAAGAAATAAATGTATGTTCTTAAGAAAATATTTGAGAAATTCTTAAGAATTCTTTCAAGAGAATTATTATAATTAATATTTTTTCTTAATTTTATTCTCAAGAACATTTTTGTGAATCCGGCTCCTGGCCTATTTCAAGACTACTTGCTAAGTAAAAAAAATTATGTGCATAATGTCATTATGTGAGAAGAAAGAAATCGCTGAACAGCCAGATTCCATCTCCGGTTTGTGCAAGAGTTCTGTTGGTGATTATTTTATAATTAATGAATGTCTAACTGCTAACTTGCCAAATTAATAAATAAATGGTCATAAAACATTGATTTGAGTTGAAAATATTTAACTTACTTGTAGCTTTCGCACAGTGATCCAAGAAGTAGTAAAGATGGCTTGCAATAACTGGATAAGCAGTCTGATACGTGGATGTGCAGTTGTTACTCGGAAATATCAGACCGCTAGATGGCGCCATTAACCAATCAAAATTGAGTATTTCATTGAGCCATGTAATAAATGTAAATTATTTAAGGCTTTATCACTTGACAGCATGTTTCAATTTTCACAAATATCGAAATGTTTGCACTATTCTGAAAGTTAAATTACATGTGTTACAAGGCTAACATATTTAGATTGTTTAATTCTGGGTCTAACATGATACTAACCCTAAACATCTTTCTCTAACAATGTATGACTTTTGCAGATATGTGAATGTGTGTAGGACTTTCAGAATTAACTGACTACATGAATAATGATGTCCATGTTGTAAGACCCTTTCCTCTTTCCCATTCTGTGTCTGTAGGACTTGCAGCAGGTCATGGTGTCCGGGCCCAACCTAAATGAAACCAGCATTGTATCAGGGGGTTATGGAGGCACAACAGAAGGCATGATTCCAACCAGCTCCATCAAAGGTACTGTCACCTGCTGCCATCCTGCCCACTCTTTATTTCAAGGACAGCATTTGGGATTTTAAAATATTACTCATTAGTATCTTTTTGAAATATCTTCAAATCTTTAACCACATGCTTGTTCCTTATTCTTTACCTATTTTAAACACATTGCCCACATACTTTTCATTCTATTGACGTTATTTCCCATGATGGAACATATTTGGATGACTTGGTTTGGTGTCTGGTAAAGTAGGGGAATGCCTGGGAAATAGGACACACAGAAACAAACCAACCTGATTTTTTGGAGATGAAGTTTGAATTGTCCCGATTGCATAATTTCCTAAGTGACTTTAGTTTTAGTTTTTTTTCTTTTCTCTCACTACTTCCCCTTCATATGGTGATATACAAATGAGAGCCAGGGCCCCCAGAGGAATTCTGCACTGTGTATCGGTAGTGTGTGAGTCATACTTAATGACTTTAAAGTTTGACATTAAGCAAAGTGAATAGGGGCATAGAATGCATTTCGGGGCTTTTTTTGAATATCCCCTGTAATTAAACTCTAAATAAAAAAACAAATATGAGTTTTGCAACGTAATCCAACCATAATTGACCCTGCTTTTGATGTAAATGTATTTCAATACTGTATATCTAAGATCTAAATCTGAAGTGTAATCTGATCTGAATGGAAGCGTAAATATATTCCATTCCTCCTCTGCTGGCTGATTCATTGAGGGCTTTCTCTCTCTTTACTCCTCAGGCCCTGCCATACATCTTAACACTAACTTTCTGAACAGCAGACGCATTCCAAACGAAGGACAAGGTCATTCATCCCTCATTCACGCCCCATTGCTGCTCTTTGTCTTTCTTCACTTTCCTATGGTGCCTTGAATTATTGTCTTTTCAAAGTCGTTTTCTTCTTTCCCAGGGCAAGGGATGCCATTCTACGGGAATAAATTTAATCACATCTCCATCTCTGTTTTCCTGGCTTTCATTTTCTCTTGTAGCAGATTGTAAAGGGTTGCATTTCTCTTTCTCCTTCTCTTCTTTCTAGCAGGGTTGAGGTTTGCTTTTCTAAATGCTGCCTGTGATGAGGAGCCTTTTGTTTCAGAAATCAATTTGAAACTTGAATCTGCTATTAAACTTGCTTGCTTTGTTTAGGAAATGTTTGGAGAAATCTATTGAAGAATGGCTGGGCATATGCATGTCTGGCCATCAAAGATCAGATCAGGACGAGAAACTGATTTTCTTATTTTAGTCCACTACTGTCTGATACTGTACTCCCAGTCACTGTTTCTGTGGAAATGACTTATAGTTGTAAAAATAAATGATTGCACTTATTAGGGCTTAGAATAACTTTTATGTGATCTTAAAGGGTTCACCCAAAAATGAAAATTCTCATCATTCACTCACTCTCATGCCATCCCAGATGTGTATTAATCTTTTTTTTCTCTGCAGAACACAAATGTAGATTTTTAGAAGCATATCTCAGCTCTTTCAAAGTCAATACAATGGAAGTGAATGGAGGCCAGAACTTTGAAGCTAAAAAAAGAACATAAAGGCAGCATAAAAATTGTCTGTACAACTCCAGTGGTTTAATCCATGTATTCAGTAGTGATATGATAGTTATGGGTGAGAAACATATAAATATTTAAGCCCTTTAACTATAAATGTCCACTTTGACTTTTCACGTTCACATTCTTCTCCTTTTGTTTATTCGCATTCTCCGTACATATCGCCACCTACTGGTCGGGGCTGGTCAAAGATGGAGATTTAGTTGGAGATTTTTGGGTGAACTTTCCCTTTAAGTGAACTTTAAAGTGTGTCTTCATCTGTTTGTCATCAGGCAGCAGATTTAACAAAATATCCATCATATGCTCATGTTTTTCATTTGATCTCACTACATTATCACATTCTCTCTTTTACCATCCCTTTTCCCCATCCCTTTTCCCCTTTCCCTATCCTCTCCCTCTGCCCTCCCTGCTATTCCTATAATATCTTCACAAACAAACGCACTTTCACTGCCATTTTAACATACATTTAACCTCTCGTGTTGTACAACACACTTGTTTTTCACCACTAACATATCCACTATCTACTCCACAATCCCCAAACATCTCCTACTATCCCTGGCCATGACCCCCTCCAGACCTTTGTATGAAGTCCAGGGGTGTTAGCTTTGCCCCAAGCCAGACTGCATCCTGCCGAATAGCCAGCCAATCAAATGATGCCCCAGGTATCCCAAAGAGTGATGAAAGATCCCTTCATTTAAGTGCTCTTTGAAAACTTTCCTCTTCTCATTAACACTTATTCATTTATTCACTCATTCACAATGATCTCCTGTCTCACATACAGCTGATGGCCACAATAAGCTGAAAATGTGTAGGTTCTTGTGGATGAACATTTGTATTCTTAAAATATGTATTTGTCTGTTGGAGACTGTACTTGGAGACTTACAGTGAGCGGTTTCTGTGTATCAGGATCCAACATGCATCACACCAGTAGCAGTTCCTCCATGACAGCAGATGAGGCATCAAGAGGTGTTGCTGTAGAAAAGTTTGACATAATGAAGAAGTGGGGTCTGAACACTTACATGGTATGTCTTTTAAAACTAAATCTGTACCATATTTTTTGCATTTTATCCTACTTAAATTTTAATGTGGAGCATTGTGCATCGTTTGACTGCTTGCGTTACTTATAAAGTTATTATTTTTTAATTCGAGGTTATGTGCTGTTATCTGCTATTTTTAAGCCATTTGTGTTTGTTACCTATCTCTCTTTTAGTGTACCAAACAGATGATCTCTGAGAGGTTTGGCCGTGGCTCACGTACTGTGGACTTGGAGCTGGAGGCTCAGATCGAGGTTCTACGGGAAACCAAACGGAAGTATGAGAATGTGCTGCGTTTAGCGCGAGCGCTAACCAGCCACTTTTACAGCATGGTGCAGACGCAGAACGCCCTCGGGGACACTTTTGCCGACCTCAGTCAGAAGTCTCCAGAGCTTCGGGTGAGATGCCACAGCCATTGTAAGATTGAAGATGACATTTGTAGGAAAATGAAAAGGAGTCGTTTTGGCAGCTGCTCTTTTTGCAGCTTGGAGGAAGTTTTGCGTTCTGAAACTTACAGTATGTTTTAATAGTACAATGAACTCTTACATGTCAAAAGATCAAGGAAAATTCAATTCCTCATGTCATGACCCCTTTAAAGCTGATTGTTATAATGTAGAGTTAGATTAAGAAACAAACAGATCTTTTGCTGGCATTTTATACTTATACGTAAGATTGTACAATATTTATCAGTGTTTTTGGTAATGTGTACAAACAGGATGAGTTTGGCTACAATGCAGAAACACAGAAGCTGTTGTGCAAGAATGGAGAGACTCTGCTGGGTGCCATCAACTTCTTTGTGTCCAGCATCAACACACTGGTGAACAAGACAATGGAAGACACACTGATGACCATCAAGATGTATGAGAATGCCAGGTAAAAGCTGAAGCCTGTTGCTTTACACTTTTGGACTAAAAGTACGAACACATTCATCACAGACAACGGCAAAAAACTGGAGAGGTGGCATATGCTATGTTTGTTGCAGCTAGGGTTTACAGCTGTCCCGTTTTAGCCAGGACATCCCGTAAATTGGCCGAAATTACTATGTCCCATACGGAACGCCTAATTTCCTACATTTTAGTGGGCAGCGAAACATCCCATATTGAAGGCTTTGTGTCCCATATTGAAGGATAAAATGGATGGAAAGTGTGACCCTTGAAAAGGACCCCATCCTGTATTGAAGCGCTCAAAATGCTCAATCATCCCTTACTCGCATGAGAATTTCAGCCTTATCGTGTTGTGGTGAGTAAAGTCATAATTTTAAAAGAGGTTTGCACTGCTTTGGCTATCCTGTAACATACATGACACATGGGTACATTCCAGGCAGGTCTCGTCTGTAGGGGCAGGTTGGGTAGAGCCCCACCTAAATATTCATTCACTTCTAAACATAGATCCATACCTTAAACTGCTAATAATGTAATTTGCTAACCAGTAAATATGTTCAAAATGTTGACATATGGATTTAAAAGTAAGCATAGTATAGGTTGTTCGAACTCCACAGCACCCCTCTTTTTTTCCAATGGAAATCTGTGGTTAAATATTGTACTGCAACGAACCCTTATTGAAATCTATTGGGGCAGGAATTAATCTGCCCATAAACGTAGAGCCAAACCAAAGGTAACTTTATTATTAGTGTGCGCCAGCAGTGTGACAGATTGCGGATGTGTGTGTAACCGCATGCAGTTTCTATTGCAAATTCAGACAAATTGGCCATCAAACAACGACAAGCCAGACATAAAAATAGTTTGGAAATCAAAAGACATGGGTAGGTGATACAAAATTGTCTGTATTGTATGATGAAAAATTGTCAAAATGCCTTGGCTCTGTGTACACTGAATAAAATTGTATGTTACCCATATTTACTTTTTCGTTCTTATTTTGTAAGGGGGACCGTATCGTAGATGTTTAACAGTGGTTATAGATTACCTATAGTGCTCATTGCAAGATTTGCCCTGCCTATATCTGCGGTCACGAGCCGCTACTGGTCCGTTATATTCAGAAGTGATCGTCCGTTGCCCCTGTTGCCCTCAAAGACTTTACCTTCTGTTGAAGGGCTGAAAGGTATAATAAAACAGTTACTGAACTCACTTTTTATGTGAAAAAAAAAAATATATTTATGACATTTTGTTTGTAACAATCCTACAATGTGGCCATTACTATTGCTTTCCCTTTGAAGACTCCTGTGAACTGATCATTTATTCCATTTGGAAAGCAGTACATGTCTTGTCGCTACACCTGACGTAACCTGCCGCATGGTGAAAAAAAAAGACACTTGAAATCTGATCTGACCGTTCCGACTAAGATGTATTAACAAAAAAATATTTTTATCCGATTCCAAACCACATCCGAATATGGTTTGAATCAGGCTTATAAAAATCAGATTTTATGTGCTTTTGTCCTGTTTAGACTACTAAAACCTAAACAGATTTAAGTCAGATGGGCCAAAGACTGTGTGAACAGCCCAAGTGTTCTACTTCTCTAACATATAAACAGGCTCTGACCCCAGCTTTCTGTCAGGACTGGAAATTCAAGACCTTGAATTGTTCTAGGTTAAATAGCCTTTAATACTACTGGATGTTTGAGAGGGTCATTGTACATTACAGTTGTCTGGCTGAGTATCGAATATTGCTGCAGGTGCAGACGAGATGGTATTGAATCACCAACAGGTCGAATTGGCACTGACTGCATTGAAGGACTCTTGCTCAGTCCTTAGATGGAAAAGAAAAAAAGAAAGGCTGCAGCATATCCTCTATTACAATTCATTAATTCATGAGATCCAGTATATGCAGAGTGGGTTAGTCCCTTTTGTGCTGTGTTATCCTTGTATCCTGAATTTTTATTCATCCCCAAATATCTAGGTAGCCTTATTTGTAACGTTTACCATATATCCTTCAATGTTCAGCCATCTTTAGTAGAGGTAGACTGATATATCTGTTTTACCAATTAATCTGTGCCAATTTGTTGCTTTTTGGCACTATCGGTAGGCCTACTCTGCAGAAATCTATGCCGATAGCTGCAATTTTTTATTTCCACTTTTTTTTTTTTATTCCTTCTCAATAACCTCATCTGGTGTAATATACACATTCAAATCTCTTCATCTGATGAATATATAGGCTATAAAGGGCTTAATTTGATCAATATTTACGTATAAACATTGTAACAAAGCCAATTCTCTTTATTTCAAAATAAGAGTCCTGTGTGTATTCTGGGCTTGTTTATAGGTAAAAGTCCTGCGTTATGCACCAAATAATTATTTTTCTGGATATTATTGGGATTTTGGCTGCACAATAAACCTGCTTTTCGGATTTTATACATGTTTGACTCATGTAGCCTCTCTGTGCCCGTCATAGTAAGGAAAGCGCAAGAGTTTTTTAACATTTCTATTAATGTTTTTTTTTGTTTTTTTACTATCTGCCGATTAATCGGTTATCTGCCTTTTCCACCACTTTAGTAGTCTGTATCGCAAAATCCACTATCAGTCAACCTCTAATCTTTAGTGTGTCAAATTTCGCCAAAAATAACTTGTTTATATAATTTTGTCCATATCATTCTATAAAAAGTTAATGCTAGCATTTCGCCTTGATCAGTGTCAGTCATTGCTGTGGATATTTTATGGGAATACAGGGAAGAATTTAATGCAGATGATTTTTTTTCCCCCTGATGTTCTGTAGGCTAGAGTTTGATGCGTACAGGGCAGATCTGGAGGAGTTGAACTTGGGCCCGCGGGATGCTGTGACTATCGCTCGTATTGAGGCTGCTCAGCAGCAGTACCAAATCCACAAGGACAAATATGAACGTCTCCGCAGTGATGTCACCATCAAGCTCAAGTTCCTGGATGAAAATAAGGTGCTCGAACTACCCTCATTTCCTTTGTTAGTCAAAGTTATTTAATTGATCATTCTGCTGATAAGATTGTTCAACAAAAGGAATAGCTCCTAACTTGCTATTTTCAATATCTATTTTAGAAACATGATTTTTATTGTTTTTAATTAGCATACAATATTGCTGAGCATTGGTTTTAATAAGTGTTAGTTTTTTTTTTTTTTATTTTTTTATTAGATTTGTATCTTGTTTTATTGGAGAGGACCGTGAAAATGTTGTTTATCAATGTTGTTCTGTGTCTTTAGCTTGTCTGTGTTAGCTCAGTGGCACATCTTACACTGTGTGCATCTCTTTCTCACAGGTCAAAGTGATGCACAAACAACTTCTGCTGTTCCATAATGCCATCTCTGCCTACTTTGCTGGAAACCAGCAGCAGCTGGAACAGACCCTCAAGCAGTTCAACATTAAACTCAAACCACCTGGAGCTGACCAGCCTTCTTGGCTGGAGGAGCAGTGAAAATCCCAACCCCTGATTTCCAGTTATTTGTCTTTAGCCACACAGAGAAACCAGAGATCTGAGATGCTAGCAGAGATGGACTCTTTCTCAATAACTCTCTCTAGCTCTACCTTAACCCATACTTCCTTGATTTTCCTCCTATTTTTGCTCCGAGTCTGTTTTCAAGTGTCGCCTCTGGTGTGTAACCAGTCCCAAAAGCTTCACCCCTATGAACATCATTAAAACAACTGAAATAATCCTTTCTGATATGTGAGTCAGAACAGATGTTTTTTTCCAGACTATTCTCTCTGTCAGTCTTTCACACACACTCTCTCAGTGATCACATTATGAGGATCTTTTTTCCTCTGTTTTCCCATGAAAATTGATTTATATTATTATTATTATTATTTGGTGAAAAACGAGCATTCCAATCATGCTTAGTTGGTGTTTCTGTTTATCTGATATTGCAGATATTGGTATTGCATCTTTAAACCTTAACCAGACCATCAATGTATTGTTCAACAGTTTCATGAGTCTCTCATTTTTAAGTTTTTATCATCAAATTAGTAATGCTGGAATGGATTGATGCTGTGGTTGTGAATTTCACCAGGCATGAATGCATGGTTGTCCGTGGAAATTCCTAGACCTCATTCTCTAGCCCAAAATCACTGTCTCAGTCGGTTTTCAGGAGTTTGCATTTCAGCCTTGAACACATAAAATATTGTGATTGTTTTCTCTAATGGAGAAGTGTGTAATTTGGACAGTTGTTATTTCCTGTAGTATTATGTACTAACACATATAACTGTAGGATGTGGATGTATAAATTCTATTTTTGATTGTTTTTCTGAACACAGGCCAGTGATTAATGCCACCATAATCTGCCTCTTTATCTACCAAAACATGCACTAGAAGTTATGTACTGGCTTGCTTTGTTATCAGCAGTGTCCTAAATACCTTCCATTCTCCATTCAAAAGCCACTTCTGCCATGTGTTGCACTGTGCGTCCTGCAATTTAACTGTTTATGAAGAGGAAGTGCTAAAATATTAAATGTATGTATATTCAAATTGGTTTAATCAAATGAGTCTTACTGAGTATATACCATAAATATTCTGTCACATAAAATGTCAAATATTTATATTCACTGCGGTAACTTTTCCACAAGTTATTTCACATTTTTATTTTTAAAGTGGGCTCCAAATACAAATGGACATTTGTTGCTTTTGCTGTAAATACAGACTTGAAATGATACAGTGATTTTGGGGTTAAAGTGCAGATTGTCAGATTCATCACGTCGATCTTGATAAGAAAATAAATATCTTTTATCACATTATGTTGGACCAAAATTATGACTCTAATGTTCCAACATTTTTGGATCATTGCACTAAATCTTTCTACGTTTAAAATGAAGCAATACTGAAGATGTTACTTTGAAAGTGTATTTTCATGTATGGCTGTATTGGCTGTTCCCTTGTGTGTTTTTGCATGGCAGGTCTGATGACACTAGTTGTACTTTTCCATGCATTGTGATTAAATCCTGTTCAGTGCTTCAGTAAAACACAAAATGGGTTGGAATGTTTCTGGAAAGAAAAAGGGTTTCTTTTGAATGTCATAGGATGCTTGAAACCTCTAGCTTTGGCTTGAATGTCACCTGTTGAAAAGTAAGAAGTGTAATGGCATGCTATCTGGAAGCCTTTTTTTTTTGTTTCTTTTTATTTTATTTTTTTTATATTATTATTTTGGAGTCATTTACCATAGTAAAGGGATTCAAAGAAAGAAAACGATGGGACTTTGTCAGATTTTTATACCAAGTATTTTGTTTTTACCTTCTTACAGCAGAGACTGTGATCTGTGGTGTGTGTTATTATTTTAATGGAGAAAGCGGTTGGAGAAATGGATATGTCCATCTTGCAATGCAGAGACTTGAAACATTCCATATAGTGATGGACTTTTGTGCTAGACCTCCTTAACAATGAATCCAAAAACAGAAACATTTCCCCAATGATTTCTATTTTCTGCATCCATAAAGATATTTTAGTTTTTACCGGTATATTATTTTGATAGCTGTTAACAGAAATGTTGGTATTGACATGCTTACTCCACCAGTAGTCCTAGTTTTAGAGCTTAGCAGAATGAAAGGGTTAAAGGGTAATTTTTATGTACAATCAATATTTGTGGCATTGTTGTGTATGAATGACTTTATGTATGTATGTATGTAAAGATAATTTGTATATGTATGTATGTATGTATGTAAAGATAAGACAGGTTTTCAAACTGCAAACCCATAATGCTTTACTTTGGTCCTGGCTTTGACCAAAACCTTCTGGACTACAACAATGACGTACAAGAATCCACATGATAAATTTTAGAAGTTTGCAAAAAATATGGTCTTCCTTTCATTTGTTCTTAGTTCATGTTTTTGCTTTGCTACTTTGACCCTCTATGTCCAAACAAGCTTCCAACAGAGAAACTAGAGTTAGGCTTACAAAGTTAATACTGACCACTAGATGGCAATGTTGAAAGATTATTCTATATACTCTTAGAGTATGTTCGGGCCAGTGGGAAAACTGGGGGACTGTTTATCTTTGTTTGTCGGATTGGGCCATCAGGGTGCTTCTCCTTGAAAATTTCTCTTGGGTTTGTCCCATAAGTTATAATTATGTCATTAAAAAAAATACAGAATGCTACATGTTATAAGAAAGCTATGACTTGCCTGAACACAGTGTAGCTGTAGCTTTTGTCAGTTAGGACCAATACCATTTTAAAGGAATAGTTTACAAAAAAATAAAAATTATCTCATTTACTCATCTTCATGCCAACCCAGATGTTTATGACTTTCTTCTGAAGAAAACAAACCAACATTTCTAGAAGAAAATATCAGCTATGTTGGTCCATCCAATGCAAGTGAATGGTGACCAAAACTTTGAAGGCCCAAAAAGAACAGGCAGCATAAAAGTAATCTGTATGACTAGTGGTTTAATCCATGTCTTCAAAAGCGATATGGTGTGGGGGAGAAACAGATCCATGTTTAAATCCATTTTTACTATAAATAATTTTATTCACTTCCATATTCTTATCTTTTTGGGCAATTCACCTTTTTGTGCTTATTGGGGAAGGTCATAGGTGGAGATTTATAGTACAAAAATAACTAAATATTGATCTGTTCCTCACCTACACCTATCACAGAGCTTCAGAAGACATTCATTTAACCACTGGAATCTTATGGATTACTTTTATGCTGCCTGTATGTGCTTTTTGGAGCTTCAAAGTTCTGGGCACCATTCACGTATTGTTCGGACCTACAGAGCTTAGATATTCTTCTAAAAATCTTCGTTTGTTTTCTGCAGAAGAAAAAGTCATACACCCCTGGGATGGCATGAGGGTGAGTAAATGATGAGAGAATTTTCATTTTTGGGTGAAATATCACTTTAACTGTTGTCGCGAGGCCTTATTGACCCAACTTGCTGGGTACTTATTACTAAAATGAACTAAAATAATAATGAATAAATATGTGAAACCTAGGGGCTTTGCTTTCTTGTTAATTTATGTAAATGTTCTTTCTAAAGAAGCAATAGTATTTTAAAGCCGTAGCCGAGAGGGGCAGGTGAGAGTTTCTTCGGTGGGAGGATGCGCATCCTGGGCTCGTGTGTGGGGGTGTGTCTTCTCTCATCCATTAATTAAAGCGCTCGTGCTAGGAGTTGATGGCGTTGCGTTTGACATGTAGGTTGTCTGATAACTTTCTCTAGCAATGTACGTCAGTTAACTGAGTTCCTGAGAAACAACTTGGACTTATCTTGTTACTGGTACGTACACCCAAAAAAAGAGCTTTTTTTTTAAGTCAATATTGTTTTATAGTTTATGTAGCACCCCGATATTCGCTCTTCGTCTGATTTTAGTAACTCGGTTACTATAAGGTTTGATATCATCTTTGGAACTCGATATATAGTTACCATAAACTGAGCAATTTAGAAGTCAATAAAAGTAAAACACGAACGTTGATGTGATCTCTGTTATTGCTGAATGTTTTCACAGTCGCTTTTGTAAACATACTTGTAGAGCAGTTGTGGACACAGGCCCATGCAATGCAATTTCAGATAGAATAACATTTTCATAAAATGATGTTACAAAAATGTTAGTATCTTTGAATATGTTGTTAAGAAAATAGTCAACAAAATAGTGTTTTGTTTATCTTTGGAGGCGTTTCTGATATGGATATTGCTTTTATATATTGTTAATAATTACCACATCAAAAGCTTTGCTTTGTATTTTTAAATGTAACCAATCTTAACATTTAAAGTAAATTGAGTAGCATGTAAAGTCGTTCTGTTCATGAAGAGAGAGACCAAAGTATGCATGAAATGCAAAGTAGCCTTTATACATGCTAATCTTATTTAAGTCGTTTGTTTGACTTTACCTGTTGAAGTGTCAGTGCAAACTGGTATTGTAAAGCATTATCTGCAATTATCACATGGCTATCAACCCTTAGTATAATTGCAAGGATGTTGTAAGGTTGGGAAGGGGGTTTCCCCCCTTTTACAACTGGGCCCTGGACCTTTAGTTGTTTTTCATGTCACTTTTTGATAGCTGATGAGCAGAAAATGTTCCCCAACATTGACACCAAACTCAGTTGGCTTAAAAGTCCCATATCTGGACCTATGAAGCCCACATTGTACATTTTAAAGGAATGGGTCACCCAAAAATTAAAAAACATTTTCCACCTCATTTACTCACCCTCATTCCATCCAAGATGTGTATGACTTTGGTCTTCAGAAATCAAATGCTTTTTAGTAGAATATCTCCGCTCTGTAGGTTCATTCAATGCAAGTGAATGGTGACTAAAATTTTAAGCACCAAGAAGTACATAAAAGTAATCCAGACTCTAGTGCATGCACTAGATGGTGCTAGGAAGTGTAATCGAGCTTGAAATCATGATCACCAAAAAAAACTGCTTATGTCAAGATTTATGGTGAAATATTTTGGCCTGTTTTCACCCAAAACTGATTGGATTGCTTCTGAAGACATGGATTAAACCACTGGAGTCTTACAGATTACTTTTATGATGCCTTTTATGTACTTTTTGGAGCTTCAAAGATTTGGTACCCATTCTCTTGCATTGTGTGGACTTGCAGAGCGCAGAAATTGTTTTAAAAATCTTAATTTGTGTTTGCAGAAGAAAATAAGTCACATACATCTGGGATGGATTGAGGGTGAGTAAATTAGAGAATTTTCATTTTTTTGGTGAATTATTCCTTTAAATATTCTTGCTTGTTTACAAATGCCAAGATCGTGTAATATGGACTTTAGACACCCACTACTTTTTTTTTTTTTTTTTTTTTTCCATCCCTCCAACCAGTGAACTGGATTTGAGGCCACTGAATGCCCACTCTGCATCTGCCAATGGATGGAGCTTCAGTTGTAACAAGAGCACCTCTACCTCCTGTTCTTCCTGATCCATCCAGCTGCTTTCAAAATGATACCTCGCCTTTTAGACGTACTGTACAACCCCTACTCCTTGCCCCTCTCCCACCACCACCACCACCACCTCCTCCACCACCTCCACCAGTCCTACCACCTCCACCACCCCTACCACCTTCACATATGGGGGACCCCTTCACACGGACTGTCCACCAGCGCTCCAAAATGCGTAACTTCAACTGGGACGCCATCCCCAGGCACAGCGTGTTGGGCAAGCGCAATGTGTGGACGTCCCAGCTCAACCTTGAGAACTTTGAGCTGGACACTAAGCACATGGAGGAGCTTTTCAGCCACAACGAGCACCACGGTTTGGTCCGGAAGGGTGGGACAGTCAGAAAAAGTGTGTGGGGAATTTCGCAAACTGTCACCGATTCAGAGAATGTAAGTGGTATTGCTTAAAAGAAAGGAGTATATTATGAATTAAATTATTATCCATAATTATGAAGATTGTCAATTTTTACTCATCCTCATATTTTTCCAAACCCATTTGATTTTCTCTCTCCTGTAGACCACTAAATTAAAGTGAGGCAGTTTGTACACTCTGCTCTTTTACAATGAAAGTGAGTGGTGAACAGGGGCTAGCAAGCACCAAAAACTACCCATCGTGACACCATATTTAAATGTACACAAATGTGAATGAGAAGATTCTTTGTGAAAAATGACTTAAAGTTTTAGTCTTGACTCACACAAAAGTATCACATGACTTCAGATTAAATGGAATATAGCACACAAGGATCAAGCTAGTTTTTTTTTGTGACATTTTTTGGATCTTGAAAGTTCTTGGTCACCATTCACTTTTCTCAGCATAAGAAAACGAGCTGCATCAACATTATGCTAAACAACTTCTTTTGTGCTCCATGGATTAAAGAAAATGATGCAGGTTTTTGAAGACATGAGGGTGAGTAAATGAAGACAGAACTTTCATTTTTGGGTGAACAATTTCTTTAAAAGTTGATCTAAGCTTAACTGTGTTGTGAAGCAGAAGGAATTGTCTTGGAAAAACATAGTCATGTATACCTAGAACTGTACTTTCCAGTGAGGTCCTTTAGCCGGGACGGTACAATCCTTCAGCATTGGAAGGCAGCACAGATGTCAACTCTTGTGTATTAAGATTCAAAGTGCAGGACCGGAGTAAGTGGGTGTATTAAACATGATATCTCATACTCATTATTGGCCAACATCAACCCAATCTACAGTATAGCTCAATTGAATTGCATCATTTAAACGTTCAGGTTAATGAACTTGAGAGGTGACTCCTTTACTGATCCTCTGATAAAGCTTCAGCATCGAACATACGGAATCTGAGACCATCAGAGAAGAAAAGTACAACTACATTAATCTTGTCTTAAAAGATCTCTAGCTTTTCTTGTTTTCCATTGTGTTCATGTTTGCAAGGAAAAGCGGAGCATTCAAAAGTATTTGGGTATCATATTTTATAGAAGTAAATGTTGTATGATTGATCCTTTAGGGCAGGTGTTCCCAACCTTTTTTTTTCAGCTGAACCCCTTTCAACTTAATGATTTACTTGAAGTGCCACCTGATTTTTAAGTAATGTTAACTGTTCGAAGAAATAATTCATTTTTCTTAATTTGACTTCAAACGCATAAATATGATAACAATTATTTAATTTCAGTTCAGCTTTGGCATTTCTATCCCAATCAGAGATGTCACTGTGGCAGATTATAGGTAGTGCAATTTACGACAAAAAACTTAGACTATTTTTATCTGTCATTTCTGATTTGATCTTCCTGGTAATTGTATGTTTGTATGTCATTCCATTTGTGTACGTACATTTGATATCTTGATTTGTTTTAGCCACAATTTACATTTTCAGTTATTAAAACGACTTCTCATATGAGTAATAAAGCCAGGGCTGAAATCTTTTATTTTTTAAGGAACTTTTACATTGTATTTAGAGTTTCGGCAGCCTTGCAAAGAAATGGTAGCCGTCCACCTAAACAACACATAACACCAATCAGAAGTCATTCGGCAGTGAACTGAACCAAAGCACAAGCGGTTTAAAGTAGCTACAGGCCAAAGATGCAGCCATCACCTAGCTTTTCAGAATGATGGAGCAAATAAAATCAGGTTAATGACTCTTGGGTTTCTTTTAAAACATGATTGCAATGCTGATTATGAAAGTAATTATAACTTTGGATGAAGAATAGCATGTATGGTATACTTCTGCTTTAAAAAGTGCCATTTTCACACAATCATATATTTTTGCTGCACAATCTCTTCACTCCCTTATGAGCCCCATTTGGGAAAACTTGTGTTAGAGTATGATCGGTTTTATTTTCTGTCAAGCCCAATATTTTGCAGAGAGAGAGTTTGTACATATTTAAAGTCTATGAAATACTTCAGATCTACTTTATATTTGACTATTTACAGATATGAACTTGCTGTAGGTTTGACACTAGGTCTGCTCTATTCTTGCAGATCTATTATTCTGATATAATTAAAGGAAGTTAATGTTGAACTATTCAAAACGATGTACCTCTACATTGGTTGTAATGTGCTCATTATCCCCTTTTGATACCACTTCCATCTTCTCTCATGCAATGATTGAAGCATGTTCAACTTTGTGATTCATAGATTTAATTTTGTTGGTGTTTTTCACTGAATATAAATATGCTATCTATTTATGTCTTTCAGGTCTCAATCCTCAACTCAAAGAAAAGTATGAATATTGGGATTCTGCTAAAGCAGTTTAAAAGGTAAGGCCACAAAGTAGAAATTAAATTACAATGAGGTTATCTTCTTAGCAGTCAAGAACCCGGATGATTACAGTACAGCAAATGAACAGTTTGTCACCTAACCCTTGTGAGGTGTGATAAATCAAATAATAATAAAAAAATGGATCCGCAGTATTACAAGAAAAATGGCAGACAGATGATAAGATTTCTCTGGTAGTTTCCATGGTCTTTTACATGTTACCAAACTATTCACATGCTCATTAGGACATTTCTCAAAAATTCTCTAAAATTAATGTTTCACAATAATTTGTTTAAAAAGCCTGTCCTGTACTCTGTTTCCTATTACTAACCACTTTTTTATTAATTAAAAACATTTAAGAATGCTTTTTGAAAATATAAATTCTTTGTAGGCAGGCCTGATTCAGTTTAAGAATTTTTAATGGAAAAATATCTTTCTCTTATGTATTTTATTATTACTTGTTTTTCACCATTTAAAATAGCCATGGAAGCTGGAATGGCATAAAATCCCTAACTAATCCCCCTAGCTAACAATCAAACCAAGATTCTTTGCTGGCTCTTTCGTTTGCAAAGGCTTTTGAAATAAAAACATGCCCTGAGCACAAAATATTATGCATAGTGCTATCTATGAAAAGAGAAAGTCGTTTTGTCAGTGCTTGAGGTTATGAACTGCCATAGAAGTTATGTCATGAATACGTCAAGGTCTTCGTTTTCTTCAAGAGTTTCTAGAAGAACATTACACTAGAGTTACATCCCTTTTACATCATTTGGCTAATTACTGTAAGCTCACGAAATATATCTTCAAGTGGGGACTTGAAAAACATCTTGTATGTGATTTGGTGCACTTTTCAGGTCGACAAAGGATATTGTGGAAGCTGTCAGGCACGGTAGCCTGTGCTTTGCCTCTGGGAAACTGAGGGAGCTCAGTAAACTGCTGCCCGATGACATGGAGGTAAACTGATTCTCTCTATGGCCATGTTTGCTGTATTATCATCAACTGATCAGCAGTGCTGTCCTCAATGTTGCTCTTCTATTGACACTTTCCAGTCAAAGAAGCTGATGTCATTCAATGGGGATTTATCTCAGTTAAATGAGGCTGACCGTTTCATGGTGATGCTAGTTCAAGTGCCAGGGTGAGTTTTTCAAACTGTAAGCAAAAAAAAAAAATTACATTTAAAGGTTTTAGGAAGACTTCTTGATGGTTGTTTTCAGCTGAATATTATATCAGTCAGCTCAACATATGTATTAAAAATGTAAACATTCTGTCATCATTTACTTGCCCTCATGTTGTTCCATATCCGTATGACTTCTTTCCTCTTTGAATCTTGAAAAGAGAGTTTTGCCATCAAAGTGAACAGTGACTGAGGCTAATGTGCCTTACATCTCCTTTTGTGTTCTTTGAAATAAAGTCATTAAGGTTTGGAACAATACGAGGGTGAGGAAATTATTAAATCATTTTTATTTAAATAATTTTTAATAATAATAGCTGAACTATTACTTAAAATGACCTACTGAAACTTCTGAAAATGTAAAAAAAGCTGAAACGGCTAAATGTAATGTTGATGTTTTTTTTTTTCAGGT
The DNA here is from genome assembly GCF_025860055.1 of Xyrauchen texanus. Taxonomy (NCBI): domain Eukaryota; kingdom Metazoa; phylum Chordata; class Actinopteri; order Cypriniformes; family Catostomidae; genus Xyrauchen; species Xyrauchen texanus. The sequence continues at coordinate 18,802,483 of NC_068318.1, read as the reverse complement.
ATAAATTAAGATTAAAGGGCCTGCTTCTCAGAGAGGAATTTTTCCCATTTATAGAGGAAATCAAACACTCCATTGCTATCATGACAACAGCTGCTAATGGTACTTTTCTCCATATAGCAGTCTGTCTATTTGTACAGTACTTTATACTGTATGAATTGTGAAGCTGATTTTTATATATATATATATATATATATATATACTTCTGCTAAACTTTATGAAACTCTATTGTCACACAACCAGGGCCTTAAGAAATGTATTAACATTAATGTAATATTTATCTCCTAACAGAATTGCTGGCATGTGATGACTTGCATTCAATCATCAGACTGGTGCTGAAGGCTGGTAACTACATGAATGCTGTGAGTGTCAACTGTTTCGGTCACTATAAATACAATATTCCTGAGTGTGAACTACAGCTTGAGCAGATAAATAGTGATTGTGGCTGAATCTTGTGCAGGGTGGCTACGCAGGAAGTGCTATCGGCTTCAGGATGACGTCGTTACTCAAATTGGTGGACACCAAAGCAAATAAACCTGGAATGAACCTCATGCACTATGTAGCTATGGTGAGCTAAGCTATCAGAAGGTCTTCACATTTATCTTATTTCTGGACAAACTACCTTAAGTCTAATACAATTTCCTATCATTCACAGCAAGCCCAACAGATTGATGAAGCTTTGCTGCGGTTCCCAGAACAGCTTCAACACATTGGGATTGCTGCAAGGTAGATCTAGTACATGCCTGACTCATTCAATAGATTCATTCATTTTTGAATACTCTGATTCAAGAGATAAAATTCCACTCTGTTCATAAATGCATCACAGGATCCAAAAACAGGAGGTGGAGGTGGACTTTCAAAGGGAATTTGACAAAATCAGGGAAGCAAAGATGAATGCTAGTAAACAGCCAGATCTACAACATCAGATGGAAGCATTTCTTCTTGTGAGACATTTTCGTTTAACATGTATACTGCAATGACAAGGGTGTGTCCAAAATCTGCCTCTAGGCAGTTTATTGAAGGTGGATGGCATCAAGGTATGTCCAAATCCAATATTTGCGTATTATCTAGTTTACTGAGATGCCTTCATGTGCTTGTTCTCTAAAGGCAGAACAGATGTGTCAATCATCAGAGGAAGTGTCTGAAGAAGCATTTTGTAATGTAAGACTAAATTTCTACCAAGAAATAAGCATTGGTTACTACGTTTTTGCTTTGCTATCTCCGTTCCTTAACTCTGTACTTTCATACGCAAAATGCTTCCTGAGATATCGTTGATTTGACCATCCGATGAGGCAGTAAGGAAGCTGCCTTAGCTTTCAGACACCGCTGTACTGTCAGATAAATGTATTGTTTTTTTTTTGTTTTTATTCCATATTGGACTATATCTTTAAATACAAAGATTTTGGGAATAATAGATGTCTATTTTTGCACAGATGGCAGACATTCGGCTTGCAGATGTGGAAGCCTCCCTTCGTGAACTTTACATCATTGGTATCTCTGTGGCAGAGTACTTCTGTGAAGACCCAGCCACATTTAAACTAGAGGAGTGCTGCTCAATCTTTCATTCCTTCTGTGAGAGGTTTGAGAGGGCTATACAGGTAAATGTCAAGAAATTGAAACCTTATGAAGCTTAACAAGACATTTTTTCACACAGTGGTCTCGGTTGTTGTGCTGTTGTATAAAGCCAAGTGCACACTACAACCACTACACCGTGGGCACCCTGCACACACTTGAGGATTCTTTTTGTTTTTGGTCATGTTGGTGTGTACACAGATCGCAGACTGGACGTGTCCACTAAAAAAAACATTCATCATGACAAGCTGCGATCCCGGAATTAATTCTCGTACAAACTCACTCACCTGGCAACGGGAGAGTTTATTCATGATGACATGTCAACAAACATGAAAGAAGGGCTTGTGGCCATTTTTGCACTGATTTGCACAGAACTGATAATATCTAAGAAAAATAAATATTGTTATTACAGCAAGTTGGTAGAGGTGGGCAGCAGTTTTTGTTTTCTTTTTTTTTTTTTGGCTCCTGCTTACCAATGCATTGCTCTTCTCTAGTGCTATATTTATGGGTGCATCTCAATCAGCTCCCTATGTTGTTAATCAGTATATCGGAACACAAATTCGCGCATTGGCCAGGGTGTTCATCCACTGAACAATGGGCCACTCATGACTCGATCTCCTCCGACATGATAACGAGTTCCTGCATTGAAGCGCAGCTTTTATTAACTGGCACCATCGCTGTATGAATGGACACTTTTTCATTGAAGATATTTAAATGTACAGTGTTGTTATTACTGAAATGACAAACAAAGATTGTTTAACTTTAATTGTACTTCTGGATGAAAGGCATTAAAAGCAACATCTCTTTTAAAGAGAAACTAAGGCTTTGACTTCATATGTTTACACTTTTGCTTGTCTTCTAACGGCTTGAGATACTTCAAAAGACATGACGTATCTGATAAGGAAACATGGTGAGCTACGATACTCCCTGGTTTTCACTGTGCATTGTGGGATTTTTTTATTTTTTTTTGTGAGCAAACGTTTCAGTGCACTGAACGATTTTGTGATTAATATAGGGTGCATCTCACATTGGCTGTTTCTCATCGCCAGTCTCGCTCATCAGGACAGTTTGCACATCTGAAAATCGTTTGAAATCCATTGTAGCATCTGCAACTAGTCGGAGCAAGTCTTAGAAGTGCGCAATTTACACAACCGTCAGCGACAGGCACCTACTATGATCTGAGATTTCTAGTTGCAGACTAATCACTGACTGAAACCGTACCTCCGCTCCCTATTTGCATATTATGCAGTCTGCGTAGGGCACCAACTCCCTAGGGTTGCACTATCATACCTGGCTGCCCTTACTCACATTTTCTACGTTATTGAAGCACCTGATAGCACTCGTGGAACAGTCGCTCACCTCGCGCTCGCACCTTCTCACCGGTCCATCGCACCATGCGCCACACCCCCGTCCAACGATCACGGAGCTCTGCGTAGGGCAGTGGACTGAACTGAAAATCTAAAAAACAATGGGCTTGTGTCATGTGCACTCGGATTCATACAACTTGTATAGTTAGTATAACATCTGCTTGTTATTGTGTTACTGTAGACACATTAATGTGTTATTGTAGACACATTTGTTCTGTGCCTGCAGGAGAACCGGGAGCGAGAGGCTGCTGAGAATCGCAAGCGACTACAAAGAGACAGGGAGAAGCTTACCAAATCAGTCAAGCGTCGATCCACCGGCTCTTGCTCTGGCCAGGATTTGACTGTGGATGCTTCGGCACTAGAATCTGCCCTGACAAGCTTCCTCAGCCGTCGTCCACGCAGGAGGCCCGGTGGGTTCACGCCTGTTGTGGACCCCTTTGAGTTTGGGGAGTGTCAGGGCAGGGGAGATCAGGACAGCCCTGCAGAAACCAATGAGGAGCAAACCATCTGTGACCCTGGAAGCTCAAGGTTTCGAGAACCAGAGGATAGCTGCAAAACAGAGGACATGTCACCCTGTGACGTCAGTGATGTTCAGCAGCCACATGCTGCATCTAAGAGAGGACAGTGCATTGTTGACAATCTTATTCTTGAAAGCAGTGACTGCAACCAAGTTATGTGCACTGACACCTCAACCAGACAAGATTTTGTGACTTCTGAGGTCAAGGGAGAGGTGAAGGACATGTATAAAGGAGAGATGAAGAAAGAAAGGGATGAGGAAGAAGTTGAGAAAAAAGAGGGAGCAGACAAAATGCCTGAGTTCTCTAGGAAGGTCTTCCACTTCGAGGATTGCAGTGGAGGCCTAAATGAAAATGCTACACCTGATCGTTCCAAAGCTTCTGGTGTGTGCACCTCCACCCCTCGACAAAGGGATGTAAGAGAGGTGGATCTGGCCTTGCAGAATGGGCTTGGAGGTCTGGGATCACCATGGACCATTCTCAGCCCTCGAATCTCTCCTCGCAATACGCCCCACCGCAGGCACTCCTTCTCTATCTCTAGGATGGATATACTTGATGATGGGGTTTGGGCTTTACCTGACACTCCTGTTCGCAGCAAAACCCAACACTTGGCACATATTGGCAAGATAAACACTTCAGAAAACCAGTCTGCTTCTCTGGTAAACCAGAATGCAGGAGTGGGGACTTCTTCCTCGCTACCAGACTGTCCTTCAAAGCGAACCCTAGCACAGCGAAGTATTGGGAGGTCTGTCTCACTTCCTGATGAAAATGAACCAATGCCCAACTTCAAGTTGGGGCAGTTCTTGCTGAGACGCAAAGGACAGGACCTTCCTTCTGATAAACGACCTCTAGAAACCTCTGCACTTGTGACTTTCTTTCGACGCTTCGGAGATCGAAACAGGGCTGGAACTGTCGGTTAAGAAGTGGCATTTCCTTTTAAGGGAATTCATTTGGTTCATATTTTAACAGATTGAAATAATGCTCTTATTTTAAACTCTTCTCTGCCATTGCAAAGAACTTTGTTTCCCTCACACAAGATATGAAGAATGTTGACAAATGGGAACTTGTCTCGTAACACTCTTGATATAATTTGGGTTGCTATCAAAGTTGCATCATAATTGCATGCAGAGGTCATCTAATTTTTTTTTTTAATTTGAAGACTTTTTTTTTTTAGTAGATTTTATTGTTTTACAATATTTACATTCAGGACTGAAACACATTTTTTTTTGTTAGTTGTCTTTTAAAGTCTGTCTTGAATTTGTATGTAATAAAGTGTGGATTCCACCTTAACTTATCTTTTTTGTCTTTGACCCCTCAGCTGCATACTTCTATTTGCTGTATCTGCTACCAAGTATTCTAACCAAACTTGAAAACCTTTTTGTTTTTGTTCCATTTATTATTTTCCACCTGATGCAATGATTGAGTAAGCAATGCAATGTCTCCTATGTAAAGGTATGGTTCATCCAAAAAATTAAAATTCTCTCATCAGTTACTCATGCCATCCCAGTTTATGACTTTTTCATCTGCAGAACACAAATGAGGATTTCTAGAAGAAATCTCAACTCTTTAGGTCCATACAATGCAAGTGAATGGTCACCAAAATATTGAAGCTCCAAAAAGCACCTAAAGGCAGCCTAAAAATAATCTGTGACTCCAGTGGTTAAACCCATATATTCTGAAGCAATATGATAGGTACAGGTCTTCCCTGCCCAGTACATGGCGATATGCACGAAAAATGTGAATTGGCAAAAACAAAAAAAAAGAATGTGAAAGTGGAGATTGAGAGGGGGAAAAAAAGAAAAGGGACTTCGATGTTGATCTGTTTCTTACCCACACCCATCATATTGCTCCTGAAGACATGGATTTAACTTAAGTCTTAAGGATAACTTTTATGCTGCCTTTGTGTGCTTTTGGTCACCATTCATTAACGTTCAATGGACCTACAGAGCTGAAATATTCTTCTAAAAATCTTCACTTGTGTTCTGTAGAAGAAAATTCATTCACATTTGGGATTGCAGGAGGGTGAGTAAATGGGAGCATTTTCATTTTTACATTAACCATTCCTGGCCAAGCTGTGGATAACAAAGATGCCTCTGACAGAATGCTGTTGATGTCACCATTCAGCAATGTCTTGTATATTTTGCATGCTTTCCTTCTACATGCTTGTGCTGAAGTCAAAACGTTCTTACTCTTTTTCTGCTCTTAATAATCGAGGTAAGGGATACTGAAATAGTTGAATTTACACATTGTCTAGGTGATGGTGTTTGTTTACAGTCTGATGTTCTTTTGGCTGGTGTCACAGTGAAATAATACCCCCTGGAAAAAGAAAAAAAAACAGCAGAGTACAGACTCTTCTTTCATACTGTACCAGAGGCACCCCTTCTGTCTCACAATGAAGGCGAATTTTGTTTCTGAAAAAGAAACCAAGACAGAACTTTATTTGTAAAGTTTTGTAGACTTATGACTCTGCTGAAGCCCTAATTATATTCCCATCTCACCATTTAGACAACATGAACTTAAAATGTGGGGTGGTTTACGTGTGAGGACATTTTTTTAGGTTACAAACTGTTAATTAGGGGGTATTATTCTATAAATGTTTCATGATGACATTTATAGTGTCCACATAATTCAAATCGCTTATTAAACATACTGAACGATGATTATTTTTTTAAATGCAGAACGTTTTTTGTGAGGTTTAGTGTTAGGGGATAGAATCATTATTTGTGTGTGTGTGTGTGTGTGTGTCAGAGAGGGAGAAATTCGAGCTGAAAAGAAGGAAAGGAGGACCGCAGGATCACTTGTTGTCAGAGGGACTTGAGAACAGAGAATTCTATCACTAAACGCTTGCAGACTGAACAGTACAAGCTCTTTTGGGGTATGCTATTCATCAATCTACCACTTTTTCAAATAAAAACGTATTTTGCATGATTCCAGTAAATAGAAACATTCCGCCGGTTAAATTAAGATTTTACTCATTTGTTTGCGCGTGCGGTGTAAATATCGTTGGGATTGGGGAGGACTGCGAGTTTACTACAGCATTTTAAAATAGATATATTGATAACTGTCAGATTATTTAGAATTAGCTATGATATACTGACTTAATGATATATATATATATATATATATATATATATATATATATATATATATATATATATATATATATCATTTAGTTTTAACAAGGTATTCATATGCCTGTTGTTTGCATATTTCAAGCACCTCTCTTTCATATGCTTCTAAAGCTGTGGAGCGAGTTATACAGGGAATTACAGTGAATTGTCTGTGTTGTTGTTTAACAATTAAATTGTATATTACTTCTATTTACGTTTGAAATTAAATGTTGGCCTAGTTAACTGGGCTTTTCCCATTCAAGTGTGTAACAAAAGTGTCCACTAGATGTCACTATATTTTAGTAATAGACGCTGGCAGTGTTCTAGGTATGGGAAATTTCGAAAATAATTATGAAAATTATGTAACAATGTAAAAATAATAATGAAAAAAAAAAAAGTTTTCATTTTCTTTTTGTAATGTGTAAAATAGGACAAGGACATTTGACAGGTTGAGTGGGAATCACCCTACATGTACATATTTAGATGGAAGATTGTATGCACTTTATTTGTGCTCCCTTTTGAAACCCTGGTGAAGTGTCAATATGCTGTCTAAGGACTCAATTTCTAAGAGCTAAATTTCCTCTTTTTCTCTATAGATCACACCGAGATTGGAGAATGTCTCAATCCAATTCAGCATGATTTATGAAATCATCCACAAAATGTTACGGTAAGTTGTTAACTCTATTATGAAGTCATTATAATCACTCCCAAGATGTAGACTTAAACAGCTAAACCCTGAAGTGATAAATTATAAAAGAGTTTATTTTTGCATAATATTTTGCATTGTAGTGATACAAATCTGTAATCGTGATGCATAATAATGAATCACTAACTTAATCAGTATCGTTTTCTAAATTGCTCTTAAATATTGAATGACTCCGCATACATTAGCTTGTCCAAAAGACATGCATGAGAGGAAGCTGGGTTAGTTGATTAGCAGGACAATAGCATTTGATAGCAGGACAATAGTAGATATGTGTTTGGCCACAGAGAACCGAGTCATTTTACTGGTTCACATTTGGCTGGAAAGTGTGACGAGTCTATGTAACCCTTTGAAGCCAGACATATTACATCAGTCGTTTCTCAGCAAAGTCACGTGTAACACCGGATATCACCTGTATTCAACCTCCTTGACAGTTGAATACAGAGACTTACTCATTCTTTAACTAACAATTGTGACTGACTGAATCACATTACTTGCTTTTATCCTGTTTAATAAAGAACAGGTATTGTATGCACTTTGAATGCCCGTTTGTTTTTTTGTCCCAAATTCCTTCTGCACATACTGTACTGACATTAGTTTTGCTCTATACATAGTAACAAACACATAACTGAGTAAGAAAAGATTGTAGTGCAGTTGTTCTGTTGTAGGTGAACTTTGTTCCTTAGTTGACTAAGAAGGACTGAGCTTTAAAATGGTTTAAATCCCTCCGGTTCTTTCCTAATACAATACTCTCTTTAGTGCAGACACTAGCAGCAGGGAGTTAAACCTCTTTAACTCAAGTGAATATTTAAACTGAAATTAAACTTTCAGACCAGGCAGTTATTAGGTAATTAAGCACAGGCATTCCCTGTTTGCATATATTAGGATATTGAATATAATAAAGGATCTACGGCTAAATGCTGATGCAGAACATCATCTCAGCACCTTATTGCATTTTATGGCCATTTTGTGGAACTACACTTGCTTTACCCAGACATGAAAGAAGTTGTTTGTTGATAATTAGGTGAGATAATCAACCAGGAAAAGAAAGTCCTATTCCTACAATTATTTTTGCCTGGAAAAATATCTAGAAATTCTTAAACAAGATCAATTTCCACCTTAAAGCAATGCTGCATAAGCTATTTAGACTTGTTTTCAGAAAATGTATCTTTAATTATATATATATATATATATATATATATATATATATATATATATATATATATATATATATAGAATCTGCCAGCATACATGTATATATAGACATATATATATATATTTGCCTGCTTCAGTTTTTTTAATTTCCTTTTTTTTTTTTTTTTACTAAATAATGCTTTCAAATGGATCAAAATAAATTTTGCAGTGTATGTTGACTAATTGATTGTAACATTAATATACAATAAGGGGCAGTAAGTGTGCACATTGATATTTGGACACATTGGAGAAAGAATTGCCATTGGCTAGTAAAGTTTTGTTCTTATTTGCTGGACTTTTGCATAGGGGTGCGGTTTGACGAAGGAGCGTTTTTATTCAATTGTACTTGTCATTATTATCTTTGCTAAAATATTAATATTTAGAGACTCCTCCAAAGTCTATTTTTTATTTCTTCAAATCGAGCACTGTTTGAGACTCATCCAATTCGAAACTCGGTCAAGTGTAAATGCATCTGGCTGTTTAAGCCACATATGTAAACTTTACTCCGCCCAAACAGTGCCACATCAGCACTGGGAAAATATGCATCAAAAAAGAAGAAGAAAAAAAAAAACAACCTGGGCTTAGGTTACATTCACTAGTTCCAAAACTTAAGTGTGGATAAGAAATAAATGCGTAATGCATTGTGTTGAACGGAAGAATGCACAACTGTAAGAATATTCAAAATCTTTTCCGAGCATTATTTATTTTTATGGAGTACAAGGAGGTTTGGTTCATAATACAAAAAGAAAAACAATAATGTTGCTATAACGTTAATTGCTGAACCAATTTGAACAAATTATAATAATATGTCTGACTTTATTCAAACTAAACTTGATCATGCTGGTTGTGCATAACCTATTTGCATATGATCATGAGAACATTTACTGAACCAGTAATTGAAATTTAAATCTTCCAACTATACTGGTAGATAAGACTGATCTTTTAAACCAATCAGTCTCACGGAAATAAATACTTAAGTTTCTTAAGGTAAGATGACATCATCATAGCTTGTAATGTAAAATAATGAGATTTTTATAATGACAGAGCAGGCTGCATATATGACAATTCACAGAAATATTAGTTCACACTTTAAATATATCTTGTAAAAAGTATATGTCAGAATTTTCAAAGCTGTTCTTAATTTTTTTTATAGTGGGCATGAATGGAATGATGATTGAGAGATATACCTCAAAAGCCTTTTGCATCATATTTGATACATGTCATTTCAACATGCTTTCAATAAAATAATATACAAACTTTTAACCAAGCATAAGTTGCTTATATTCCGCAAATACTAATTTTACAATATCAGTAGCAATATAATCATTACTGTCACTTTTATTTTATTAAAATAAGCTGTCATTTATCCCAACATAAGAGTAATTTTTTGCGGAAGTCCACCACCATATTAAATAGATCGATATAAACATTGAAACCACTTTTTTCACAAATAACCACAAGATGGTGCCATAAACATGTGAAACTTACATACTATATGTTTTTTGCTTTTCAGCTTGAACAGAGCGTGAGACAGGAGCCGCCAAATGTTGTGTATCATATTTGATACATATGGCGTTATAGGGTTAATTTAAAGTGCACATTTTTTTCCTCAGTCACGTTAAATTTGTTGCCCTGCATTAGCATTGTGAAATCTGTTTTATTCTTTATAGCATGGTGTAAGAAAAATAAAACACAAAAAAGGATGTAACGGATGTCTTGGTCTTTGGCTGAAGATGCTGAAGTCTTTATTGCAGTGTAGCAGTAAAAAAGTACTTGAAGCACCTTGGATTCAGACTGAACAACTAATATTGCAAACTCAAACCTTTTAACTAGTTTGTGAAATAGTTTAATGCCCACATTGTATATGAAGTTGTGATCTTCGTGTAAATTAAAATCCCTAAAAGATATGGTCTGTATGTTAATTAAGCTTTGGCACCCCATGTCTGAGATGGTTCTCCATGGCCCATTCCCTCGCCCATTCTACAATTGATGATGACCATTTGGTCAGTTGTGTGGTGTGTCTGTGGTGTGACAGCACCAAGTTGGAAAAATGTCTTTGTTTTCATAATAAACAAGCCATTTAGATGGTGTAGCCATTCTAAGATCAGGTCAAATGGAACTCATAATTTAGGGCAGAATACTGTAATTGCTTACAACGTGAATTGAAGATCAGATTTATATCCATTTGGCAGAGACACTGATGTGGCAAAGTGTAAATCAAATGTACTTAAGTAAAAATGCATGAAGTGACCAAGTGTGACCATGCATGAATATGACAACATGCTAATTCGTAGTGTGTGAAAGTGTATATAAATAATTTTTCATCATTTAAATCACATTTTAGCTGCTTTAATTCCATTCTTTCAAATTGTATGATGGCATGAAATTGCATATATAATTATTATACGAGCTGTCACTGTTTGAGATTTCATGTCAACTGAACAGTTTTAACAAAAAAGTTTCCCATGGTTGGAACCTAAAAATGAAAATGGAATTCCACATCTAACATTTACATTAAGTGCTGCTATGTTAAAAGTACTATGCATAAAAAAAAAGGTTTATTGAGCAAGTTTCACCAAACCCCTGCATAGATGTGGTAGGAGCCTATTTGTATGTTCTTCAATAATACAGTGTTTTTTTTTTAAAGTTAAATGTTTCATAATGTATGGTTTTCCCTTTACATATTTATATATTTACATATATATTAAAACATTTTGTTACATGTTTGTTGTTTATATGCATGGTTTGTACTATTCACAAGTATTTACATTGAGCTTATTGATTACAAATACTCTCTAAAATGATACTGTCTCTTCAAGAAACGTGTGTGTGTGGTTGGAATACATTTTTCTTTTTACTTTTTGATCAACAATTGACTATAAAGAACTTAAGGGGTATTAAAATAGATATTCAATGAAAATGGGTTGCATGGATCACATCTTTGGATGCATATTGGGCTACATGGAACAAGTCAAACCATAATGTGTATTCTCATAATTTGTATACATTTTTCTGTATTAATATTTATCGTACAAGTTCTCAAATTCATATTCTGCAAGCTCTCAACTGGTTTGTAAATCCATGCAGCTAAACGGAGAATGTTGTGAGAACAGTCAAAATCAGTGTTGACCTCTTTAAATCAAATGTAAATAAATATAGGATATCATGGCTCTACTAAAGCGATGGTGACATCCGTGACAACTCTGGACCCACTGACAAATAAGGTCAATTTCCTTTAAAAGAGCTAATGCAACATAACATGCAGTGAAAGGATCTCCATGCTAAACTTCTTCACTACTTCACAACTCAATCACTGGCATATATCATCTGAACATTTTCTAACTAGTGGCTAGTAACAGGCATTTTGTAATCAACTTTTGCAAAATTTGGTTGCATATTTTAGAGATTTATTGCATTGTAGAGGGTTTAATATTATGTCAGGCTGTAGTGTTAAGCATAGAGTTTGTTTAGTCACTTTGGAGAGATCTGTATACAAGAACATGACGTGGGAAATTGCAGCATCACATGTGATTGCATCACCACCCTAAGGCTTACTGGAGAGGTCTGCATTCATATCAACAATTAAACACAAACACACTATGCTGATGCTGACTGCTTGCTTTTGTGTTCCAGTCACATGCAATTTGCAATATGGATCCTGCAGGTCTGTGCTCTTTCTGTATGAGCCCACTCTAGGCTGCTGAGAGAGCGAGCGAGCAGAGAGAGAGAGAGAGAGAGAGAGAGAGAGGAGAGCAGCCTCTGGGTTCTGCTGCACTGGATGCAGTCTCCATGGCAACATTGCTCTCTCGTGCAATCCAATCAAGGGATGATATTGGGCCCTGCCCACCCCCCCTCAGTGTGTGTGCAGTTGATGCTTTCATCAGCTAAACCTAACCCCTTTAAATAGACCCTTCCCCCTGCTCTCCGCCCATTCTGACCCATGGGTAAAATAAATTAGTCATGGATTGAACCCAATGAACCCATGGATTAAAACTTTAGTCATGGATTGAACCCAATTTGCGAGTCTTAGGTTGGGGTGACTTGTTTGTAGTTTTTCCACTTCACTTAGCAGAACCAAGACAAGCTAAAAATAGCTTGTCTTGGTTCTGTCAAGTGAAGGGAAAACAATGCAAGAAGGCTGATGTAATTCAAGTGAGCCCTGCTGCCCAGCTCCTGCAAGATGGATTATTGTTTAATTCTGCTCTGTTTGGTCTTGTGATAAGTTTTTTTTGTGCTTCCACAGTTGTGGCTGGTCTCTGTCTTTATGCCACCTTATTCATTTATCTTCATTAGCTCTCATGCAATTACTTACTCATTACCTCGTTTCCCCATGATCTTTCTCCTATTATGGTGTTTCCTCCTATCACTTCTTCCTGTAATCTATTTCTCCTCATTTTGAATGCAAGCAAGCAGTCCCCTTCCAGCGCCCTGAGAAACCAAACAAAAGAGCTTTTCAGAGTGTGCCCACCGTAAAGATGCCATCAACCATTTTGAACACACATGACATAGGGCTGTGCCTCATAATGCTCAAAAATACTTTCTAGGTAGTGTAGCTCACTAGGATTGGAGACCCAGCTGAAGAGCAGTCATTTATTTACTTGCAGATTCAACGCTCAGCAGGGTTAGACTAATCTCACAGTGAATTCAGAAACAGGAGGTGGACTTTTCTTGAGCTGAACTCTGTCTGTGCTTACCTAAATTCAAAGAAGTGCCTTCAGTGGCCGAAGTGGGAATTGTTTTTTAATAGAAGGGCACATGTGAGCTCTGGTTTCAGTGTGAAATGCCCACAGAGGGGTACCAAAAGTGAGTTGATTTTAGCTGTAATTGATGAAATACAGTGAAGAGAAATACATATTTTATTAACTCTATACCCCCATCCCTAATCCTCACCATCAATGGCTGCAAATTTTTTTATGATACCAGAGTTGCTAAGATGCTTGTACAGTTGCTAAGAGCAGAGTACAGTTTCTGTAGTGAATTACTATTTTTTAAATAGAGCTAATTGTTAGGGCTTGCCGTTTTGGTCATATTAATTTGAGTTGTGCATTTTTACGTCATGAAAATAGCTTGTATTTAACCAGAATTCCATTATCGTCAGCAAGCTAACTGAGTGATGTATTATGGTGTCAAAATTAAAGTTCCTCAACCATTATGAATGAATGAATCTGGCGTCGTCCATGTGTCCTTTTCTTTCCGACAACATAGCACATGAACACAACGTACTCGTAATTACCACTTCAGAAGTGGGAAGTAGGAAAATTCCATTAGCACATGAAGACAGCACTGAGTTTGGAATTACATACTACCATACTACTCCTACTTCTGACATATGTGTCTATGGCAAAAATAGTATAAGTAGTAGTATGGGTATTATGCCATTCCGAACTCCGCCTGTGTTGGCTCAGGTGGTAGAGCGGGTTGTCAACTAATCGCAGGGTTGGCGGTTCAATTCCTGGCCCACGTGACTCCACATGCCGAAGTGTCCTTTGGCAAGACACTGAACCCCATGTTGTTCCCAATGGCAGGCTCTGCCATCATTGGTGTGTGAATGTGTGTGTCTGAATGGGTGAATGACATGCAGTGTAAAGTGCTTTAAATACCGCTAGGGTTAAAAATGCGCTATATAAGTGTAGACCATTTACCATCTCCCATGCGGCTGACGCAACATGCTTCAGGTTACACCACAGGAGCAGGTTAAAATGCTTGAACCGATGCAAAAATGTCTGATAAGAGATGCTGCTCATCAGTAACTCGTCATGATGAGGCCGATGTCAGGGTACTGGAACATTCAGAAGCAACATTCTGACTTTCTGGGTAATCATGATGACCCGGCTTCCACAGTGACATGACTGAAAAGGTTGTTAATAACACAGAATTTTATAATTATTGGAAAAGTCATGGGAATTAATACAATCATAAAAATTCATTTTTATAAATATTATAGTATATATAAATTCAACTCTTAAACATTGAATCGGCTCTAAACTGCTCTTTGTTTGTGCAATCTAATAATAATAATAAATAATTAAAAATTATTCAAAAAGAATCCTTATACAATAAGTACAAACAGTTGGAAAAATCATTGCTCTTTTCTGATGGAAATTCATCAGTTTAAAGTTGTGGGAACCAATCCGATGTCATAAAAATAGTAAGCGGTGGTGAAATCATTACAAATCAAATGAGTTTGCTCGTACAAAAGCATATCAATTTTACTCCTACAGAGATAAATAAATGAACCAAATAACAATATTATGTTTTTCGAAATGTAACCCTTACCCAAACCCTAAACCTAACCATAATTGTAATAGGAAAATCAATTTTGTACAACTGAAACAAGAAAACATCATTGTTTAGAAAGGGATGAGGGAAGGATTATTGACACACATCAGTCATTTGTATTGCCTTAATAAATATGGAATGAAGAACTAAATGTGTTCCCAGATGCTTTCTTTCTTAAAATAAGGTGTTGGATAGGAGGCCAGCTAAATGTAATGCCTGTATCAAATCAATATGAATTTCAGTTTGTTTATTGGATTACCCTACTGTAATAAAAGTCAGTAAGCCAAGTCTTACGATATCTTGTGATTTCACCATCTCGTATGAATTATTACGAGTTGTCACGAGACAATGTTGTTGGAAACCCTGTCTCTGGATATTCTCAAAAGACAGTCCCAGAGTATAGCAAAAGGAAGCATTGCTCCTAGTGTTTAAAAATGGTATTCTTCCTTTTGCCTTATTTTTTCTTTGTAAGGGCATACACAGGCTATTTTTCAATGCCAGCCCTTAGAGAGTGAAAAATAGAGATTCCTCTGTATCTATAATGGATGTGTCCTCTCACTCTCTCTTCCATTTTCCTGTTGCCTTGCATCTTCACTGAGAGCATTGGCTAAACTCATCCCCACCTCTTTTTCTTTCAGCCAATACCTTCCACTATCTCCCCTTCCCCTCCCTTATATTAGTCTCTCTGCCTCTCTCTCACACACACGCATTTTATGCCCTCGCTTGCTCATGCCTACCTTCTCTGCTTTCTTTCCTGCTTTCTGGATTGCAAGTTTTAACTCTCTGTATCTTCCTCTTTGGGATGAGGGGCTGTAAAGTTGGATGTGCTTCAATACATCACTGAGACCTGTCTTTCTCTTTTTCTATCCTTTTTATCCCTCTCTTTCTGTCAGCTGCAAGAACTCGCGTGAGTACGGCAACAGGGAGCTCCCCCCTTTATTCTCCTTTACTGGTGTCTGCATCCTCCTTTTCATTAACTTCTCCATCTATCCATCCATCCATCTTTCTTGCTTTCTGTTGGGGATTTTATCATGCACTTATTTCAGGTTTGAGAAAGACTGTGATGAATAATTTACTGCAGTGTCTGGCCTCTCCCTTTCAGTCAGCTGGGCTTCTATGATACACACATACGCATGCAGAAACACACATGAGTGAAACGGACGCCTTGTAGATACAGAATCACAAATATCTCATCACCCTGCGTGCAATTCTTCACTTGTGTGAAACGACAGTGTGTGTAGAGAAATGATGTGTATCGGGGTGGATGTGCACATAGGTGAGTGTGTGTGTAAACAAAAGTATGTAAATTCAAAGGCATGTGGGATCAGTGTTTTTCTGTCTCTCCTTGATGCTGTAATTGGTAATAATCTATGCAATGCAGGAAAATACTACATTTTGATGGTGTAAATAAAAGCGAATTGTATCTACTGGAATATTTGCATGTGAATCATTGTACCTGGAGTGTATTTGCCAAACAAGAACTAATACATTAAATGGAGATTAAGATTCTCTAAAGTGTCTTCCAGTTGTTATCTTGATAAAACAGTATGCATTTATGAAAAGTGTGTTCAGAGAAAGTGCTGTTAATTGCTGGGTTTTGTTTTATCTGATATCATAGTGGCTTCCTGTCTCTTTGCAATGGTATGAACTGTCTATAGACAGAAGATGTGAGATACATCTTAATGATGCAGCATCTGATCACAGTGAGTTCTGTGAAATCTATTAGAAACACCTTTCTAATCTAAGGGATGCATTCAAGAACAAAATATTGTTCGATTTTTATAAATTGCACCCCCTGTTATGGCAAAATGTTGTTATGTGTACAACCTTTAGCACGCAATTTTTCTTTAAAGTTACTAAAATACAGTTATTGTTTGACTATATTTATATACAGTATACAAACAAATTTGTGTGTGATTGATTGGGCATATTGATCCCCAGAGGAAAATTGGTTGCACTTTTATAACTCTAGAGACTTAATGGAGTTATCAGATGTCTTTCATTTACCACCTTTGTCTCTGAGGTTTCTCTTAAAGGGGTAGTTCACCCCAAAAAATGAGAATTCTCTTATCATTTACTCACCCTCACGCCATCTCAGATGTGTGTCTTTTTTTCTTCTGAAGAACACAAACAAATATAATTAGAAGAATATCTCAGCTATGTAGGTCCATACAATGCAAGTGAATGGTGATCAGATCTTTTGAAGCTTCAAAAATCACATTAAGGATACAGAAGTAATCCATAAGTCTCCAGTGGTTAAATCCATATCTTCAGACACAATATAATAGATGTACATGAGAAACAGATAACAATTTTTTTTTTTTTTATCTAAATCTGTACTTTCACTTTTATATCTGAAAGTGAAAGTGAAGATTTAGAGTAAAAAAAATGACTTATTTTGACAAATATTGATCTGTTCCTCACCCACACCTATTATATTGTGCCTGAAGATATAGACTTAACCACTAGAGACTTATGGATTACATCTAATGGATTAAATGGATTCAGAAGACATGGATTTAAACACTGGAGTCATATGGATTACTTTTATGTTTCCTTTATGTGATTTATGTTGCTAAAAATGTCTGATCACCATTCACAAATTTTTCTAAAACATCTTTGTTGTGTTCTGCTGAAGAAACAAAGTCATACACATCTTAGATGACATGAGGGTAAAATCATTTTCATTTTGGGTGAACTATCCCTTTAAACTTCCTTAAGAGAAGTAAAAAAAAATCACACAACTTTTGACATAAATTAGAGTATAGAGCTATAAAATTATTGGGGATATTATAAGTCACATAATTTACTGTATTTGATGGGGTAATTAGTAAGTTCATATTGAAACTATATTCATAAATTACTTTCATATTGAATTGACTTTTTGTTGCAGAATTTGATGACTTGGCAAATCTGAGCACAGTTTGTGACATTGTCGAGATCTCTTCTGAAACTCTTGAGGAGGAGGTGTTTTGTTTTGATTTGATAACACTTTAAAAAAAATAGTATTTGTTAACATTAGGTAATTCATTAGATATCATTAACTAAAAGTAAACAATATTTTTACAGAATGAATTAATCTTGATAAATGTACATTTTTGAAAACTCATTGTTCATTGTTAGTTCATGTTCATAATGCATTAACTTAAAAAATATATATATTTGTTTGTGTTGGAATTAACATTTACCAAGATTAATAAGTGCTGTAAAAGCATTGTTCATTGCTAGTTAATGTAAACTAATGTAGTGAACTACTGTTAACGAATACAACCTTATTGTAAAGTGTTACAGAGATATTTTATTTACAGGTTGACTCAAAAGATTTCATGGTCACAAATTTCATTTGATGTCCTTCTTTTGATGTTGGAGTTTAACAGAAATTATGATGTATGGAGTGGCATTGAGATGGTACTCAGCTGACAGATGTATCTGCTTTAGTGTAGTGACGTGAATTGCTGTCTATAGGCATTGTTCATGTATTTGTGTACTCTTGCTCAACCCCCTTAAGGATTACATTAAAGGCCATTGGCAGTGACATACAGCCCTTACTGTGATAGTTATGGCTGCCTTGGTGAGCATTATTTTGTTTAACATTCCTCTCCAGCTTATCCTTTATGTATTTTTGTTTGGTTGTGTGCATTAATTGTGCAAGTCATGTTTGATAAGCATTGTAACTGATGTCACAGTTACTACAGTCAATAGAACCAGTTTAACCCATTTCACCCCATTTATGTAGATGCAAGCAGTCATTCAAGTTTAAGTCTTTCAAGCACACATAACCACACCTACTCACAAACAAACATGAAATTATATGACATTTGTTATCGTAATTTAAACACCATAACCATTTTCTGTTTAAAAGCCTTTGGAGGTTGTTGCCTCTACTTGCAGCTTTATAAACCCCTCAATCTATACTGCTCACAAAGCGCAATCTTTGTTCTTATGCAAAGAGAGATCAATTGCAGATCCAGTGGTGCATTGACACAATCCTTTGTCCACTGTCACACTATTGTTACGAGTGTCTATCACCCAGCTGACAACAGTAAAATAAAGATTGTTTGTGCATTCCAGACTATAACGAAACATTGGTGATATGCCTTATGGCTGTTTGATCACAATGGCTTTGAAAAGAAATGTGTAACACGTTTTAGTTAGTTTAGTGAGCAGAAGTTGTCCTCAGAGCAAGCAGTTTGATTGACTGTCTGAACATGTTAGCTATAAATCGGACATCTTTATCTTAAAGATGTATACCTGCTGTTTCAAATAGACCTATTCAATACTGTGGGGTTCTGTTAGTTTTGCATGTCTCTTGCACAAAACTCATTTTATCATTTTGCCAACACAGTTAAAAATTTGCCTCCAATTTGTAAGGGAAATGAAACAAAGGCAGTTTGTGAGTAGATGACTATTAAATACTTATTACCAGAACAGTTACATGTAAAATGTTGAACTTATAGACATATCTAACTGTTAGTATAGCTACTTTCTAAGGCCACATCCACACTAATCTGTTTTTAGTTTCCTAACATAGTTTTTCAAAATATGCGGTAATGGAGAGCATTATTTTCAGTGGAGGTAAACGCTGTTCTACTGTTGATGAGAGGCGTGAACATTGTGAAATCACTGTTTTTCAACGAAAAAAGTATTATTGTGCAGTGTGTGCTAAAGCAGTGGTTGTTAAATGTTTTGCTTCAGGACATTTGCATTTGGATAACAAGTAGTAACTCAACAGAGTACCACATTTGTTTAACCCACAAAAGTAACAAATATTTCCTTAAAACTCATCATTTGAATTTATTAATATATTCATTAATGGTAGTTTATTAATATGTCTATGAAAATATTTTAACAGGCTAGTCTTTTATAGTTTGAGGGTTTGGTTTCTAAATACATTGTCTCTTGAATTTTGATGACCTCATGCAGCCAATAATTCACCACAAATGCATGTTGAGTTTGATCATTACACTTGTAATTTTCTTGCAAAAACCATGATTGTTTCCAAACTGGTTTCCCAAACATTTCAACAGTCCCTTCCACCTGCCGCCATCTTTCATTGCTCAGCCAATCAGGTAGTCCTGCCCAGGCGCATGCTAATGTTTGAGTCAGAAGTTGACAAGGCACTACAGTGTGTAAACTCATAGTTGTCTTTCCACATTAAGCTGGGACGGGAGTTAGTATTTTAACATCAAAATAATTACACACTCCATTTTAATTCTTATTATACAAAGATTAATATAACTTAAAGCCCAATGAAAGCATAATGTTAGCCATCTAATATGACTTGTAATGCCATTGGGTATCTTTTAGTATTCTGTGTTTGCTCTGGTTATTTTTGAGAGATGTGTTATAGGCCTCCAGAAACACAACCCCTCTGATCTCACAAGGGTCTTGTCCTCTGCTCACTATTCAGAAAACTTGCTCGGTCCTGAATCGCAGAATCAGGACACCTCTGCATAATTTATATTTCTAAACTGATAAACATACTGAGTTTGAAAGAGTTTTTTCCTCTGAAACACCAGAGGCTGATCAGCCATCTGCGGAGTGACTCAACAAGCCCATGTGTGAAAAGCACATGTGTTTTACCTTACCTTACCTTATTTAACACAGTGGGGTTCAAAAGCCTGGGACTAATAGTGGAATTTTTTTTTTTTGCATTTTTCAAATTTAATACATTATTTTCCATTACAAATTATATTGTCAGCATAACAATTTGAGTAAGAAGTTACATTGAAACAATAAATTTCAGAATTTATTAGTATGTCCCACTTTTGCTTTGACAACTTGCATTCGAAGTTTGTGCAAAACCTTATGATCCATGTTATCTCAGCATGATTTAAGAATGTTCCAAAGTCCATCTTCAAGGGAACCAAGGAAATCTGACCTAGAAATAGTGCAGAGTCTTAAAAAGTTATTTTACATTTTTCAAAAGCCTTATTTTTTTATTTTATTTTATGGTTTAAATTAGAGTTGGTATTCTGAGTTGGCATTCTTTGCTGTCAAAACACACATAAATTAGTTAGTTGAAGGTTCAGATTATCTCTGGACTGTCTTATTTACCCAGCAATGCATGCATTCCCTCCAGAAATATTCCCATTGTGGAGAAAGAGAGAGAGAGAAAGAAATGATTATGACATGCGGATAAGCCACACTTTCCGCTGATTGAATCAGGCCCAATAAGGAGCCCCACTTACACACTAGAGTCACTTGCACTTTGTGTCCCACTATTTCACTAGCTAACACCCCACCCCCGTCAACTCTTATCTTAAGTTTTCATTGATTTTGGACAGTGATGCTCACTGTTGTGGAATTTCAATACCCCACCTTCCTTGCAGAAGTAGTTCTGGACTGATGCTGTTTGTAGAGCAAAAATATAAATGGACACTCAACATTATATTTTCAGGATATTATGTTTCATTTTAATTGCATTTTTAAAGATTACAGACCCCTCAGTTAAACAGTGTAGCAGTGACACGATCTTGATGTATATCCTTGCAAAGGATCCTAATGTTAGGACACAGTGACTGAAGTTTACTTCTAACAATGTCCCTGATCATTTCAGTGTGACCCTAATAGTATGAACGTGGCGTAACCTGTCCCAGTATAATGCAGGCGATGCAAAGATGCTTTTATCCACCTTATTTATAAATCATGTTCCATGATTTATAACGGAAACCTTTTTTCAGTTTCCGGTCTCCAGTGATTTCACTCTCATCGGCATTTGATCTTAGTGGATAATGTGATATTTAGCATATTAAATCTTTTAAAATTGTAAAAAAAAAAAAAAAATCATGTGACTCTATAGTGCCGATACTATAGAAATTTGCGATGAACGTTTTTTGACAGTGCCTCACCCGTCAATTTTTAAGGAGAGGGTAGATGATATGATTTGATGGCCTGAGGTGAGTTACCTTGATTTCATGAACCATTTTGAGTTGTTACAACAACCAATGACTCCATAAGTTGAGCCTGAACTAATTTTTAATGCACTTTTATACACAAATCACATACACGTTATGCACATTTCACAATGTTTGAAATGGGTAGTTTTTGCCTTGCTTCTTAGAGACCAGAGCCAAAGTCAGGAAACATTTTTATTGAAGCATGGAACAGAACAAACTATTTTGGATGCAACAGGAAACCGGCAAGTATATGTACACAATATGTGTTCTTACTCATTTTGCATGCAACAAGGGCGTTTAGAATGAAGTCTTAAAGGAATATTCAGGGTTCAATACAAGTGTAAAGGGGTTTATGGAAATGAGGAGGCAAGAACCTGCTTGACAATATAAATAATATTTTAATTATAAACTTAACCAAAAGGACAAACACACACACACAGGTGTCGGACAGCTGTTCGTAAATCTCTCTCTCTGTCCCACCACAGTCTCCAGTTGGCCTTTATCCCCATAGACATAATAAATACATAGACGCCCTATTGGCCGCTTTGGAACGTTGCTGCGATACGTCAACGCGTCCGCCATTTTGCGGAGGGCAAGACTGCGCTGTAATCAAATGCAAGTAAATGGGTGAGTTGCGGTTTTTCTGGATAAAAACTAAAATAACGTTTACATTTATCAACCGATTTCAGTGGTTCGTACATGGTGTAACGAGTACTTGTCATAAAAGTCGGTTTTAAGAAAATATTTAGATTTTCAGGAAATTTACTTTATAATATAAAATATAAGATAAAACTATACTATAAATCATGTCAACTCATGTCTCAACTTTCACAGCTCGCAAGCAAGCTATTTTAGTCTGACTAACTCCGGTGGCCAACTAACGTTACTATTACTAATTATATAACGACCAAATACAACCAAAAACAAATGTTCAGTCTTACTTGTGAAAAGTAATTCCCGAGACCTGTTTTCAATAGTGCAGCGATTTGTACAGCCCCAAGCAGCACATGAGGCAGGCATTTTTCCTCAACTCCCGTTATGAGAGAAATGGGAATGTTGCCCTCCGCAATATGGCGACCCGTTGACGTACGCTCCAGCGGCCAATGGGGCGTCTATGTATTTATTATGTCTATGTTTATCCCTCTCTGAGGCTTGATTAGCCTGATTAGGGGCCGGGTGTGTGGAATCACGACCCAGCCCCGTCCTCCGCCCTGCCACAACAAGTTAAGCTCAATCGACAGGATTTGTGGTATAATGTTGATTACCACAAAAATGGATTTCAACTTGTCCCTCCTATTCTTTAAAAACAAAAGTAAAAATCGAAGTTACAGTGAGGCGCTTAAATGGATGTGAATGTGGCCAATTTTTGGGCAGAAATGTGAAGCTTATATTTCATTAAATTCATTCTTCTGTTAAAACTTGTGAATTATTTGAGCTGGAAGTTGTGTACTGTCATTTTATGATGTCGTTTTAGGGTTTGTTGGCATTATATCGTCATGGCAATGAAGTTAAAATTGGCTATAACTTTACACAGAAAAGGCTAGTGATTTTATCTCTAGCCGTTTGAGTGGTGGTGGCGTAGTGGTTAAAGCACAGGTCTGTTAATCGGCAAGGTTAATCAGCAAGGTCGCTGGTTCGAACCCCACGGGCACCACCATTGTGTCCTTGAGCAAGGCACTTAACTCCAGGTTGCTTCGGGGGGATTGTCCCTGTAATAATTGCACTGTAAGTCGCTTTGGATAAAAGCATCTGCCAAATGCATAAATGTAATGTAAATGTAAATCTCACTAAAATCATGTTAACACGCATGTTGTTTGTTTTGTGGCTATACATTTAAAATAGTGAGTATTTTAATGTTTTAAAAATTGGCCCCATTCACGTCCATAGTAAGTCTGTAACATCGATTTTTGCTTTTTTTTAAAGAATTGGAGGGGGAAGTGAAAACTAATTTTTGTGGTAATCAATATTATGCCACGAATGCTGTCGACTGAGCTTAACTTGTTTTGAACCCGGAACGTTCCTTTAAAGGCACAACAGATATGATGCTAAGGGTTAGATTGAGGGTGGAAAATGGTCATGAAAAACAACATTTTGTCAATTTTTTAAATTTTAAGAAACCTGACATTATAAGCTGACCACAAGAAAAAGTTTTTTATATGAGGCTATGAACATGGTAGAGGTGGAGACCTTTAACACTGCACAACTCTGTAATGACCTGTACAAGACCGTGAACTATCTAGAGCAAAATCTCACTCACTCTACACATCTTTTTCCCATCATCCTATTGCTCTCTCCAATCCTTCTCTCTCCCATACCCTGCGGTATCCTGAGAGCATTCCATTGAGTCATGCTGCAAGAGTACCTCTCCCCCTCTGCGATTGCAGTGACATGCTTTATTACATAACTGGACACAGTAAGAGGACAATGCCTGGGGACTCCATCTGAGCAGAATGGACCAGACATACCATTTTTTTCCCCTTAATGTAAAGATTAATTAATGCAGGCATCAGGAAACCTTAATTACACCACTGTTTGTGTTGCATTTTAAAATCGAGCATTAATTATTGTCTTGTACAGCTCTGACTTGCTGCACTACCAAAAGCAAGTACATTCTGAATGTGTGTGACTAGAAGGTTGTTTCATGTACATTTTGGTATACAAATTTTTTTTTTAAATCATAGTGTCCAAAAAAGACTCCACTCTATTCCACAAAAAAAAAATTCCACTCTTCCCAAATATATTTTGCATTGTAAGGTCAAAAGATTTCTTGAACGACTGACATTCCAGAATGGCATCAATCCTGCTTTGGGACAGCGCTGTCGCTTTCCCACAGCACTATCTTCTATTTGCTTGCTGTTTGAGCAAGTACAGCCAGTAACTGATCTACAAGCTTTGAATTAGATATGGACATCATTGCAAAACTCCAGACAGCTGGAATTAAGCCTGCTTAGTAGGTCAGATTTTGAATTTGTTTTTAATATTATTTCTAGTATTTTCATTTTAGGGATTTACAGTCCCCTGTTGCAACTGGATCCTGCATGCCTCTACTTCAGAGCAAATTGGCATTTTTTGTATTGTTAGCCCACATCTGTAACCACAAAGCTCACTAATAAACAGACTATTTTCCTCTAATTGTGCAAAATAATCTATGATGTGCTTGTCTGTGGATATCTGTCTGGTGTATCTTTGTGAGTTTGGGGCTGTGGCATCAGTGAAAATTGTGGGTGTTATCTGAAAGCTGAATGCAAATCAGTGTCAATCCTTCTAGATTAATGGCAGACTGATGTTTTCTGTCCAATCTCTAACAGCTCAACTGATGGATTAAAAATGTTGTCCTCTTAGGACTTCTTTAAATCGATAAAAATAAGTGAATGCACACATATACAAGCATGTGTGTCTGTATATTTTGAAACATACATGAAAATATGGCTCATCCATTTGTATATAGATTATAATTTTTGTCTGAAAACAGAATTCATAATCACCCAAAAGTGATGATATCATCTGTTATATAACCATCATACTAAGCAATTGTTTAAATTTATATGTCACTCAATTCACAAGAAAGCAAAAGCAAAAGGTACATTTCCGGAACTAAACTCAAATTAACATTAATTGATTGTCAGTGTTGGGTATGTTACTCTATAAAAAAAAAATTAAAAAAAAAGGTCATTAATTACTAACATCTTCTACAGTGTAATTAGATTACTAATTACTCTGTCTCAAAAGTAATTGCATTACTTATTACTAATTACTTTCTTAAAGGCTTATCATCCTCGACCAGATAAAAAATACAAGGATAGACAGGAAACCATTCTTTTAACGCTTTCAAATAAATCATATAAAATCAAATAAATGATTCATGAACTAGCCAAAGAATTTAAGGGGGCAGCATTAAATTAGAAAACATATATTTTAACATTAGACATTACATTTCTATTTACATTTTTTTTAAAGTATTTAACACAATTACATCAGAAGTAACTAACTAAATTACTGAAAACTTAAGAGTAATCACTTACATTACTAATAAGTATATTTAATTACAGTAAGTAATTACTTAGTAATGCATTACACTGGACACTGCTGATGGTAAATGTCAGTTTAATAATGTTAAAATATTTTAAAAATAAAGGGCACGCTAATGATCTTGCCTGGATATTACACAACAGCCTCGTTATGACAGAAAATAAATACTAAACTCACACTTAAAATTCTTCATTTTGTTTAAAAAGTGCATTTTATAAGTATTACATTAATTTACTTAGGTACTTTTATTTAGGTGCAAAGTCTACTATCTAAGGTAGGGCAAGTGTATTGGATTGGGCAACTGGCACACTGGTATTTGCAGTGAATAGTGCACACTCTTTTAAGTCTATTATTAAGATTTACACATTATAATTGTATGACAAATTTCCATCAATAAAAATGTAAGTAATTAAACTTAAATACTTCACATGTATGCTCAATTTATAATAATAATAATAATAATAATAATGTGGGTTATTTAAAGATTACTGAGAGCTAAACATATCTTTGTGGCATATTGCAATTCTGTGATGTTTTCTTGTCAAACTAGAGCCATTTTATATTACGATTATTGTTTATTGTGCTTGATAAACCCTAAAACACACACTATAGAGCAGATTTAAAAAGCTGGCATACAACTCAAATCCTTCCTCTCTTTTCCCTGTCCTAACTCCCAACCCACCCAATCTGTCAATAGGAATTGTTCCTCTCTGGCAACCCATGCCTTTGGAAAGGTACATGCAACAGCCTATCCCAGCAGAGGTTGTGGGAGGAGTTTAGTGGGGGCATTCAGCACCAACCAATCGCATATTGACGTGGGCGTGGTTGGGCGTTTGTGCTCCGCCTATTTGTGACATCATAGCTGTTGCTCTGGAAGGAGAGTGTGCTAGGCGTTGGGACCACTAGTAGTGCGTTTATCTGGGGAGGGGGGCAAGAGACAGTGGAAAAGGTTATATGTTGGTCTTTTCAGCCATTAGGCCCAGCTGAAATTACAAAAGCAACGATGGAGCCTGCATGAGAAACTACACTTTGCGTGCGTGTGTGTGTAAGTGTGTTCCCTCCCTTTGCCGTCTCGTGCGCACGTGAATGAGCATGTTTGCCTGTTATTGCGTGTTCACTAGAGCATTGAAGAGCTGCGACTTAAGAATAGAGGAATGCTTTTGTTGCTGTCTGCTTTTTCTTTCCAACGACAGCTGCTCAGAAGAGGTATAGGAGTGATTGGAGCCTGATTTACCAACAGAGTTTGAGAACTGCGTGTATGTAGTAATGTAAAGTTTGTTTACCTTTTTGAGAAATTGCGTTATCATTCTGGGTGTTTTAGAGTTTAGGTTTTCATGTAAGGTTTTGAGGATGTCTAAAGCAGTTCTATGTGCTTTGAGTGTGCATTTAATGGTATTTCTACAGTATGTGTATATACATGTGTCATTCACACAGTGACGGGTGGGAGTGTATTGTGGGTTAATGTTGTAAGAGCCTGCATGAAACAATTGCTGATTGTTGTTGGGTTCTCTTATTTTTTAACAATGACACAGTGTTTGATTTCTCAATTGTGACTATCTGGGTCAGGGTTGCTGACCGGTGGCGTGACCTGTAAGTTATTGCAATGCTTTAAAAAAAGTGGAACAGGTGGATTCAGGTAAATTTTACACCTTTAGACCAGATCATGTAATTTTTACTGTTCGTTGGCATTGCATGCATATCAGGCTTCCCACTGTCATGGAAAACATATCAGGGAATTCCATATCAGGGAATTTAAAAATAAGAGTTCCAGGTCTGGTAAAGATCTTTTATTAAAAAAAAAAATGGAAACAGCAGAAATTTCCATAACAAATATTAATTTTCTTGTTATGTTATGCTCTAAAATATTTATTGACTAGATTTTGCTGTGTGTAGCCGGCTAAATTATTATTTATTCTTTTATTTATTGTCATTGAATGTGACCAAACATGCACTTATATACAGTACACCGATCAGCCACAACATTAAAACCACCTGCCTAATATTCTGTAGGTCCCCTTTGTGTCTATGCTATTCTTCTCACTACAATTGCACAGAGCGGTTATCTGAGTTACTGTAGACTTTGTCAGTTCAAACCAGTCTGGCCATTCTCTGTTGACCTCTCTCATCAACAAGGCATGTCTGTCAGCAGAACTGCCCCTCACTGGATGTTTTTTGTTTTTGGCACCATTCTGAGTAAATTATAGAGACTGTTGTGTGTGTGAAAATCACAGGAGATCAGCAGTTACAGAAATACTCAAACTAGCCCGTCTGGCACCAACAATCATCCATGTGATTATCTAATCAGCCAATCATGTGGCTGCAGTGCATACAATCATACAGATACGGGTCATGAGCTTCAGTTAATGTTCACCTCAACCATCAGAATGGGGGAAAAATATGATCTCAATGATTTGGACCTCGGCATGTTTGTTGGTGCCAGATGTCGCGGTTTCGATTTCATTTCGATTAATTGTGCAGCCCTAGTACTAAATATATAATGTGAAAGTTCTGTCGAAAAACCTTCAATTGCTTCTGCATTCAGTAAAACCTGGGTCATTGACAAATAAGGTTGTTCAAAGGTGATACAAATTAGAAATCTTTTAAAAATCAAGTTTAAAGCACACGTGTCATGTTCGTAGAAATGTAATCTTTGTTTAATTTGTTTTCATTTATTTTCTACAAAAATAATAATATTAATTACTTCTAAAATGTAATGTGACGTAGTCATCAAGTAAAAGATAAAGTACTTTCCTTGCACCTTGAATACTGCGCATGAGTGTAAAAAATGTAATTCTAAATTTCAAACATATTTTTCAAGGTAAAATTTTTTTTTTACAAATATCATGAATGTTTGAGTCAACAATTTCAAGAAGTTTTCATTGGATTACTCCATTTGACCTTAACAAAATTTGCCTTTTCATATAAATATCAAAGTAGCTTTATTTTATTTTTTTGTAAACTTAACACAGTCTTTAGGGTTTAAAGTGGTTCCCTGTTTTGTTTTTTGTCATCAGATACAACATAATGTCTACCTACATGTTGTTACTGAACCTGACTTTGATTTGGTGGACAAAGATTTTTCAAATAAAGCTTTTTAATTAGACACTACATGACAAATTTTGACTCTAAGCCCCAGGGAAAAAAATCTAAATGATCTCCGTAATTGAAAGCATGTTCAGAATAGAAGAGGTGTTTTCAAGTAATTATTTTGCGTGAATTGCATTTATGTATTTTTGAATAACTTAATAGATCCGTAAAAATATATAAGCGTCGTGTCATTGACCCACTTGCTTGCAAGCATTGTTCTTTTGAATCCGTTCTTGTTAATAAATCTGTTCTGTATGATTCATTTGCAAATCGTTCTGAATTTAAAAGATTTTATTCAGTAATCACAAACTGCTGGATAGGTCATCAAAAACTGTGGGAACCCTGGTGCATGTATGCAACAACTGCAGAAAATGGTTGTGCACTTATTTTCAGATGTGTTTCTCGTTTCAGACCAGTTAATCCTCCTGTTTATATGCAGTATATATGTTTAGAAAATACTTTGTTGCATGTGCATAAATTCGACATGTCAGCGTGTACTGTAGTATTTGAGATACAGTCTAATCCAGATGCTTACTCTCACCACGACTGACCGCTCATTCTGTGTTGTGCCACAAAAACCTTAGGCATTCATTGCTGGACGTGACCCCTTATTAAGCCTACTACCCTAGTGAGACATAAGTTTAAAAATAGACTGCAAACATCAACACATCAAATCAGTGAGGGTGAGGGGGGTTTGGGTGAGAGCGTGAGAGAAGAGGATTAGAGAGAGTGGGTGAAGGCAAGTGATATCAGCCCTGTTTGAAGCTCCCGTGTTTCCATCACTCAGATGTCCATGAGAGCGCATGCAGGTCCTGCAGAAGTATTGGGGCTCACATTAGCTGCTATTAAAACAGCACTGAGACTAGAAGCAGTAGAGTAAACAGAGAGGGTGAGACATTCACTGTCAAAATATGGCAAAAAGGAGCAAGTGAAATAGTGAGAGACTGAATCTTCATGAAAGTTACTGTTTAGTTACATTTTGTTGATTCAGTTGAGAGATTCAGAGGGAAAACTGTGTAATTCAGGCAGGCAAATCCATAAAGGAAAATTAATTTGCGATCTCGAGTATGTATTTATTTATGTATCGAACTATACATATGCTGTTGTATCGAGAGCGTCGTATCGTACAATATGCAATTTTTTTTTTTACATCCCTAGTTACTCACCATCATGTCGTTCAGAGAGGGAGGGAGGG
The DNA here is from genome assembly GCF_025860055.1 of Xyrauchen texanus. Classification (NCBI taxonomy): domain Eukaryota; kingdom Metazoa; phylum Chordata; class Actinopteri; order Cypriniformes; family Catostomidae; genus Xyrauchen; species Xyrauchen texanus. The sequence goes on along the minus strand of NC_068318.1, from coordinate 18,772,536 downwards.
AGAGAGAGAGAGTGTGAGTGTACATTAGGCAGTATGACACATTTACTTTTATTACACTGTGTAACAAATGTTATAATTTTTTTGTTTTCTGGGTATTAAGTGTCGTTTCCTAATTGCTTATGCCTCAAAAGTATAGAAAATGGCTATTATTCCCACAAACATTGCTTTTGAGACCAGGACAGTGATATTTTGAAATGAACATTCCAGATAGATTCAGTGCTGAGTAAACTTGGAGTAACTTCTAGAAATTCACAGTAATATAAATAGTTGTATAAATACAGGGGCCTTAAGCCCACCAGTTCAGTTTAGTTTGAGCTGCCTAAGTGGATACATATCAAGATCTTGCTGGACGCCTTGAAGTATGATAAGTACAGCTGGGAGGTCATGGGAGACTAAAATGGTGGTATTCCTGATGGGTTTCCAAGGCAGTTTTACCTGGGTTTCCTGCTATCTTTGCCTTTGGGACAGCAAGGACACCAAGGTGTACTACCACAAGCGGGATTGGCCATAGTGGACTGAGTTCTCTGTGGGGAGGAACAACGTCAAGTGGGAGCCACTGTTGGACCCCCGGAAGGTGCTGATGCTACCACTGCACATCAAATTGGGCCTTCGGAAACAATTGGTCAGAGCTCTAGATAAGGAGACTTCATGTACCTTCAAGACTTCTTCCCTAAGCTGTCTGATGCAAAGGTCAAAGGGGGTGTCTTCGTCGTACCACAGAGAAAGAAGATCCTGGAGTGCAATGAATTCCACAAGAAGCTCACTAGTAAGGAGAAAGCAGCTTGGAACAGCTTTGGTTCGGGGCTCCCTGGACAATCACAAGGCCAAAAACTATGTGGAGCTTGGTTAGAATCTGGTGAAGAACTACGGCACAATCGGCTATAGGATGTCCCTATAGGAGTCCATATCCTTGATGCTCATCTTGATGAATTCAAGGTGAACATGGGAGCGTACTCGGAGGAGGCGAAAGCTTCCACCAGGATATTCTGGATTTGAACGCCGCTACAAAGGACCGTATAACAGGAATGTGATGGGAGACTACATTTGGGGGCTGATTAGTGAAAGTGATTTACTTGAAAAATTATTCGCTTCTAAATCTTTGTAGTAATTTTTGTATTACTTTAGTATAAATACATGTTAATTTGGATTCATATGTTGTTTTTTCTGACTTTATGAGAACGAAAAGACACATTCACCCATTTTCTCATTGGAAATTGGTATATTTGAAAATATCACTGTCCTGGTCACAAAAGCAACATTTGTGGGGAATAATAGCCATTTTCTATATGTTTGATGCATAAGCAATTAGGAAATAACACTTACTACCAAGGAACAAAAGTTGAGTTACATAGCGTAAAATGGATTGAGACTGAGGCTAACATTCTGCTCCACAGAAGAAGAAAATGTATACGGGTTTGAGAACAATATGAGGGAATGGCCTTATTTGCACATTTTGTGGCCGATGCAGGTCTGTTTGAGTGTTTATATTAGGAAGGAATGTTAAATCTTGTTATGTAAATGCTTACATTATAGGACCTTGCAATTGCCCCAGCAGTTTCTCATTTTTCTTGTATCGTTACATATCAGTCTCTCCGCTGTTGTTGGATCTCATCTGGAGAAGTGGCATGAAAATTATTTTTTTGCCTTCACAACTGCACTCAACAATCCAATTTTTTGTGCACCAATCATATTATGAAATATTATGTCACTTATCTTATTATGCGCACTGCAGAATAACCATTATTTTCCTGTTAATGTTTCTGGTTTTGTAGCTGCTCAGAAGACACCTGCTGCCTCACACTCACCATCATATTCTCTTGTTTATATGTGAGGAGGTAGTCTTTCATCCAACCCTAATAGTGTTAAATGTGCCTGAAGGGAGAGGGAGGGACCCTTTAAGGGGGGCTGGTGAATCTTAAGTCCAAACTACAGGAATGTTTATGAGCGCATGTATGTATGGCAACATTTTGTAATATATCAAAGATAACTGTGGTCAGATTTTTTTGGAATGTTGTTCTTTTTTGGTAGCATTAAACCATATTCTGTAGGATTCAGCTTTGCTGTTTGTTAGTATAGGCTGCAAGGAAAAGGAGAAGTACATGGAAGAATTTAGTGGGAGTACCTTGTGATTTTGTTCTGATTTAGATGGTTGTGCCATCTAAGCCCAAATCTGTTCTCTGTTTAAAAGTATAGTTCACACAAAAATAGAAATTCCCTTATTTACTTACCCTCATGTTGTTCCAAACCCCAATGACTTTCTTTTGTAGAAAACAAAACTGAATGTTATTCTGTCTGAATGTCTAACCTCAGTCACCATTCATTTTCACTGTATGGAGAAAAAAAAAGATGCAATAGAAGTGAATGAAGACTCCTTTTGTGTTCCACAGAAGAAAGTATGTCATACTGGTTTGAAAATTTTTATATAAAAAAATGACAATTTTCATTTTTGGATGAACTATCTAAATATTTACTATATAAGTTTATGTGCTGCTTTTGTGTTTATTGAAGAACAAAATCCCTGAGCATAATTTATAAGTGGCACCAAATGAAGAATGGAATTTTACTGGGGGAAAAACAACTTGAGCATAAAGAGGCCAAAGAAATGTTTACCTACACAACATAATCTCATTCTCTCTTAAAGACAAACAACACCTTCATTTCAAAGCTCAAACAATGAAATATTGCACTGTTTTTGACTAGAAGACTTTCAATGACTTGGCCATTTCTTTATTTCAGGATAAGGTGTGTCCTGGCCCCCGGCCCCCTCTGTGGATGTCTGTTACCATGGCAAAGTTTGAGACAGGCCGCACAAGCCCAGTGGTCCGGCAAATAGACAAGCAGTTCCTGGTGTGCAGCATCTGTCTGGACCACTACCACAACCCCAAAGTCCTGCCCTGCCTACACACCTTCTGTGAAAGGTCTGTACTGAAGTATTCTGAATGTTTTTGACAGCTATTCGTAGTTAAATAGACCAAGGACAGGAATTGATGGGAAGGGAATGATATCTGCATAAGGAAATGGTGTAAGCCAGACTCAAACTCCCCTTGCTCAAATGACCACCACAGTTCAATGTTTTGGAAAATGTGAGCTAACCACTATGCCAAAGCTCTGATCATGCATGTTATATTTGTTGTTCAGTGTTTTAATAACATGCTCAGTGATTGATACATGCCATAGTTTAAAACATTTTTATTGTGAACAGTGAACTTTGACTTATCGCTAACAGTGATTGGCATGGATGGTCTTTCTTTTTGCCAGAAGCTGACAGCATGAGTGCAATATGGCAATGAGACTCTCTTGATGTCCCTTTGAATATGTTGTACCCTGTTTTTGTTGTAAGCAGTGAGCACAATGATTGTTCATGTTATGACTACAATTTTAGCAACACTTGCCCTCTTGGTCCTTCCTCTCTCTCTGATTTTCCCACTCTGAAGAGTGTACCATTTATTAAATTTGAGGCTGATATGCTAACAATTGCCAGTATTTCTTTGATGTATTATATTTATTTTCATTATTTATTTATTTTTTATTTTTTTGGTTGTGTATGTATGGTGCCATGCAATTCTTGTATGTGCATCAATGTAAAAATAAATTGCCTCTGATATTCTAAGGAATGTTTCAGTGCAATACAATTAAGCTTGTTTATTTAAAGTAAAAGCAAAAATAGTGGTTACAGTGAAGAGAATGGGTCCAGCCCTCCCATGTGTTAACATGATTTCAGTTACATCTTCAATGTCAATGAAGTTATAATATTGGACATGATTTTACAACACTAAAATCATGTTAACACACATATTGTTTATGTCTTGTGTCTATACTTTTGAAACAGTATTTTAACATTTACAGATTAGCTCTTCCATTGTAAGTGCCTCACTGTAACCCAGGTTTTTTATTTTTTATTATTATTAATGAGGGACGAGTCCAAGTAAAGACACTGACTACCACACCTGGAGTCACAAGTTTGAATCCAGGGCTTGCTTATTGACTCCAGCCAGGTCTCCTAAGCAACCACGTTGGCCCGGTTGCTAGGGAGGGTAGTCACGTTGGGTTAACTCCCTCGTGGTCTGTATAATGTGGTTCTCGCTCGGTGGGGTCCATAGTGAGTTGTGCATGGATTTCGTCGAGAATAGGGTGGGCCTCCACATGCGCTACGTCTCCATGGTAATGCGCTTGTAATGGATTGACTGTCTCAGGCACGGAGATTCCTCCTCCGCCGGCCGGATTGAGGCGAATCACTACGCCACCACGAGGACCTAGAGTGCATTGGGATTGGGACATTCCAAATTGGGGAGAAAAGGGGAGAGACAAAAATAAATACAAAATATATATAAAATGAATGAGGGACGAGTCCAAATATTTTTTGTGGTAATCAACATTATGCCACAAATGCTGTTAATTGAGCTTAACTTGTATTAAACAACACGTTTGTTTAAAGCTACTGTAAGTGATTTCTGCAACAGTAGCAGCACCAGACGGAATAGAAAAAATAATGTAAGTGTCCAAACAGGTTTCCAAAACATTTCCCCCATGTGCCATTGTTTAGAAAACAGGTAGCCCCGCCACAAACTCACACTAAGGGCTGTCACAGGGACAATTGTTTTTTTCTCTGGACATCCATTTCAGTGACATCTGTCACTTGGTTGGTACATATTATGCATTTTTATTTAACCCTTTCAGCATCTTTAAAGCATACTTGATCTATCTTTAGTCAAAAGTTTAAGACAAATATGCCTACTTTCTCTCTCCATTTTACTTGTGCTCACTCTTTTTTTTTTTTTCTCTTTTAATCATATCTCTCCTTCTTTTTCTCTCTATCTCACAGGTGCTTACAGAACTACATTCCTTCTCAGTCCCTAACGCTGTCCTGCCCGGTGTGCAGACAGACCTCCATCTTGCCGGAAAAAGGTGTGGCGGCACTGCAGAACAACTTCTTCATCACAAACCTTATGGAGGTGCTGCAGAGAGATCCAGAATGTTCTCGGCCAGAGGCCTGCAGCGTGTTGGAGTCTGTCAGTGCTGCGGCCGCTGGGATACCGCTCTCCTGCCCAAATCACGAGGGCAAGGTAAGCCTCTTACCACCTGATGATGAATACCACATTTGGCAACATTTGGTTTGAACACGAGGGAGAAAATATTAAATGCAAAACCGCTTTGCCGTTGGTGCCTATGTGGTATTTGCATCAATTCTCAGAAGTATGATTAAAGGGATAGTTCACCAAAAAATGAAATTTGTCATGTTGTTCCAGACCCGCATGACTTTATGTAGAACACAAAAGAAGATGATTTTAATGAATGTTGCAGTCCATCTTGCCAGTACAATGGCAGTTGATAGTGACTCACTTTAGAGCTTAAAAAGGACCTAAAATAATAAAGTATTCCATGCAGCTTGTGTTCCAAGTCTTCTGAAGACAGATGATAAGGTTTGATGTGAAACAACCTAAAATTGAAGTCATTTTTTTATTGTGATGGTTGATCTTGACGTCCATTGCGCATTCATGAGTACATGAGTGAAGTTTGTTCACAAATACTTGCGTTATTTATGAGGTCACTGACAGGAAGATTTCCACTGAAAAATTATCATCAAATTTGTAAGGTGTCAGAAGATTTGGAATATGATGGAGTCGCTAGGACTACTTTTATGATACTTTTGGGTGCTTTTTTTAAAGGAAAAAGTTAAGCTCAATCGACAGCATTTGTAACAATGTTAGTTACCACAAAAAAATAAATAAATTAAATTTGGGTTCCAGTGAGGCCAATTTTTGTATATTAAAATACTCTGTTTCAAAAGTATAGCCACGTGACATAATGTGACGTATGTGTAAACATGATTTTAGTGGGATAAAATCGCTTACCAACCTATTCTGTGTAAAGCTATATACAATTTTACAACTTCATTACCATGTCAATGTAATGTCAACAAACCCTAAAATGACGATATAAAAAAATGTACAGCTCAAATAATACACATGGTTTAACAGAAGAATCAATGCTAGTGTTTATAAATTAGAAGCTTCATTTCTGTTTTAACCCCAAAATTGACCACATTCACACTTCCATTGTAAGAACCTCACTGCAACCTAGATTTTAGCTTTTTTTAAAGAAAAAGAGGGACGAGTCAAATTATTTTTGTAGTGATCAACATTGTCACAAATGCTGTTGATTGAGCTCAACTTGTATTGAACTCGCAATATTCCTTTAAGATTTAAAGTGAGTCACTTTCAAATTCCATTGTTTTGAGAAGCCTGAGGGTGATCTTCATTAGAACATCTCCTTTTCTGTTCCACATAAGAGAAAGTTTTATGGGTGTGGAACGACATGAAAGTAAATTAAGATGGAATTTTAATTTTTAATTGAACTGTTCCTTTTAATTGCACAAATGGTGTCGGATTTCTAAGGTAAATACAGAGCGGGGGGGTATTTTCCTATTAAATGCCATTTGAGTAATTACAAAATTAGTTGCAGGCTAATTGTTTACAATTTCTGATTGTTGGTTGAAGTTAACGCACGCTTTGTGCTCGAGCACCATGAAAAAAAAAATTAAAAGGTCTTTCTTTTATACAATATTTTTTGTTGTTATTATTTAAAATCATTTTTAAGCATAATTAAAATATATATCTTTTTAACTTAATTGAATCAAGGCCATTTTTTTGGCTTTTCAAATGATTTCCCGAATGGCCACGCAGATCTTATATGGCCCTAAGGCCTGACATTCCCCACCCTTGGTATAGTGTCTTTCATCCACATACTGTACATATTAACCTTATCGGCACAAGAATGAGACTTCTACCCTTAACACCTGATACCAGGACTCGTAAAACCACCAAATTCAGCATGTATTGCAAAATCACTTCAGGATATCATAATTTCATGAAAGCTTGTTATTAAGCTTGCCAAAGATGTTAGATATGGGCATTAAAGACGAAAAGCAAATGTTAAAAAGCTGCCAGATGATTTATTTTATGTGTTTTTAAAGTAAAAAAGTATTTTATCAGTTCAGGCCTTACTGGTGAGTTGCTTACTGGTGCCCTCTGTAGGTGATGGAGTTTTACTGCGAGTCGTGTGAGACAGCCATGTGCCTGGACTGCACAGAGGGGGAACACCGGGAGCATGTGACCGTTCCACTGCTGGATGTTCTGGAACAGCACAAAGCAGCGCTGAAGAACCAGCTGGATGCCATACGTAACAGGTTCACATGCTCAGTGCATAACAATCAACTGCTATACAGTTCATTATTGATGTAATAACATATTGCTTGGGGGGGGACCCCTCTGTGGCTAAAAAAAAAGTACACATTAATCTCCTTTGTTGTAACTACATTCAGAACATGACTTAACTATTTTATGAACTTTTGTGTGTCTTATTTTTAAAGGTGATGTGTGTAATTTTCCACTGTTAAAATACTTTATACTTGTCTCTGCATAATAAACTGGAATAGTAGAAGTAAGCCATTCATTGGCTGATTTCTTTGAAAAGTGTAAACACTGTTTCTCTGTGACACTATCAAAACATTACTCTGTTTGTTTGTGCATCACCGACCAGACAGACACAGCCACACTGGCTCAACCAAAGGCTTGAGTTTGGGGTGGGACTATCTGTTTCCCGAACAAAGGTGTACGGGGAAAGTGATCGGGAAAAACTCAAATTTTTACATTTACATTTAGATTTATGCATTTGGCAGATGCTTTTATCCAAAGCGACTTACAGTGCAATTATTACAGGGACAATCCCCCCAGAGCAACCTGGAGTTAAGTGCCTTACTCAAGGACACAATGGTGGTGGCCGTGGGGTTCGAATCTGTGACCTTCTGATTAACAGCCCTGTGCTTTAGCCACTACGCCACCACCACTCCCTTTTTTTTTACATTTGGTTATGCTGTGGTGCTACAATTACACACTTTATCTTTAAAGGTGCTTGATAGCACAATATCATTTAGAATGTGTATAAAAGAATAATATACCTGACTACAATTTTATATATATATATATATATAAAAAAATAAAAATAAAAAAAAATATCTTAGTAATGTAGCTTTTTATCAGCAATAATTATTGAAGGGATCGTACACCCAAAAATTTAATTTCTCTCATTTACTCACCCTTATGCCATTCATGTATGACTTTCTTTCTTCAGCAGAACACAAATTAAGATTTTTAGAAGAATTTCTCTGCTCTTTTGGTCCATACCATACGATACAAGTGAATGGGTGCCAAAATTCTGAAGCTCCAAAAATCTCACAAGTCAACATAAAAAGTAATCCTTATGACTCCAGTGGTTAAATCAGTGTCTTCAGATGTGATTTGATAGGTGTGGGTGAGAAGAGATCAATATTTTAAGTCCATTTTTACTATAAATTCTCCTCCCTGCTTAGTCAGCTTCCATTTTAACTTCCACATTCTTCTTGTGTTTTTGATGATTCACATTCTTCATGCATATCACCCTCTACTGGGCATTAAATATTTAAATTAAAAATATTTTGGTTCTATATATACTGTTTCTCACCCACTCCTATCAGATCACTTCTTAAGACGTTGATTTAGCCAATGGAGTCAATTGGATTTTTGGAGCTTAAATGTTTTTGCACCTATTCATTTGTATTGTATGGACCAAAAGAGCTGAGAAATTCTTCTAAAATTACAACAAAAAATGTTGTTATGCAGAAGTCATACACATCTGGGATTGAGTGAGTAAATAATGAGAGAATTTTCTTTTTTGGCTGAACTATTCCTTTAAAGATAAATGGGACCAACATTAAAACCTGCATTTATGCTCTTTCTTCGATCAGGCTGCCCCAGCTAACAGCAGCCATTCAGCTGGTGAATGAGATCTCTAAACAGCTGATAGAGAGGAAGAACGATGCCGTCAATGAGATCAATGTGACATTTGAGGAGCTGGAGAGAGCACTACATCAACGCAAAGCTGCACTTATCACAGACCTGGAGAACATATGCAGTACCAAGCAGAAGGTCAGAAATCACTTGATAGGATGCATTTAAGGCTGTCAGTCTAATTTGTTATATTAGTTAATGGTACAAAAAATTTGGAAGTTTGTAAACAATGTAAGTTGATAGTGACTCACTTTAAATCTTAAAGGAATATTCTCTGTTCAATACAAGTTAAGATCAATTTACCGCATTTGTTGCATAATGTTGATTACCACAAACATTTTCTTAAAAAAAAGATAAATTAAAACATTCAAGCTTTAAGTACCACCTAAATCATGTTTTGATTTTTGTGAGTCCACAGGCAGCCTTGCTACTACAGTCAACAATTATGCCAAACCACACTTACACCAAATTTATACAATGCAAGAAACCAAACTTTTATTGTCTCCTGAATTAACTAAAGCAAACCTAGGCGAATGAAGCCTGCATTTATACTTCATACGCCATCATTTTAAAATTATTTGTTAAGAAAAATAAAGAACGTCACGTCCAAACCACACCCACGATTTGTTTTAACAATCATCAACGCTTCGACTAGCCTGGTTCTCCAAGGTCAAGAATTTCAAGAATGTATGTAAACGTGAGAATATCACCAAATGAACACCTTCGCTGAACAAAAAAACATTGCATTTTGTCATGATATTTAGGCGAATTAAAAGCCTGTTCGCCCAGTAAGTTTAAATGAACTTTACAGAGAGCATGGCACCACACTTAGAGCAAGAAACCGTTCACACAGGACACATACTTGCATTCAAAAACAGCTGGATTAATCACAAGAAGTCTCAATTTGTTGAGTTGAACTGTTGTAAAACTGCGACTAATTGCGCAATACACATTTGTGCTACTACACACTTGTACAGACCAGCAAATTGGGGGAAAAAAGAAGAAAAAAAACGGTGCAGACAAAACGCAAGGATGTGCCTTGTGTTTGAACGCCCCTTGGACAAATAACCGGATGTAGACAGATTACTCGAATGCAAAATGGATTGCTGTGAGCTGTAGGCCATTCATAGGATTGTTTAATTATATGAAAACAATATACTGACTTCTAAAGCCACTTTTTTAATGTTCGTTTAGCCCCTACTCTTCATTTGGGTGCAATGTTGATAGGCGATTCATTTTGATAAATTAATCAGCATGTGAAGCATTTAATTTGATAAAATGTTTTAATCCACTAACAGCCCTAATAAATTCACATATTGTCCTCCCACTGGCTTTTCTGTTTTGTTCTCTGCAGGTTTTGCAGGCGCAGTTATCCTCCCTTCTGCAGGGAAAAGAGCACATCCAGAGCAGCTGCAGTTTCACCGAGCAAGCCATGAACCATGGCAGCGCCACCGAAGTCCTGCTGGTCCAAAAACAGATGAGTGAGCGTGTTGGTGCCCTCGCCTGCCACGACTTCCCTGAATGGCCTCACGAGAATGCCCACTTGGACTGCCAGATAGAAACGGAAGGTCTACGACGCTCCATTCAGAACCTGGGCGTGCTGCTGACGACGGGTGCTGTGGGACACACGAGTGTAGCCACGGGCGAAGGGCTCAGACATGCCCTGGTCGGTCAACATATCACCATAACTGTTACCACGAAGGATAAGGACAGCGAACTTGTGCGAAATGGTAATGCGGTGCTCCGATCAGAAATAACGGGGCAGGACGGAGTGCGGGCGACGGAAGTGGAGGTTGTGGACAATAAAAATGGAACTTATGAGGTAGGGTACACACTTAAAAGTGAAGGAGAGTTCTTGTTTTCTCTGATGCTCTATGGACAGCCCGTGAAGGGCAGTCCATTCAGGCTGCGGGTAATAAAGCCGTCCGATGTGCCTCATTCTCCGGATGATGTGAAGAGGAGGGTAAAATCACCCAGTGGGACAGGAGGGCACATCAGGCAGAAAGCAGTGCGGAGACCCAACAGCATGTACAGCACCACTAAGAAGAAGGAAAATCCTATTGAAGATGAGCTGATTTACAGAGTAGGTATGTAAATGCATAGCCAAGATGAAGATATCTTATGCCGGGTTCACACATCCTCCTTGAGCGGGCTGTGAGCGGTGCCTTTTCATTTCAGCGCCCATATTAACAGATTACACTGTTCCCACTTCAAGCATGAGTGAGGTGACTCGTTCCAGACGCAGCAGTGAGTGGACAGTTTATTCGTTGAACCTATGTTTGCCACTCGGATCACGCTGAGCTCAGCGGCTCTGGGTAATCAGGAGAATATAGAAAAGACACAAAAGCAAATCAAAAATATTCAAACCGAACCTATAGTTCACTACAATTTATGTCTGCATGCAAGTAAACTCAATAAAATAATTTAATAAAGGAAAGAATTAATAAACTGCTGGACATTTTGCCATTTTGTCATTCTGTGTACATAGGTGTACAGTATAGACACAACATTAACCAATCACAACCAAGTGTGCTGATAAAGATGAAGTGCATGTGACTGCCCGCTGTTGTTATTATGACCTTATTTAAGCCTAAATTTGGCATAGGACCCCAAAGATAACTTTAATTTCTGTGCAGAGGCGCTGCTGTTTTTTGCGTAAGAGAAGCGGATGTGAACGTCCAACTCGAGAGCCCCGCTCATAGAGGATGTGTGAAGGCGGCATAAGTTTGACAAAACAAAACGCTCATCACACTTAATTCAGATCGAGTGTGATCCGTGTGCGGTTGCTCACTCACTTCTTTTGGGGTTGTTTACAAATTTTGATTGAATGATTGATTAATATGAATGAAAGTGTACACTGTCATCTGTGCCATGCCCTAGCTGTTATTATACAACAGTTAGTTCTGGTCTTCTAATCTGATTTGACATTGATCTACATTGAAAAATAAACCAAAAAGAGAAAACTGGCCATATTATGTCTAAAATGTAAGTTGCTCAATATTAACTTCTTGTTTTTTTTTTTTATGACAGATGTTTAAAAAACGTTGTTATATTGAGCTATATTATAATATTGAGCAATGGTTCTCGTCGGAAATGTGGGTTCGAATCAAGCTTGCATCTTGTCCTGATCCTGTTACCTTTCCTACTTCCCATCATGTCTGGTTATCTCTCCACTTTGACTATTTGTGAAAAAATGGCAAGAAAACCTGATACAAATACACTTGTAGGCTGCGGCAAATCACAGGAGCTATTCTCTGGCCTTATTGTAAGTTTTATTCTAGTAGTAGATTTCCTTTAAATCTTTGTCTGGCCTCTCAGGCTCTCGGGGTAGGGAGAAGGGAGAGTTCACTAATCTACAAGGCATCTCTGCCTCCACCAGCGGGAGGGTTATTGTAGCAGACAGCAACAACCAGTGTATACAGGTTAGTCATCTGGTGATGCATGTCAATATTGTATATATTTTATATATAAAATTGGTATAGTCAAAATATTTTGGCTATACCAATTTAGCGACATCAAAGTAATGAACCAATACGTCAGTCACTTTAATTTGTCTTGCATTAATACAGAAATATAGAAAGAACTTTGTAAAGATTGAGTGTAAAATCTGATCATCTGTTTTTATGAAGGTGTTTACAAATGATGGCCTGTTCAAAGCACGCTTTGGGGTCAGAGGTCGCTCACCGGGTCAGCTGCAGAGGCCGACAGGAGTGGCAGTTGACACAAATGGAGACATTATAGTAGCTGATTATGATAACAGATGGATCAGCATCTTCTCTCCTGATGGGAAATTCAAGGTGATGTTTTAAGTCCTTAAAGTCCATTTACCATTTATACTGTAAATGTGTCTTCAGTGAATTAAGGTTGTCTGAGGTGATTAAAATGAGAAAATCTAGTTTAAAACATGTCAAGTTTGGAGAAATTTTATTTTTGTGTTCATGTTGGTTTCGTAAATTATTTTAAAAAACAACGATATCTTAAACATGTATCACTTTAAAAATGTAAAGTGGTGTAACCATCAAGTAAAAGGTATTATAATTAGGGATGTGAATAAAACGCATTAATTCAGTGGGATTTATTTTATAAAATATTATGTGTTTAAAAAAAATCTATGTAATTAATCATGTACCCAGACTAAATACTTATTGTCTCCGGACAATTACACCACTTACAATTATTTTTACTTTAAGCCCAAGAAAAATATCTAAATAACTTTTGAACTCAGAAAACCTATGTTACAACATAGCAGGTGTTTCCTGTTCTTAGCTGACAGTAGTGGTACCTGGAGAGGTCTTCTGCTGCAGCCCATCCACCTCAATGTTCGACATGTTGTACGTTCAGAAATGCTTTTCTGCATAGCACTGTTGTAACGCACGTTTATTTGGGTTACTGTCACCTTCCAGTCAGCTAGAACCAGTCTGTCCATTCTCCTCTGACCTCTGTCATTAACAAGCCATTTTTGCACACAGAACTGCTGCTCGCTGGATGTCTTTTGTTTTTCGCACCTTTCTCTTTACACTCAAGAGAATGTTGTGCGTGAAAATCGCTGGAGATCAGCAGTTACAGAAATACTCAAACCAGCCCATCTGGCACCAACAATCATCCACAGTCTAAATCACTGAGATCACATTTTTCCCCATTCTGATGGTTGATGTGAACATTAACTGAAAATATCTGCATGATTTTATATATTACATTGCTGCCACACAATAGGAGATGTACAGGTGTACCTAATAAAGTTTGTGTGTGTTATACTGTGTGTATATATATGGTCTTCTCATCTTTATTTTTTTGTTGTTGTCCCATGCAGAATAAGATTGGGGCTGGCCGTTTGATGGGACCTAAGGGTGTTGCTGTGGACAGAAATGGTCACATCATTGCAGTAGATAACAAAGCCTGCTGTGTTTTCATCTTTCAATCCAATGGCAAACTAGTGACCAAGTTCGGAGCCAGAGGCACTGCAGACCGACAGTTTGCAGGTGAAATCGCCATTAAAATGTCAATAGATATGGCGCTTTTTTTGTTGTGTAGTTCTCAAATTGTTTATAACTTGTTTGGGTTATAAATGTGGATGATTTTTGATGCACAGCTGCATACGTTTTGACACTTAACCACGAGTGAAGCCTTTTCCAACTCAATCACCCCATTTTATGCGTTTTGACTACTTGACCACCTCCTGATACTTAACATACCTTATTTAAAGTGTTTGTTCAGTTCAGGAACTCTGGTATGGGGGTGGGTTCCTGGGCCGGTGCGGATGCTTGAACTGTTCCACTGCAGAAAAGCCCATTCCTGGGCCGAAAACCGGCCCCAAAAGCTTGCTGTTCTCCACGCAGGAACCGATTACGTCAGGGGGTGGAGGGCGGGATAGTGTTTCGTCAACAAATTTTCACAAACAACAAAAGTAGCTACTGTCTGCAGCAAAGAGTACTTCTTCATTCAATTAAAAAAACTCAAATTATCACACATAAAAAATGTTCAGGTAACGCAGATGAAACGAGCATTCTACTTGCGCTATGGTCTTTTCCGAGATCTGAGATTAACTATAGAGATTGCAAAGGGGACAAAAATTAGTCTACGAGAATTTCCAGCACAAAATGATGCATGCTAGCTTGAATCAGACAATTGACCAAATAATAAACAGATTGAAAAACACTTAAGAGACTGCAGGGACCATGAGAAGGACCTAAACAAAAGCAACAGTGGATGGAGCAACAAAGTTTTGGACTCTGCCTGCTATCTAACCGGGACATTAAATTCTACACCGAATCGATGGTGTCCTTTGCTGCTGATCTCAGTAAGTTATTATATTTGTCAACATTGTTAGCTTTCCTTACACTGTTGTCTTATTTTGTGCGTTGATTTGTTCAGTAAGGGCATTTTTGACTAGCTACTCTAACTTCGGAAGATTGCAGATATCTGTCAAGTAAACTTAGGGATTCTCAACCAAGACTTAAACATAAACTATAGCAACATATGCTATAGCAGAACTCCAAATATATTTTTACTTGTTGCCGAAATGTTGATAATAAAATAAACTTGTTAGAGAGTGTGCAGTTATATTTTTCTTTTGAAAGTTTTTGTCCTAACTTGCACCTCCGAACTTAAGCTTTGCATTTGCATATTGACACTGACTACCAACCCTGGAGTCGCAGGTTCGAATCCAGGGTGTGCTGAGTGACTCCAGCCAGGTCTTCTAAAGCAACCAAATTGGCCTGTTTGCTGTGGGGTTAGAGTCACATGGGGTAACCTCCTCGCGGTCACTATTTAATGGTTCTCACTCTCAATGGGGCGTGTGGAATGTTGTGTGTGGATCGTGGAGAGTAGCATGAACCTCCACATACTGTGAGTCTCTGTGGCGTCGTGCACAACGAGACACATGATAAGATGCACAGATTGACTCTCTCAGAAGAGGAGGCAACAGAGACTTGTCCTCCACCACCTGGATTGAGGTGAGTAACTGCACCACCACGAGGACCTATTAAGTAGTGGGAATTGGGCATTCCAAATTGGGCGAAAAAAAAAAAAAGGTGTACGTTTGTTCCAGTGCCCCTCTAAAACTCAAAATATAACCATCTGCTACACCAATGCTAATAATGAATCCATTGTTACAGTTTACCGGATTTATCAAGTTAAGACATAGTTCATACAAAATAATGTAATTGTCATCTCTGACAATCTTGTGAAGCAATGTAATAATGTTGGATTGCATTACTCCGTATATTTAAATATGTCCTCAAAAACAAGTGTAAAATCTGTACACAAACACTGTTGTGACGTGCCATGTTTATATATGGGCAGGTTAAGTAGTCACGTAACCCATTGCGTTACCATTTGGTCCTGAAGTCAGTGGAAAAGCGTGGCAGGCTTACTAAAGGCTGCAGATTGCCCCGGCCTTGAACCAGTGGAGCACATGCTCTGCACAAGAACCATCGCCATTTCGGTGAAAAGGGCTATGGTTGTGGCATAAAATGTCAGCATTTAACAAAGAGCGTGAAACCAGATAGAGTTTTCCACTACACAGACAGAAATTATTGCTGTTTGCAACTGAGAACCATTCTGGGGAAACAAACATGCTGTCTACAGGCTGGAGTGTTTTAGAATGCAAAAATGGCCAGATTTACCCATGCTTCGGTTCCAGTGTTTAAAGAGATGTAAACTCGTATATCTCCCCTGCCTCAGTTCTGTTCCTGTGTTTTCTGCTTAGCTTTAATTTTCAGTTGCATTATATGTCTTTTATGATAAATAATGAAAGCCGATGCATGTACTGTATGTATGATCCGTTATGTTCTTTTGGAGACTGACAGAAAAAGATTTCTGATAGATGCATGCATTATTCATGCTTTTATCATTTATCCATCACTTGATCCTCTCCTGCTTATTTAAACTGTTTTTGAATATGGCAACCAACTTTTACTAACTCCTATTTTTTTTTGCATGCGATCTTAGTAAGTTATGTCTTACTAAGTGAGTATGGAGTGAGATGTGATGTCTTAACGTCTCATGTCCCTGCATCACCTGAAAGTTTTTTTTTAAATAGCTTCTGCTGCTTTTATTTGTGTAAACCCCATCTGCTCTATCATTTATTTGTTTCAGCTTACCATTGTTTGTGTTTTTCCCATTCCTTTGTAGAAAAAAGTGGTGCAAAGTTTGCACTGGAGCAAAAGTTTAGTAAATCTGGTCGTGTTTTCAGTAAGTATTGAGTGAGTTCTCATCCCAGAAATCTGGTGTATTGTCTAATTGATATTCTTGATACCTAAATTGATAGCCATTTATTTTATTAATCTAGGAGAAAATACTGAATTTACAATGATTAAACTCGAACGGGAGTTTATCTTGACTAATCATGTTTAATTCCATAATGAAATTTAAAAGAAAAAAAATCTAATCTGAATGTAGACTTAAAAAAAATCAAATCACTCAGCAAGCAGTCCAATGAGAATTGATGGATGAAGGCTTCCATACACATTTTATCACCTGTGGGATCTTCTATCTATATCACAAGACATCCTTTTGCTCTTCTCCTTCCTCTATCATCTCTCAACTCGCCATTTCTCTTCTCCTTGATCTCTTTGTTTTCTCACAATCAGGTCCACACTTTGTTGCTGTCAACAACAAGAATGAAATAGTGGTGACGGACTTCCATAACCACTCTGTTAAGGTGAGTGTCTCTCATTAATATAGATAAATGTACAATGTTATTGTAAAAAAAAAAAATATATATATATATATATATAATTATTATAAGTCATTGAATATGTCATAATATTAAAAATCCAGTTAGTAGTTAAAGGTGAAGCACTGTATTTTCTTAAAATAAAGTCACACCTAAATAGTCACCACTGGTCAAAATTGCATTGAGAGGGAGGGAGGGGGGAGACATAGGTAAGTCGGTCTGATAGAGGTTGTATACTGCAGGCACTAGGATTGCAGCAACCGAACTTCCCTTCAGCTACTCGACATGTCAGATGCACTCTGAAGATTTCTTCATCGTGTCATGCAGAATTCGGCCTCGTCTTAATTGAGTGCATTTGCTTCAAGTAATCGTGTGTAACCAGTTTATCATATTCAGTTTATATTTAATGAAAAAACACATCTGTTTATAATATATGTAACTATGCTATATACAAATAACCACTGCATTTTTAGACCGTGTCACATTAAAAATAACTTTATAAATTACTATTTATAAACTTAGACACCTGTGTTCTGTTTCACCATTCATTGCGCTGCATCTAGCTTGTTTAGTGTAGGTGTCACCAAGACAACATTCTGAAGAAGATTACGTTGCAAAGAGGACTTCATGTGACTGTTGCACATGATTCCACATTGCTATTCACTTGGCAAAGTTTCAGAGCTTAATAAATAGTAAGCCTATGTTTTTCCCTACAAGACAATCATTTTACAAGCTCAAAAATAAAAAATGAAAGCATCCCCAAGAGGCTAATAAACTGCAGCAGTGTAACTCCATGCACGACAATACTAGCGTTCACCACCACACGGAAATGTGAACCTGCCCGGGCAGACCAAACATCAGATATAGCACTTAAATTACGTATTTTCCATTGGTAAAAAATACTTTTGCAGACAGTACCAGTTTGATTATTTTTGCTGTGTGTAGGATCTTTTCTTGTTTCTTAAATGTAGGTGGTTCAAATTGATATCTTCTTAGGTCTACAGTGCAGATGGGGAGTTTTTGTTTAAATTTGGCTCCCATGGAGAGGGAAATGGCCAGTTTAATGCTCCCACAGGGGTAGCTGTTGATGTTAATGGCAACATCATCGTAGCAGACTGGGGCAACAGCAGAATACAGGTAGGGAATTCTCTAAACACATTTCTCTCCAAAACCATCATTTTATAAGCAGATGTTATAGAGGATAATCTTAATAATCTTTTAAAAGAACATTTTCTTTCTGTAGCACTAAAACTGTTTGCCTAAACCCCCCCCCCCCCCAGGTGTTTGACAGCTCAGGCTCATTTCTCTCCTACATCAACACAAGTGCTGATCCCCTGTATGGCCCGCAGGGTCTTGCATTAACCTCTGATGGGCATGTTGTGGTGGCTGACTCTGGTAACCATTGCTTCAAAGTCTATCGGTACCTGCAGTAATGCACAGGTTCTCCTCCACCTCAAGTCCTTCCACAGGGTGCCACAGCATCTCCAGTGATTTCAACAATGTTTGGAAACTTTTATCAAAAGTCCTCAACCAAACAAGAGGATGAATCAAATGAACGAATGCACTTTTCTTTTCTCTTCTGTTAATTTTCATGTTCCAAAAAGGACTACTGCTCTACTAAACCAGGAATGTAGATTGTAAATAACAGAAACCATATCAATAAGCACAGATTATTACTGAACATCAATATGTAATTACAAGTTGTGTATAAATAAAAATATAGCAAAACATTTTATCCACATTCTTTAACCCTTCCAGAAAAGTCAGGAAACTTTATTTTCAAGATTATGAAATTGGAGCCAAAACCATCAAATCAGTTACTCCTCAGTAATGCGGAGTACAAAAAAATTTAATACAAAATGTAATCGGAATATTTGTCTTGTTTTCCATTAAACAATATCTAAAAATCCTAAGACTAGTTTTCTAACAATTATACACCGATCAGCCACAACATTAAAACCACCTGCCTAATATTGTGTAGATCCCCCTCGTGCCTCCTAAACAGTGCCAACTAGGGATGGGAAGATCGATCCTAAAGGATTGATACATCCGATACTGATTTTGTATCAAAAATATCGATCCTCACACAAAATATTGATTCTAAAACAAGTGATATTATTATTTGACCATGTCCATGAACAATAATCGGAAGCGTTAAAGTGAAATAAAAAGATTTAGGGTATATTAGCATATACTTGTGACAGTTTCTTCTGCTCGTATTAACGTACATGCTGAAATAAACAAGCAGACAAAAGCTTGTGCCGTTGCAACGCTCGTTCAAACAAGAGGGATCAGTGCTGTGCAAAGGTAATGATAGAAAATCTGAGAAACTGCTTCATTTATTATGAGTTTGTGTGACGTTTATTTAAATTATCTAAACAAGTTGTTAGAACATTGATAATGTTCTGTAATTGTTGTTGGTTAATTAAAACAAATATAATTAACCATGGTTTTACTAAAGATATATTGTAGTAACCCTAGCTGTATGTATGTTTGTTTTTCTTCTTCTTAATTTATTTTAGATTTTTTTTGCTGGGCGGGATGTAGGCATGGGCAAATGGGAGTCTTGCCCACCCAATCCAATATTTAGGAAAAATGGTTTTAAATGTATTTATATAATATATATCTTTTTTTTTTTTTTTGCACTAATTAAAAGCAATATGGGGGTAAAATGTGTGTTGCAAACATTAAGGGTTGGCTGTAGACTGCCCAACCAATCACAAAACAGCCCCAGAAATGTGTCCAGTGACCATGTGGCTGCTGTTAATGTATCACAGTCATTTGTTCCTCCCGTTCCCGTGCACACCTCATCCTGCGCCGCACTCTGTTGCACCATGTCCCATTGATTCCACGGCCAATATGACTGTATGTACTGATAGTACTGTACGTGATCATTACTCACAGCTGGATACAGTGTTTTGTGGGATGTGTGCTTCTGTTTCCTGTTTTTAATTCCGTGTTGATGAGAGATTCTGTCTCCTCATGTCTTGCATCTCTTTTGTATACACATTTTTACAATGCTGTGATTACTTTGTTGTTTATTGTTTGTCATTGCGCTTTAAACTAATCTGTTTGCCAGGAAAATAACCTTTGGTGCTTACATGGCATTAGTTTCCATCCATCCAAATTCCTGTATTCCCAAAATTACTTTACACACAGTTTCACTGGTAAAAATATCAATACCCTTTGCTACCCTACAAAGGCCATACTCATTAACTAACACTGAAACTGAGGAAAAATTGCTTGAATTATTTTGATGTGGATTTTGTTGTTGCTGCATTTCACACAATGGTTTCTCTGAATTACAACATATGAGACAAACTCATCTGTCACTGGACAAATCATGAGACCCGTTTCAGTCAGAACTCAATTTTGTGTTTCGCTTTTTGTAGGGCAGTATCATAGCTTATTACATTTCTGTCAAACAGAAAGAATCGTCATTGGTTTATATTATATAATTACTTCTTTAAACGGTTCCCATCTGTGCCAAATGAGAGGTTCTTAATCATGATCTCTCCATTTAATATGTTTCCATTCACACTTTATCTGCACTCCATCCTTGTATTCGTGGGGGCTCTTTGTCTTTGTAATTTGCTTTAAGGCTGTAATTCTAATTACTCCGAAAGTGTAAAGTTGTTAGGGCCAACCTCAGTCTTATGATTATATACAATGTTTATCAGTTTATTTATTTCAATATATTTTTTTAATATGGGGAATAATTGTAAAATATAGTTATATTGGGCCTTATGATCTTGACAATTACGACATGTTTTGCCAATTAAATACATTAAATTAGTAGTCTGAGTAAAGTAGTCAGTTCGAACCATTCTTTGTTGACCTTTCTCATCAACAAGGTGTTTCCATCCACAGAACTGCCCCTCACTGGATGTTTGTTGTTTTTGGCATCATTCTGAGTAAACGATAGAGACTGTTGTGCATGAAAATCACAGGAGATCAGCAGTTACAGAAATACTCAAACCAGCCCATCTGGTACCAACAATCATCCATTTGATTATCTTATCAGCCAATCGTGTGGCTGCAGTGCACAAAATCATGCAGTTAGGGGTCAGGAGCTTCAGTTAATGTTCACATCAACCATCAGAATTGGGAAATAATGTGATTCATTGATTTGGAGTGTGGCATGTTTTTAGTATTTCTGTAACTGCTGATCTCCTGGGATTTTCACGCACAACAGTCTCTACAATTTACTAAGAATGGTTCCAAAAACATCCAGTGAGCAACAGTTCTGCAGACAGACATGCCTTGTTGATGAGAGAGTTCGATCAGAGAATAGCCAGACTGGTTCGAACTGACAAAGTCTACAGTAACTCTGATAACCGCTCTGTACAATTGTGGTGAGAAGAAAAGCATCTATTCTGAGACGCGGGTTGGCGCTGTTTTGGCAGCACTAGGGGGACCTACACTATAGTGTGTGTGTAATCTATATTATAAATATAACATATTTAAAATGAGTTTCTTAAAGTTAATTATTATTCTTAAATTGCAGGGAAAAGTCTTGTTGGCATAAACCTCACTAAATTTAGGTCGATTTATGCTTTACAGTGAGGTAAAGCCAAAAATAAAAGGTAAGTCATGGTAGCTTATACAGTTTTGCTTTTACTGGACAACTAGACAAAAACTGACACGATTTAAAAATATTTTTTCTGTGAATACCCCATGACTGCAAAAGCAATTGTGAATTTTGTTATTGCTGTATGTTTTGCATTTACAAATACTAATTTGTGGACATATGAACATATTTGTTGTATGTAACCTGTAAATGATACTGGTTTATTGTATTGTCCTAACTATGACAGCATTTACCACTAAGATTTCATTATGCCTGAGATGATTCGAGTGAGCATCCATACTTTGTGCTCTTAAAATTATCAACCCAATAAACGGAGTCAAAATGGACATATTTATTTTTTCTTTTCCATTCCAAAATATTTATTTTCCTAAAGCACAAGGTTACTTTGAGTTAAACAAAAACGGAATAGGCAAACCAACTATTTAATGTATATTGCCTCTGATTTTCATGTGCTATAAGCTGATTACCTACATGGAATTTGATATCTCTGTATATAATCCTTCAGATGCATTTATCATTCTGTTCTCAGTGTAGCAAACAAATGTTGTCTTTAGTCCATATTACAGTTTTTAATTTTTATTTTATATATATATATAATTTTTTGGGGAATGTCATACCCCACACCTTCATCACCAGCCAAAGATATCAAAATTTCACCTTTTTAATTTTGTGAACATTTCCTTTGTCTGTGTGAATATTGTGACGCTACGTCTCCTTAAAGGAATAGGTCACCTAAAAATGTAAATACTATCACTCACCATCATGTCACTTTCTTGATGACTCACTTGGGAACTTGCAATATTTAGTGCTAAAAATATACAAGTTCTCAGGTGAGCACGCTTGTCATTGTGAACGAGCAATGGACAGGAAGAATTTGACTGTAAAATCACTTTCATTTTGTGTTGTTTCTCACCAAAAGTCATTATATGGCTTCAGAAGACTTGGAATATGATGTATGAGTTGCATTAACTTCTTTTATGGTACTTTTGGGAACTTTTTATAAGCTTTAAGTGAGTCACTATCCACTGCCATTGTATTGAAAAGCCTGACTAGGAAAGTAATTTAAAAAAAATCCTTTTGTGGTCCACATAAGGGATTGGGAGAATATAAGGGCAAATAAATGACATTTTCATTTTTTGGTGAACTATTCCTTTAATAATCTATTTTCTATGTGTTGCTGTACAAGGTTTATGAAAGGTGGATCACAGTTGAAACAGTGAACATATCTTTTTGCATGTTAACAATGATTTTACCAGCAGTCTAAATATGGTTTCTGCAGCAGTGAAATGCCTATTTACTATTGCCAGGTTGGAATTAAAAAATAAATGCATTTATAAACAAATATATATATATATATATTGATACATAAAATATGTGAGTTGCAAGTTATATAATTAGCTGCTTCCATTTTTGCAGGTTCTCTTGAAAGAAACTCTATCCAATGCATGATCTTGTGCTTGGACAGAAGATTTAGAAACTGTGCTTCATGGGTAACTGCGTATAATGAAGATCTTGTATAACGTGTACAATCAAGTGTGTTCAATTTACTGGTCACTTTCTGCAGTTTGAAATGAAACTGTAAATACAAGTCACTCAAAACATTGTCTTTTTAAAAAGAAAACGAAGGATTAAAATTGTTCACGTAGACACACAAACTACACACCATGTTATGCAGAAAATATTTGGAACATGTAATCACACTATGCATCTCTTTCCGTATCATCTGGATATGGAACGGATTAGCGAAGGTAATGTTTTCAATGTTAAAATACTTTTTCATCTCCCAGCTCCATATGCAGATAAATGCAGGGAAGCTATCCATAGGATATTTTCTCCAGAAAGTTTAAATAGTGGCACTATTAAAACATTCCTGTTTGTTTAGTCAATGAAATGGAAATTGTGACTGACTTACACATTGATGCATTTCTGAGTGAGACACTCAGAACAAGGAAAAAAATATATCCACAATATTCATGATTCCCATTATGCATTGCGAGAGATGTGGGCGGAACTTCTGGTTAAGCGTGAACATCGCTATGTTCAGGAGATGTCTAGACAGCAGGATGCTAGTGTATTACTGGACTCAGGCGATGATACTGACCTCCTGCCGTTTTTCTGATAAAATACAATTATTTTGTTGGAGATAATGGTGTAGTAAGCTCAATCTAGCTTTTATAATTGTTAGTTTACATACATAATATCCATATATAAATGCTATAACCTACATGAAATGTTTTAGTGTTCACTGAACAACTGGTAGACTTTTGTGTTCTTGGTAGGAAATAAAGATGTATTAGCAGCCACACAATAAAATGTACCTACATGCAATACAAATTAACATATTTATTTGGACATACATTATAAACATTTTACACAAGTCAATGTTCTCTGTAAAGTAACTATAGGCTAAAACCGTATGTATTATTAAATGCACTAGCTGTACAAATCACATCGTCATTTGTTATGTCAATAGCGCCTTTCACAACACACCTGGTTTCAAAACAGTTTTACAGAAAATCATGCATTAACAGAAAATGAAACTGTAATATCTATAATGTCTTCGAGTCATTATTGTGTAGTTTGCTAAAATACAATTGTGAATTGTGTTTAAAAATAAGAAATTAAATAATAA
Source organism: Xyrauchen texanus (assembly GCF_025860055.1). Classification (NCBI taxonomy): domain Eukaryota; kingdom Metazoa; phylum Chordata; class Actinopteri; order Cypriniformes; family Catostomidae; genus Xyrauchen; species Xyrauchen texanus. Next base: position 18,748,312 of record NC_068318.1, on the reverse strand, counting down.
TTGTATTTAGAAACCCAGTGAGCAAGCCAAAGGTGACTGTGGCAAGGAACACAAAACTCCATATGATGTTGGTTAATGGAGAAAAATAACCTTGGGAGAAACCAGACTCACTGTGGGGGCCAGTTCCCCTCTGACTAACATCATGAATATAATGTAAATATTACTTAATTGTGTATAGTGCAAGTCGTGGTTTAAAACGATTAAACTAAGTAAGTGTTAAGGGCCAGTGTTTAAACAAATATTTTGTATGAACTGTAAGATTAATGACAAATTTCTTTGAAGTTCTTCCTGGATTAACTGCAGAAGTTCACATTGATGCATTGGCCTTTGTCAGTTAGCTGATAGTCTATGTATTCCATTAAAAGAGTGTAGTTCATCATTAGACCCAGAGGTGATGCAGGCAGAGATCGGTGAGGTGCATCGCAGTTCAACCGGCCGGTAACTTCAGTGAGTCTATTCTATGTAAGTCCAAGGTTGAAGCAATGGCATACAATGTATCCCATGTCTTATATTTAGAGTTGGCATCAGTTCATCCTCTGAAGTCTATCATAATATACTGAAGTGATGTTTGGCTGGCACTGGCTACTATTAGTCATCATCACTCAGGGACACGTAGCAGTGGAGTCCAACACGAAACAGGAATGGAGCTGGATCCAGCCAGTTCTGGTGACTTCAGGATAGGAGTCCCGAGGTTGAGACGGATACAAATAGAATAATATTAGCATAGATGCCATTCAATTTATTGCAAAGTTATAGATCATGACCAATCTTTCTGGTTTCAGCAGACCTAACTGAAGCAGCTGAATTGTGAGTTGAAGGATAAATTAGGTGTATGCCTGGCTAAATAGAGGAGTCTTTAGTCTAGACTTAAACTAAGTTAGTGCGTCTGTATCTCGAAAAGTGTTAAGGAGACTATTCCATAGTTTAGGAGCAAAATATGTAAAGGATCTACATCCTTTTATTATTGACAGGCCAGAATTTTGCGATCGTAATGAACATGGTGGAACATAGCGTGGTAGGTCACTGAAGTACTACAGAGCTAGACCATTCAAAGCTTTGTATTTAGTTAACAGAATTTTTTAATTAATACGAAATTTAACAGGTAGCCAATGTAACAACGATAAAATGGGGCTAATGTGATCATATTTCTAGGTTCTAGTCAGCACTCTGGCAGCTGCATTTTGAACCAATTTAAGTTTATTTATTGATCTTGCTGGACATCATCCCAGTAATGCAATACAATAATCTTGTCTTGAGGTCATGAATGCATTAATTTGTTTTTTGGCATCAGCAACAGAGCATGTGTCGTAATTTTGCAATATTTCTTAGATGGAAGAATTCTATTCTACAAACATTGGTAATTTCATTTTCAAAGGACTGATTGGTGTCAAATTTAACACCTAATTTCTTTGCTGTTGAAGACGATGTAGCAGTACATCCACTGAGAGTCAAATTATATTTTAGCAGCTTGTTTTTAGAGGTTTTTGTCCCAATAATATTTTTTTCGGAATTGAGTAGAAGGAAATTTCTGGCCAGCCAATCTTTGATTTCATTGATACACTCTGCTAATTTGGAGAATTGTGAAATTTCATCAGATCTTGTAGAAATATAAAGTTGGGTATCGTCTGCATAACAGTGGAAACTTATTCCACGATTACTGATAATATCTCCAAGGGGAAGCATATACAAAGAGAAAAGCAGAGGCCCTAAAACTGATTCCTGTGGCACTCAATACTTAACTTTTATTTGGTTTGACAATTCCTCATTTACATAAACGAGGATGGTCTGCTAAATAGGACATAAACCATGCTAATGCAAGACCACAAATGCCAACATACTTCTCTAGCCTTTTCAAGAGAATGTCGTGATCTATCATGTCGAAGACAGCACTAAGATCTAAAAGCTCTAGAAGTGACATGCAGCTGCAATCAGATGATAAGAGCAAGTTATTTTTAACTATGGTAAGTCCAGTCTCTGTACTGTGATGGGGCCAAAATCCTGACTGAAATTGTTCATATATATCTATATTTTCGACATAAATGGGAGATTTGAAATTGGTCTATAATTAGCAAGTTCTCCAGGATTAAGTTGTGGCTTCTTAAGAAGCAGTTTGATAACTGCCATTTTAAAGTTTCTTGGGACATGTCCTAAGGATAGCAAGGAGTTAATAATATTAAGAAGAGATTCTGAGATTACAGTGAATACCTCTTTTAAGAGCGTAGTTGGTATTTGATCTAACATATATGTTGTGGCTTTTGATGCTTCGTTAAGTTTTGTTTGCTCTTCAAGTCCTATGTCAGAGAAGGATTGAAGTTGTATGTGAGAAAATTTACGAGACACTGTTTTCTGAGGTGCTGTGACAGATGATTGCATAATTCCATTATAACTTTTATTTCTGATTATTTCAATTTTATCAGCAAAAAGATCATGAAGTCATTACTATTGAGCTGCAACAGAATATCCGGTTCAGTTGAGGCTTTATTCCTAACCATTTTAGCCACAGTACTGAATAAACACCTTTGTTGTGGTTATTTTCTATGAGTGATTTAAGCGTGATTTAATCATTAAGTTAATTAAGGGAGCAAGATGATTAAACCCACCTCGGCTGGCTACAGTCCCAAATTGGGACTTAACTTTAGTCCTAAAAGCTCTTGCAGGGCCCCCTTTCGAGCCTTTGGACTCTGTTGATTTGCACCTGCTCTCCATTAAGACAGGGCTACTGCTGGCTCTGGCCTCAGAAAAACGGGTAGGCGACCTGCATGCACAATCAATCGATAATTAATGTCTGGACTTTGGCCCTGGTCTTTCAAGATCCACTTTTAAATGTTTTTATAGTGGATAGTTTCACAGAAAAACAGGTGGGGCTCAAAAACCAGTCAATATTAGAATATTGCCGTTATTGTAGAGGTTTCAACTAGTGTAAGAAGGCAGTCCCCATAGGAGTTAATAAATGCAATGTCTCGTTCCCTTCGTCTCAGGGAACCGATGTTATACGAGACGTTTTCTGGAAACTTTGCATAATTGCATTGGGTGATGAGTGTTGTATAAATTACACACTCCAACTTTTAATGCTATTGCAATATGTTTAAGTGCACTAGGTAACAGTAGCCCATTATTTTTGTGATTCTGTTTGGCAACACTAGTTGCACACGTTTCTGCTTTATTTAGCAGCTTAAATCTAGCACTTTCTATTTGAAATTTTTAAATTTAATGTCAATTTATAACATTCTACTTTGTATTATTTATCCCTCAAATTAGTAAAAAAACAAATTACATTTAGGTTTCTAATACAGCTGTGAGTGATTGTAAATTTACACCCTAATTATAATTATTGTTCACCCTGTAATCATTTACTTCCGAGTTACAAAACCCAGAAGTGAGAAATGGTTCCATTCTGCACACGAGTTGCATCTTTTAAACTACAAATAATATGCTTCCTGGTTGTTACACATTCAATATTTCAAAAGATATCCATATTTAAATATTTCATATTTTATTTTCCAAATGTCTGTATTACTGCAGAGAAAAGACATTCAATACATATTGCAGTGGTTAATTCACACAAAAATAAATCCAGCTGTTAGGCTCAATAGTGATGTAACAGTTCTTACATCAGTAATTAAAAGGAATAGAAATAAAATCAGATAATACCTACAGAGATTACACTCAATGTCTTCAATCTGAACTCATTTGAAAGTAGACAATGATTAATAAAGTACTCTAAATGTTAACACTTAGATCATTTAGATCACTTTGTCCCAGATTTGGACAAAAGAAAGCAAACAGCACCAATTGTATTGTGAGTGTATCAGAGCTGGAAAACTGATCGTTGTTAAGCAAATGGTTATAACGTACAAAATATTGTTAGATCTAGAAATTATCACTTTAGGTGTTCTCATTAACGTTTTGGTCCATCAGCACTCTGTATTTTGTACTTATAATTATGACACTAGTTCTTTAAACATTACCTTGCCAAGAACAACAACCCCCCATCTGAGCTCCAGTCAAAAGATGAGAATTGAGACTGATTCTTTGTGCTCATTCCAGTATGAAGTGTTTGACCAAACCAGTATCTATCCTGCTCAGTCAGGATTTTATTTTTGTAGTAGTGGAGAATAAAACTGTTAATATGTAATACAAGACCTTGAAATTTGTTTAAAAAAATGGCAATGTAACAAGAATGGCACACAGCTTTAGGACTCAATTCTAAAAATGAATCTCTACGTAATTAAATGAACACAGGGATACTCCTCACAGGATATCTGACCTACTTTTTTGTCGAAAACTCTCCACACATACTCAAAAGTTGCATAGCACCTATTACAGTCTGAGCTATTAAGATATTAGGATGCGTTCATACAACGTAAAACCTTTTATGTAACTCATTACATACAATGTGAAGGGGTAATTTGTCTAACAAATATATCTCTTGCAAATGAAGACAAAATAATTCAGTTAAAAAAAAATGTCTGAATATATGCCATATAATGGGATACAGAGTGATCAGAAAAAAAGTTGTCTATGGTAAAAAAAAGCAAAAGTTATTACTTGCTGATTCTCTCTGTTGATTTAAATGTAGTTCATATCAACCATCAATAAAGGTTTGACCTGACAGACATTGGGTTCAAGTTCTTATTTTCACCTGTACATTGAAGCACAATAGACAACACTGAGGTCAAAGACTAGAGACTACATGGAGCAGATAAAGTTGACATAAAATGTGAAAACCTGCAATGCCTCTCTACCTGAATTTCAGTGGGGCTACATCATAATTCAACAAAGAGAAATTCAATTCACTCCTTCGTCTTATGGTGCATCAAAGCTCTACACTGGTTCTTAATTCAGATCAACTGAATCCAAAGAGCTTAAGAAGCTTGAACAATCCACTCCCTCCCTACGTTCAGGAGGAAAATGCCTTGAAATGTTTCCTTAGCATAGAAGCAACAACAGGAGCATTTGTTTGTTTTTATCCTTGCTGCTTCGTGTGATTTTCAGTAGAAATGGCATATCTGTAGTCGGCTGCCTGGGTCGTTTTTCCCAGGGCTAAAGAAGGGCGACACAGGCTCATCAAAGTATGTGACAAAGTTATAGATGCGTTTCATAGTGACAGCATCGAAGAAAGTAACATGACCCCTGTCGTAATCCAGGAACACTCCGACACGCGGGGAGTTCCAATAGTCTGCTACGGGCACGCGGGAGTCCTCCTCATTGGCGTACAGTCGGTCTTGGAGACACAAGCTCCAGTAGCCAGCAGACGGTGAAAGATTAACGAAACCTTTGCGGTTGCTGTACTCAGTAGTGACACCCAGATACCAGACCCCCTTGTCCCTTACGTCCACCTCCCAATAGTGCTGCCCGCTGGAATACTGGGCAGTGGCGAGCACCCCAAAGAAACGCGTGAAACGCTGTGGCATGTCGGGCTCTTGGGACCGAACTCGGCCCTCCTCTACTTTTGTGTCAAAGTCACTGATGTTCAAGGAGGGGTGGGCAGTGTCTAAATCTAGAGTCAGATTCTGAGGCACTGGATGACAGGGGAAAAATTGGTTAGATAAATGCATCTCCTTATATTTATAAGCATCTTTGACAATATCTGAGGTAATAAAAATCCACAACCCAACCCCGAAAAAGTTGGGACAGTGGGGAAAAGGCTAATATAAAAAAAAAGGAGTGATTTGTAAATTATAATTCACCCTGTGACATATTGAAAACACTTATTTAATGTTTTACCTTGTGAATTTAATAGTTTTCTCATTATACACAAAACCACAAACTGCCCAGATAACAAGTGCATGGCTGTGTAAGCAGAGAGTGCGGGTGCTAGATTGGCCTGCCTGCAGTCCTGAACGGTCACCAATTGAGAATGTGTAGTGCATTATGAAGTGAAAAATACGACAACGAAGGCTCTGTACAATTGTGCAACTGAAGACCTGCATAATGGATGATGGGAGATAATTCTTCTTGCTAAAATTAACAAACTTGTCTTCAGTGCCCAAATGCTTAAGTGTTATTAGAAGAAATGGTGATGCTATACAGTGGTAACAACTTTATTGGAGCGTGCTGCAGTCATCTGATTTGAAATGTGTGGATTATTTTAAGAAATGAAAAAAAGGTAAAATATCAAATAATGTGTTGTTGTCATGCTTTTAACGTAACAGGGTGAATAGAATTTACAAATCACTCCTTTTTGTTTTTATGACCAATAAAATTGTTTTCATACTGTCCCAATTTTTCCATAATGCAAGTAGTTTAAAACACGTGTCAAGTTCATATTATACAAATGAAATCTGTGTCTAATTTGGTTTAGTTCATTTTGGAAAAACATTTACAGCATTTTCATCAAAAAAAGGATTTAATAAATGATATGTCAAGTAGTGTAATTATCAAGTAAAAGTTCATTTGTTTTAAATATCATGATTTTATTTTTTATTACATTTTCTGATCAAGTTTTATAATAAGTGGGGGTTCAACTATTTGACCTGAAACATTTTCAGAATTTTTTTAAAATAAAAAACAAAAATGGCAAAGTATTTTATATTCTTAAAACTTCACAAGTCATAAGGGTCTTATGTTTCTTTTTTGTTGTAACATGACAATAGATTCCTGCATGATTGTTACACCACCTGACTTGGTGGATAACAATGTTTAATTTAATAATACATACGCTTATTTTTAAAATCACTGATTATTTTTAAGAAGTGATAAAAGATTTTACAAACTACTTATGCCAACTAGGGATGCACCGATACCACTTTTTCTCTTCCGATCTGATATCGGAAATCTCATTATCGGCCGATACCGATCCCTAGCCGATACCAGTGTTTTTTTTTTTTTTTTTCATAATTGGTTTCGAATATCTTTACATTATTGTGTGGAACTAATTGGGTGTGCTCTATAATATGTAAAGAAACACAAACCTCTAACTACACATTATTTCAATATTAATGCTATATGCAATAGCTTCATTATTAACTAGTATACTGGATAATGTAGCAGCAAAATTAACAGTAATTCCAGTTACTGAATTACTCCAGTTCCAGTCATCAGTAAAGCAGTTTATTTTTTTGTTGCAAAATTCTTTCAACTTGTATCTGGACTTCACATGTCTTTTTTGTTCATTTTAGTTATAAGATATCAGCTCACTTTTCATTCAGTTATTTTTTGGGACCAATTCAAATTAAATATGGTTATAAATTCTAAACAAATGAGAATAATAATAATAATAGTAATATATCTCAATAGTGCACTTTTAACTTTTAAACCCTCATGCTTTTATTTTGACATTCTGAACTCTCCAGGAAGTCCTGTGCTACCGCAGGTCTTCAAGTGGCTTTGAATAAAATGCAAGAGTCACATGAACACTTAACTGTGTTTTTATTGACCTTTTGTGTCATTTTTTGAGCTTGACAGTAACGAACATGACTAACACACAGTATCGCATTTGGATTGGGCTCGGACCAATACATGATCCATTTAAAAACGTATCCAGGTATCCTTAATGTCAAACATTTCAGGTTTTAATGAAACTTTTAGTATTATTATTTGATAATTTCCAGACAATTAAATCAAAATGGCTTTGAACTCATAAACTGAAATCATCATCGAGAAAACAAGTAACTTCCTTGTCTGTAACGCATTTCTGTGTGCATTTCTGAATAACTGATTATTCATGATTATTAATTTTTATTTAAAATCATAATTTAAACTTTAAATCGTAATTATATTAATTGGTGTGTATATATATATATATATATATATATATATATATATATATATATATATATATATATATATATATATATATATATATATATACACACACACACACCTTCAATTAAACAAAAACAGCAATATCTAGCCAATGAAGACAGAACAAGACTAGAAAAGGTATACTCGCACTCACTGTAGAAATTTCCATGATTTTTGTATGATTAAGATTAGCGCAGGGACGATTCATCGATGTTATCGATTACAGAAATACGTCGATTTGCATAACATGTGTCTGAATGGAATAATTAAAATGGCATCACTCGGTTTAAGCATCAATTCCCCGAAGAACAAACTGCAGCTAAAAAAAACTTGCCCGACGTGATCTAAAGCGTGGGAGTATTTTAGCCGGAGACAAATTGGAAATGGCTTATCACAGCCGTAGAACCGCCATGAACGAACACTTGAAGTGAAAGCATCCCGGTTCGCCTGTCAAGACGACAGCACCGTAAGTCCTGTTTACTTTTTGTCCCCACCCAAACATGATATAGTATTACAACATGAGTTTCTGTTAGTAGTAGTCACTTAAAATATATTTTCTAAATGTTTCCTCATCGCCCCCATGATAAAAGTAATTTCTGCAGCGCTGCTAACGTAACTTTACACCATGCGTCATCTAATTTTGTTATTTGGCCATTTTATATTTTCTGTTTACTTTAATGGCCATGCAGCCAAAAACGTCTGTTAATAGCCACTGGCAAGTAAAATATTACATTTCACTCGCCAGTGAGCGCGAAGGAAAAAGCACTTGTGTCTCATTCACTTGAACTCCAAACATCTCAGGGAAAGTGTGTGAAGATGAACCACTTCTGAAGCGCTCCGATGTGCACGCCGTCTACAGAGGCGTGCGCAACACTCCCGCGAAAACATAAACAAGGTATAAACAGATTTGTTTTGTGAACGCAAAGTGCTGCAGTTTCACTTTACGGCCATGTAATGTCAAATATCCGTGGTCATTATGGGTTTATTCACGCAGTGTTATAACACACAGAGTGAGACAGAGGAGATGCTCCATTTCTGTGGAGATGATCAAATGCAAGAAACACAATCTCAAAGTCTTCCTTCATGAGAAATAAGGGCTTGTGAGTTAACCAGAGAGTCTTAAAATAATGTGTGAAAGTGAAGAATTTAAGGCAGAAATATTTTACTATTGCATAATATAATATAATAGCTATACAGGTTAGCTGGGTTACAAAAGAAGCAAAAGAAAACAAAACATTGAAAGTCCAATGGATCAAAAGTAAATCGGACAAATAGAGATATATTTTAGTTATTTAGACTAAATTTGTATAAATGACTTTGTTGTGTGCATGACGCACACATAGTGAGTTTGTATGATAATTAATCATCATATTCGTGAAACACCTAAAATAGACAATTAATCATCATAGTCCTAAAACAGTAATCATAAAATCACAATTATTTGATTGAAAATTAATTGTCAGCCAAATTTCACAATCGTGACCCCTAATTTTCATTATTAGGTTCTTCCCTTGTGAATTTTGTTACAAATATTTATTTTACTGAGAGTTGATTAAAAATGCTAGTTTTTAATGCTAATAAGTTTTAGTTATTCCTGTCAGGAAAACATTTAAGTGCAAATTGCTCTAATTTTACTGTAAAATAATTTTATGTTGGACTGCTAAACTCGAGGTTGCACAATGTTTCTTGTACATTTGTGTTGAAGAGAAGATCATTTATTAAAATATTAATGAGAAGTTTTTTTTATATTCATTTTGGTTTAATTAATCGTTATATTAATCAAGAAATAATAAAAAAAAAATCTTTAGATCGGCAAATTAGTCATTAGATTAATCGACTAATCAGAAAAATAATTGTTAGATTAATCTATAAAAATTACTTGTTGTTAGGTGCAGTCCTAATTAAGATTTGATTAATTTTCATGACTTTTCCCAGACTGGAAATCACAATTCCAGGTCATCCATAAGCGTGATAACCCTGCTACATTCTAGTGCATTTTCACTTAAATCACATGACTACGCACCAGATATCTGAATCATGTGAGCCAATCATGTCCTTATCATTTAGGTCATTAGGGACAACAGCAGTCACACCACCAAACAAAAACACACACATTACAGCTGAAGTATGAGCAATGAGTTAATAGCACTCACTTGTGTGTAACACATGCATCATTTTCTTCCACATGATGAGCTGAAAGGGACCTGTGAACTCTGAGAAATCTGGAGGGCTGTTAGACACTTGAACACTGAGGTTGATATGGCATTGGCTATGAGGAAAAACACATTATGAGAAACAAAATACCCCAAATTCCCAGAACAGGGAATGATAGGTTAAGGAATTAATTTTATTTGTTAATATAATACAGATCCACATACCTAGAGTATGAATTTCTAATACTCTGGAAAAAGAACACAACAATGTTCAGTTCAACAGGATTACCAAATAAGAAAATAACATTCAGCAGCATGTTTTGTTTCAGTGTCTAATGGTGCGTTCACATACAACGCGAATAGTGCGTTTCATGTGCTGCGATCACATATAAAGTTAATGCAAAGACGTGAATAGACGCGAATTCACGGCGGGCGGCGCCAATGAAGCGAAGCAAAAACACGAAATTGCTTCATTCCAGCGAAATATCCGCATGACGCGCTGTCACGAAAGCCTATCAGCATTGAGATTGTCTGGATGTCACTGATGTACTAGCAGAAGAAATCAGGATTGTATGACACAACATCAATGTATCTGGGACTTCCACAACTGATACGGAGCAGCAATCGTTGTGATATCGGCCATGCTTGATGGCGGAAAGACAAGTTGTCGTAGAAGCCTCTCCTCCTGTCCTTTTCCAGAAGAGAAGGGGGAATACTCTAAGGTTCGCGTTACTCGAGCAAACGCAAATTTAATCCAGCAGTCAAATTCGCATGAGCAATGCGAGGCAAATACATTTTTCACGTTGTATGTGAACGCACCATAAAGGATAATGTTCAAGCCCAAACACATGCACACTCATCATTTACTCAGCCTCATGTCATTCCAGATGTGTAGGACTTACTTTCATCTGCTAAACACAAAATAATAATAACTCGGCTTTGTTGGTCCTCACAATGCAAGTGAATGGTGACCAAAGCTTTTATGCTGCCTTTCATGAATCAAATAATCCATACAACTCCAGGAGACAAATTCCTGGGTTCGAGTGAGAAACCGACAAATATTTTAGTATTTTACTATAATTTTTCATACCTGCCCAGTAGATGGTGATATGCACGAAGAATGCAAATCTAAAAATAAAATAAATAACTCTTAGGAGAGAAGACAACACTAAAGAGGGCTGGTGAAAGTGGATATTAGGGATGCACCGATACCACCTTTTCTCTTCCGATCCGATATCGGAAATCTCATTATCGGCCGATACCGGTTAACGGTTTTTTCCGTTAACCGGTAATATTATTGACTTTATTTTAAATACAACAGTAATACGTTTAAATCGTGCACTTTTATTTTGACATGCTGAACTCTCCAGGAAGTCCTGTAAGTGTGTCTGTTTGTAGGCAAGTTCACATTAGTTTAATTCACTTCTTATTCAAATTCTGGTCAAATGCACCTCCGGTGCCGTTCTAAATGCATATTATAAGTGAACCAACTATTGGAGCATCTACATCGGAATTGTTGTTCGTGAGTAGCGCACAAATATTGTGCACGGCATGAAGGCTAAAAATAGACGTGAGTGCATCACCAGCATGTGCTTGTATCAACAGAGCAGCACCATTCAATAACACGCTGGTGCTGCGCATACTATACATTTACTTATTAAACACAGACTTTTGTGTTTCACAGGGCTATCACACATCTTCAAGTGGGTTTGACTAAAATGCACGAGTCATATGAACTGCTTTAATGGTGCGTTTATGGTTCTTTAGTGTCATTATTGGAGATTGACAGTAACGAACATGACTAACACACAGTATCATATTTGGATCGGGCTCGTCGGACAGATAACCGATCCATGCAAAACTCAGTATAGTAGTAGATACCGATTCAGGTATCGAAGCATCCCTAGTGAATATGTATTGTAAAAAAAAAATTATCACATTTATCAGTTTCTCACCCACACTTATAATCAATTCTGGAGACATGGATTAAACCTCTGGAGTCATATGTATTTTATGCTGCCTTTGAGCTTTATTTGAGCTTCAAAATTCTGGCCACTATTCACTTGCATTGTATGGACCTACAAAGCAGAGATATCCTTCTAATCTCTGTGTTCAGCAGAAGAAAGTAAAACACATATGGGATGGCATGAGGGTGAGTGAATGATGAGAATTTTCATTTTTGTGTGAACTATCCCTTTGACTAAAGAAAGATTTCAGCAGAGTTCTTCACCTCAAAGTTAGTGCTGTCACTCAGCTGGTTCTGAATTTCAGTGATGGCTTTGTCCACTTTGGCTGCCTCGCTCTCCACACACTTCAGGTTCTCATCGATGAGCCCAATAGTGGCCACCGCTTCAAACTCCAACCTTTCCAAGAGATCATCCTTCTCATCCAACAGAAACTGAACCAGGGAACCAACATCTTCCTCAATCTTCTCCTTCAGGGCTTGTTTCTTGAGCTATTGATAAGTCAATTTTAAAAATATGTTTATTTCAGCATTAGACGCTCTTCTTGGATCATAAAATTCTAATTGTACATCCAGCTATATATTTTCATTTGTATGCATGCAAAGTCGGTGTGAGAACTCGGAGTCTGTTATACCTTAATGTCGGCTTTGACCTGCTCATCTGTGCCCTTTACTCTGGCACACATGGACTTCTGCCAGTTGAGCTTGATCAACCTTAGCTTGAGCTCACTCTGCATATGAAAATAAGCCATTAAATAATAAATATTATAGTATCTATCTATTTTGCTGTCTGTCTATTCATCCATATTTCAAAAATACAATCTGATGATAACATAAGATTTAAACAAATTTGCGGAGTATGAAAATGCATTATCCATTGATAAGACAGCTGTTAGAACTGACATTTGGAGCAATGACAGCTTGTGTTAATCGGTATATTATTTAAAATATTTTACCTCCCCAGTTTTGAATTACATATGCTCATGGACTACTTTATTAGGTACACCTACTTATTTATTAAATTATCTAATCAGCCAATCATGTGGCAGCAGTCCATAAAATCATGCAGATATGGGTCAGAAGCATCAGTTAATGTTCACATGAACCATCAGAATAGGGAAAAAAAAAACATGATGGTGCCAGATGGCTGGTTTGAGTATTTTTGAAATGGCTGAACTCATGGGATTCTCACACACACACACACACACACACACACACACACACACACACACACACACACACACACACACACACTTCTCTAGAGGTTAACCAGAGTGGTGCCAAAAACAAAAAACATCCAGTTCTGTGGACAGAAATGCCTGGTTGATGTGAGAGGACAACAGAGATTGGCCAGACTGGTTCGAGCTGACAAAGTCTTCAATAACTCAGATAACCCCTCTGTCGAAGTGAAGTGAGCAGAATAGCATCTCAGAATGCACAACATGTCAGATCTTGAGACAGATGGGCTACAACACTGGCAGGCACTTAACCAAATTGCTTGGTGAGTCTATATACAGTAAAATGGTATATATGTTAGACAAAATACTTAAATCTTAACTTTGCCATTTTTTATTTCAAAGTACAATCAGTAATAGATATAGGCAGAAGTAACAGTATAGGTCAACAGTACCCAAATGAAACCGGACACTAGACTATGTGGGAGTATAGGATTGCAGGTTTTAATAGCCTTAGGAATGTGTAGGAGAGCTGCTTTACCTTATATTAGATTGTTTAGATTTACCATAACATTTTCAGACACAACGACACGTTGCAAACAAGAGCATTTCTTCTCCTGATATGCTCTCCTGTTGCTTTGCGCTTGCATAAGAACCACCTTGGGATTTGAACTAGTATCACTATGAGCTAGAAGAATAGATACTCTATGTGTATGAAAGATGTCACACTTTCGAGAAAACCTAGAATTAGTCATCACAATTGAAAAAAAAAAAAAAGCAATCAGGAACTAACCTTCATGTCTTCAACAACCTCTGGAACAGGAGCAACATCATGGTGTCTAAAGAAAAAAAAAGAAAAAATATAATAATTCCTAATTTTTAAAACAATTTCAATATATTGCCACAATAGTGTAGATTTGGTCTTATAGACAGTGCACGTGCCACAAAACCCAGACAGTCACCTACCTAGACTGGGTTTTGGGCATCATAGCTTTTCCATGCATAAAATGCATCTGTGTAGGTAGGCAGTACACCAGACTTTGAGACATTTTTAAAATGATCATGATGGAAATATGACATTAGGGAATGTGTTAAAAGCACAGTGTCATTCAGTCACACCTATGGGCTCTAGATTCCCGGCACACCACGCAGATGGGCTTTCTGTCTGTGTGGCAGTACAGTTTGAGCTCCTCGTGGTGTCGCTCACATTTCCCATCCATTTTCACTGGTTTGACGGGTGCAGAGGGCCTACATGTCTTCAGATAATCGAAGTCGCTAAGTTTATCCACCAAGTTCTTCACCAGGTAATTCTTGGTAAAACTCATTTTGGCAAACACCTGCAAAAAAAGGAGCATTGCTGCATGCATAATGCTGCAAAGTACTCTTTCTGTAGGGTCATTACAACAATTTGGTGCCTTTTAAGTCTCAAGCATAAGTAATGGTATTTATTATGTTTAATTTCAACCAATAACTCTTAATATTCTTGTTAAAAATAATAGACTGTTTATATAATCTTAAAACACTGCTGTGGACCTAAGCCACATTTTATATAATTGCAATCATTTCAATTGATCTTACTAGTTTCATTTCCTCATGTCACTAGAGCTGCATGTCAAAAATAAGTGCTAGGCTAAATAATTGGATTTCTAAACACATATACATACACACACACATATATACACATATATATATATATATATATATATATATATATATGCATCAGGTTTAGTAATACATTCTCTCAATAACTTTTATTCATTTGGTAAATGTGTAACTTTAACACTGATGACATTTAATTGCTGATCAATGTTACTAATAAACTTAAAATGTTGAAGTTATTTTTAGTGCTTGATGCTTGTAATTTATTTATTTTTCCCCTTATTTTGTGACGTTATTTATATGAGGTCAGCATAACATCCATTCTGTTATGGGAAGATATGGGGAAAATTAAAGCTTTTTTTTTATTATTATTATTTCAATCCATTACTGTCAAAAGAAATACAGTCATCTTACAAATATGTTAGCTATATATCATTCACAGACTATGTAATGGCTTATTTTACCCACTGAATGTCCACCCTCATCCCGCCAACTTATCAGGATGGACATCTGAACATTTTAAATTAGTTTAAACATTTTATATAATTTTTTAAACATTCTGGGTAAAAAAAAATCTTTTTTTCGATCGATAGCATTTGTGACATATTGCTGATTAACACAAAACATTTCTCAACTCCTTCAATAAAAAAAGTAAACATCGAGGTTACAGTTATTTAAACTGTAAAGTTGTTTTTACCAACAACAACAAAAACTCAGCCCCTGGGGTTTACGGCGAAGCGTCGTCATGGCAACGAAGTTGTTAAATTGCATATAACTTTATACAGAAAAGTTTAGTAAGCGATGTAGTCACATAAAAATAATGTTAATACGCATATTGTTCATATCTCATGGCAATACTTTTGAAACGTTTACCGACTGGCCCCATTCACTTCCATTAGAAGTGCCTCTCTATAACATAGATTTTTGTATTTTTTAAAAGGAGAGAAAAATCTAGATTATTATTATAATTTTTGTGGTAATCAACATTATGCCACGAATACTTGACTTGTTTTGAATCCGGAATATTCCTTTAAGTCATTTATCTTGGCCTGTTTAAAAACAACATTTTACCGTTAACCACAAAGATACGTATAATAGAAGTATAGCAATGTTTCGAATTTCCAAGCCGAAAAGGCCAGAATATGAATGAACCGTTACCGACTAAAGGCCCCCACGGCTTTTAGTAAGCGTGGTCGCAGGAATCAGTCGATGCTGTCTCGTCCCGACTGCACAAGGTCTCATATGCTCAACAATATAGTCAAATCTGATGACTATTAGACTGTTAAGAATAGTTAGCACTGAGTAGATACAAAATGCTCATAATGTCGTTATTTGCGTTCAAACAGCTATGCAACTACCTAACCCTGCATCTAGCAACGTAAATAAAAACAAGCCACACACCATCCTGCACTCCGGACACCGGTAACCAACATCGTCGTCTCCATTTTCCTCCCAGTGCATCAAAATGCACATGCGGCAGAAATTGTGGCCGCATTTTAAAATCACAGGGTCGTCGAAATAATCGAGGCAAATGGCGCACACTAATTCCTTCTGCAGTTCGACCCTTGAGTCTCCGGCGGTGGCCATGTTTCACAGAGCAACTGTGCGACAAACTGTTTCAACGGGGCCAAAGAGATTTTCGATGGTAGGGAGAGAAGCCACTCTGCTGTTACTTTCTTCTCCGGTCATGTGGTGCTCACAGTGGCGAATCAGATTGATATGTTTGATCCAGGCTTTCCAGATGTATTTTTTTATTTTTTTTGCCTCCCTGTCCTTCAGTTTTAATTAAGTTATTTATTGGACTGGACGCCCACTATTTGTACAACAATCTGACAAAAGATAGTAATGTCTCTACAGCCAAGGTTTTTAGCCAGGGTTCTGTGTCCTCCAAGACTTGTACAATACACGCCCACTACAAGTTCTGCCCTTCTTCAAATAAACCGCGAAATGCTCAAGTCTTTAGCATTTTGATGTCACTCATACACTGTGTTTGTTGTGTTTATTTGGATTCCCTTAGCAACCCTACATCTATACCTACCCCTAAACCTAACCCTACCATAAAGAAAAAAAACAAAAATGAAAGTTTGTAAAAACTATTAATCACACCACAATTTAAAGGGACAGTTCACCCAAAAATGGAACATTCTCTAATCCAGGGTTGTTAAACTCGGTTCCAGGAGGGCCACAGCCCAGCAGAGTTTAGCTCCAACTCTAATTAAACACACCTGAAGCAACTTATTAAGGTCTTTGGGAGTGTTCAAAGATTACAAGGAGGCATTTTGGAGCAGGGCTGGAACTACACTCTGCAGGGCTGCGGCCCTCCAGGAACTGAATTTGACACCCCTGCTCTAATTATTTACTCACCCTCATGCCATCCCAGGAGCGTTTAACTTTCTTTCTTCAGAAGAACACAGACCTTTGATGGTCCAAAAGGAACAGACAGTCAGCATAAAAGTCATCCATACCGACTCCAGCGGTTATATTAATGTCTTTTAAAGTGATACGATCGCTTTTAGCGGGGAAAAGATAATATTTTAGTACTTTTTAACAATAAACATTTGCTTCCGGATAGCAACAGTATACGCATTCACAAGACACTGAGTGCACGTGGTCTCTCATGTGACGAATTCACATTGGCATGTTATGGACTTAATCTCACATTATTTTCTCGGTTGAGACATCCAGAATAAGCACACAAATGCACCATTGTGAGTAAATAAACATAAAAAAAAATAAATAAACCAAAACAACTAAGCTTCTGTACAGTGTTCCTCCTCCTCACTTGTAAACAGGGCTGATCTTCCGGGTGTTTCACACGTGCATCAGTTCTCCTGTGAACATGCCAATGCGATTATGTCACACATACTGCTGTTAAATGGAAGCAATGGTATCACTTTAGAAGACATTAATTTAACTGCTGGAGTCGTATGGATGACGTTTATGCTGACTGATTTTTGGAGCTTCAAAAGTCTGGTCACCATCCACTTGCATTTTCAGGACCTACTGAGACAAAATATTTTCTTCAAATATGTTCTGCAGAAGAAAGAAATGTACACATATCTGGGATGGCATGAGAGAAATTTCATTTTTGGGAGAACTAGCCCTTTAAAAGTTCTATCGAATAGAATCAATAGTAGAGCTACCAAACATCCTGTATAATACAGAATCACCTTGTATTTTAAGACCATCTCACTAGCTGATTTTTCCAATGATTTTCAGTTGTTAACTTCATTAACATAATCACTGGACAGGCAGAGGAAGACAGAGCGTGCATTAGCACCTCTCAGCGGGAGGTGTTAATAAAGTTTTTCTAACAATTCAGTCCACTGTCGACCGTCTTTAGAACACTCTCAGGAGGCTATTTCTAATCATGGCAGTGCAGCTCTTATCCACTTGAATGGAGAAAGACCAAAATCTCAAAAATGGTTGGTCAATATTACGACAAAAGAACATATTTCAAATCAGCAGTAAAATCGGACAATATTGGTATCATAAATTGTGATTCTTTACCTCATATTATGCTATAAATACGCAATATTCCCGGCCTGTATAGCGTGCACGTTCTATAGTTGATTGACAGGTGATGTCTGTATCTTAAAGATGATTGGCTCTTTTAACTGTAAGGCGGATCTTCCTTTCTACATCCGTAACCGTTGGGCGCTCAGAGCTCCTTAGTTGAGCGTTCCAATTTCTCGCATTCATTTTAATAGGAGTGGCCCATCCCTGCTAAATGATCTCTGCCATTAATCACTTGACTGCCGGGACTCCCTGCTGAGTTAATGGCTTTAAAAAAAGAAAAAAAGAAACATACATTTTGTTTGAAAAAAAAAAAAAAAACAATCTGTCACTGTCTTGTAGTCTCGTCAAGTGACCAATTAGCTTGTTTTATTAAAGAACGAACAAGACGTCAAGCTGATATGAATGTTTTCATCGCACTCCGATTCTGTCAGGATGAGTCACAACAGTATGTTTCTATTGGATGCATTTATTTACTCACTGAAAACTGCACGTGGACGTGCGTTCTACGACAAGACTCGATTTAATAAATAAACAGTCACGCACTTTCACAAGGAGAAGTTACTCCATCTTCATCAACAATTTTGGAGGAAGAGAAACAGAGAGCTACGTTACTGTGAGAAAAATTACTTTTCAGTGCAGAAATAATGCAAAAGCAACTAGCCTAATGACAGATAAAATTAACCCCAACATACATTTTACAGTTTTGGTCCGTTTTAAAATAATCTTGCGAAACTCGAACCTTATTGCTCTTTGGAGCCAACAAGTATGCTTGTATGACATATCTAATATGTCATATCATGACAGACTATTATAAGAAAAACATTTCTGCTGCCCTGATCTTTGCACAACGTGACTATAAATGTGTGAATGAATAGGATGCCATTTCTTTTTGCTACGCGTTCTCACAAACAACCAAACATAGCAGATGCTGCAGACTCTTGGAGTAATATTGAAAAATACCTGTGTATTCAAAACATTCAGGCTGATTGGCTGTGAAAATAGGAAGTGACAGTGAAGCGATGAGAGAAGTCAAAGGCAGTCGTTAAGTGTGACACCGTTCGCTTGAGTTGTGTGAGATATCAGCTATTGCTTGACGCGGTTGCTACACAGAAGCGGCCAGTGGACAGATCAACTCAACGATAGTCAGTGCACATCTTCTGTCGTTATACCATTTTAAAGCAGGAGAATTTAGTGCATGATAATTGTTTCTCATCGTTGTGATTCCACAATACCCTGCACCTAATTACATTGCATTGCAAATGTCAATGCTCATTCTCGGATGAGACTCAGATAAATGACAGTGAGAAAAATGACAGCACTTTTATACAAAAGTACATTATGTTGAGTTAAAACGCTTCATGTGATTTTCTTACATTTCCTTTGTCATAAATGCTATACTGCAAAAACTACTACACTGTGATCTAAGGATTCAACTGTTAAAAATGCATACAGTTCCATATTTCGGTTGTAGAAAGTTGACAACCCTAAACACTAGGTGGGTACAGTGTGGAGAAATGTGATGAAAATGAAGAGCTAATAGGCTAATAGGCTAACAGGTTAGCTTGTGAGCTAACTGGAGTAAAAAACCCTGGAGAAATGTGTAATTTCAACATTTATTTCTTTGGTTTAATAATATGTTATGTCACATATATACTAAAAGTTAAAAACTACATGAATCATACAGCGATTGCTTAGGATTTTATTTAGTTCTTTTAGCCAATAAAATCGCTTTTTGATCTAAGGGGGGCTTTTCTTGGAGTGGGCGTGTCGTGTAGTGGATTTTCCTTGTCGTCTTGTGGTACGCAGACAGATACAGTTGTTCCGTGGTGTCAGCAGCATTGCAGTCCTGGGTTTGTGTACTGTGTTGAAACCAGGATGTTGTCACGTTCGCATAATCACTGACAAATGCCATTTTGAGGTTCCTTTTCCCATCTTAAAGACACCGTCACAATTAACTTTGCATGGCGAAATTCTGCGGGTGATGTGGGTGTGGGCAGACATTGAGCACGTGTGATACCAGTAAAAACTAATTGTCATCCAGCCTCTTTTAAGTGCTGCACTTTGTACACTGGGAGAGTGAAGTTAAAAAGAAACTCACTGCTAAACTAAAGTCTATGCCCATTGTGAATATTCAGTGTTGCTGTGTATGAAGCACCACCCACACATAGATCACTGCCAAACCAAGCAACTTCCTATTGGTCACGCAGCAATTTTGAGGGTAATTTTGAGGGTAACAAAGTGGAGGGTAATTTTTCACCAAAGGAAGTCCATTGTGCAAAATTCACATTGAGATGTCTGTATGTCGCCTGTGGAATTTTGCAGTGCAAAGATAAATGTGACTGCCTGTTAAGATTAAATTTTTACTCCACTGACCATTATTTGTAGGTTTTGGGGGTAAAGTTAATTAAATATGCATACCTCTACAGTGTATTATATATAATGACAACAACAACAATAAAAAAAAAAAAAAAAAAAGTTGCTTTGGTCACCCCTCTGTAGACATTTCAACTAGAATCTGGAGCTCACTACATTCAAAAACATTTTCTGCTTCGGCCACTGGAGGCCAATTTCGGTGAGCACAGACCAATTTTTAGCTGAAGAACTTTCAACCCACAATTGCCTAATTCACAGTCCTTTTGTCCGAAATCACATACTGTCAGAATTTGTACTTATTTGATGAAGGACGCACTTCTCGGCTGGTAAAACAGTACTTTTTTTTTAGGTATGCATACAAGTAATATAAATAGATTCCAGGACATACTTCACCCGTGACCTGAATAAATGACATATGCGTAACAACTGCGAAAATAATCTACTTTTTTATGGACGTTTAAGGACAAGGAACACATTTCTGAATATATATATATATCATTTAAATCCAGCATTTTGAATGTGATGTCTCCTCAGCCATCAAAGGATAATGGAATCTTATAGTGTCGAGTCGATCCGCACTTCAAAATCTCGCTGGAAATTGTTGTTTATCCTTGTATGTCTTGCTTATTGTTTTATGAATACTGAGAATTTGGACATACTGTAAGGCGGGTGCCAGTGAGTCTGGGCTACTCCTCGAGAAAATAAAAGGCTCTCATGAGAATTAACATCTGAACTCTCTCGCAGATGTAACAGCAACATCCGAGATGCAACATACTGTGCAGCTAACACCTCCCTTCTAAAGTATCTTCATCTTACTCCTCCTCCTCACTTAAAGCTCACTAAAAACCTATGCAATGTGAAGTGTGTACAAAAAGTAACTATAACATGTTTGGTATCATTTAAAGTCTCTCAGTGCGCCTGGTAAACTGGTCTCATCCTCCCAGCCATAATGAAAAGCTAAAAGAAGTTATAAAATATGTGAAATTTGGTGTGCCCCTTAAAGGTGTGCCCTCCCCCAGATCCTCCATACCTCCTGTATGTTAATCTACAGGAACCCCCTCAACAGGGGACCAAAATCTAATTATAATGACAGACACCACCATTTGGTAAGCATGTTGAATTATCTGGGTATTTAAGGAGAGGCAACACATTGCTCAGGGCTCTCTGTAATCAGACGATCCCAAACAGTTTACTGTTTGTAGTTTATTTCAGGTGATTGCAATTCGTATTTCTTATGTTTTGATAAAATGTCTAACTTTGACTTATCAATGTCTAATTGGAATTGATGAATTGATTATGTTACCTGGTCAATAAATTGTCA
Source organism: Xyrauchen texanus (assembly GCF_025860055.1). Lineage (NCBI taxonomy): Eukaryota > Metazoa > Chordata > Actinopteri > Cypriniformes > Catostomidae > Xyrauchen > Xyrauchen texanus. The sequence continues at coordinate 18,726,463 of NC_068318.1, read as the reverse complement.
ACATTTGATTTTATTCTGACTGATTCTGATATCGTGTTTCCCAAACAGATTAAACGATTCGTATGTTACCGCAAGTCTGCGTCAGATTAGTGACGACTAATATTTGGCATCGATTCAAGTGTACTTGGTTTGCAAAGACAAAAAGGGAATTTCCGTTTAGAACAGCAAACGCTGCTTGACCAATCTAAATCTGGGTGTCTTACCTCTGTTTTAATTTGATGTTTCTCCAGATAAGTGTACGTGGGAAACCACGCATGGCCAATCCAAAGCTATTATAAGAGAAGTTATGTTGGTCAACTTACATCTGTAATAGTGGCCGTGACCTCTACTGAAGAAAACGTTAAGTTACATTCAAGTGTATGCAATTCCATGGGGCTATACTGAAGTATCTTTGATTGTGTGAACGTGAACGTGACCGATCTCAGGTATATAGCAATTACCTCTGTTTGATGATCCAATACTGGCCGCTTGTGATCGTGAGACCCGCGGTGTAGAGAAAACACGCGAGGACCTCAAAGCGACATAGTTTCTTAATCGAAACGGGTAAAGTACAATTAAAGGAGTTAAAGGAATAATCAAACATTCGCTCACTTTTAATGATACTCAGATATCATTAAAAACCTTTTTCATTTATGGAGTCAGATGAAATAACGAGATAATACATAAGAGAAAATGTATTTCATTTAATATTGTTGTGTTGCGTACAAGAAAGACTGTAACGCGCAGAGACCTTCACCTATGGCAAGCCGATTTAACTTTTATTCATTTCCAGGATATGAATTCTTGATATCAACAATTCAATTTTCACTAGTTAAAATGATAGTTATTGATATCAGGAATTCGATATCTACTAGTAACAATGGAAATTTTTGATATCAGATATTAAATTTCCACTAGTAACAATGCTAATTCTTGATATCAACAATTACATTTGTACTAGTTAAATCCTTATTCTAGATATCAAGAATTGTATTTCAACTAGTAAAATCTATAATTCTTGATATCTGTAATTGTATTTTCACTAGTGAAATGTCACCATAGGCTGCCATTCAAAATAAATTGTTGATATCAAGAATTGATTTCTTACTAGTTATAATTCGAATACACATATCAGCTTTGTATTTATATCATTTTTGATATCAATAATTACATTGTTACTAGTAAAAATGTGAATTCTTGATATCAAGAATTACGTGGTTACTAGTAAACATTTATATTCTACATATCAACAATTGAATTGCTACTAGTAAAAATGTTAATTTTTGATATCTGAAAATGTATTTATGATATCAACATAATTTCAGATATCTAAAATGAGCTTTCTTACTAGTAACAATCACATTCATGATATCAGAAATGAACATTGTCACTAGTGAAAATGGAATTATTGAGATCAAAATGAACATTGTTACTAGTAGCAATTCAATTGTTGATATCAAGAATAGACATTTCAACTAGTGACAATTGAATTCTTGATATCAAAAATAAAGGTTTTTACTAGTACGAATTGTATTTCTGATATGTGAAATTGGAATTTCAACAAGTAAGAAATCAATTCTTGATATCAACAATTGATTTTGAATGGCAGCCTATGGTGACATTTCACTAGTGAAAATACAATTACAGATATCAAGAATTATAATTTTTACTAGTTGAAATACAATTCTTGATATCTAGAATGAGCATTTAACTAGTAAAAATGTAATTGTTGATATCAAGAATTAGCATTGTTACTAGTGGAAATTTAATTTCTGATATCAAAAACTGCCATTGTTACTAGTAGATCTCGAATTCTTGATATCAATAATTATCATTTTAACTAGTGAAAATTGAATTGTTGATATCAAGAATTCATATCCTGGAAATGAATAAAAGTTAAAACGGCTTGCCATATTCACCCGTATTATTGGAGACCGTCATTGGACCAATACACGGGCTTACAATACTATTCCTTTGGCATAATATTATTTATAGTAGGGGAGATTGGTTATTCCTACACAGCAATTGAGGTTAGTCTGTTCCAACTGGTTACATCTTTTTTAAAGAAAATCCTCTACATCATGATACACCTCTACATGTGTTTAATTATTCCAGCTTTTCAGAGTACTAAACTGTGAGGTAGCCATCCAAAACATCCTGTAGTGTTCTCTAACCTGATCTTGTAATGCTCCCGGTCTCCCCAGCTGACTCCCCCAATTAATCTCAGCCATTTCCACCATTGATAAGTAGGCTACACATTATATTTGATACGTTTTTAGAAAATGTTAATTAATATTTATATATGACAATGATATTTACATGTGAGGCTTGTTTTTGTCTTTATTAAAGAAATACTTAAAAGGAAATTTACAAGACACTTTTACTTGAATACACCTATTCAGTGATGAACATGTTTTCACTTTGAGTTCAATGTCATTTAGATTTTTTTCTTTTTCTTTTCTGGGACACAGTCAAATATGTTGAAGGGATGTAATCATCCAGATAAATAAATAAAATACACTTCCATTGTAAGTGTTTCACTGTAAAATGTATTTTTGCATCTTTTTTTTAAGAAAAGTTAAAAAATTTAAAAAATTAAAATTCATTTTTGTGGTAATCAACATTATGCCACAAATCATGTCGATTAATATTCCTTTAAACAACAGTCAGTCTGTAATGACAAAGAGAAAGACAGGGGGAGCTCTAATAACAAAAGCAAGACAGCCCTTTTCAAATATGCTGCTGAATCCCACCTTCAGACTTTTTGAGACAAGAGTTTTTATCATGCAAGCGGGATTCTCATCCATTATGTTACAAAGCTTTGTGGTGATCTACCTCCTACCAAGGGGGATGTTTATTGTTATTCTATTTTCAAATGAAGGCTATTTTATGCAGTATACCCCACAGTTTTAAAATTGCTGCATTTGCTCCAAAGGTAATTCAATTAGATTGCTTATGCGTGAACTACAACTGCAGAGAACACATTTGCAATGCAAAAATAAGCCTTTCAAAATGCTTGAGTCTCAAGAATTACTGTAGTTTATTTTGTGCTTCAAGGCCCGTTACATAAAAAATGCATTTAGCATTGAAAATATTAAGCAGTGAACCATGTACAAAAGCACAACATCTCACCATAAATACCATTTCAAACATAAAAAAGAATATTTCACTGTGCCCAAAGTGTCATACTTATTTCTGTTAACCAGCCTCAAAATCCTCAACAAATTCTGCATGGGAAAGTATTCACAGATTTTGTTGCATAGCAGATTTCTTTTTATCAACAGCCCGATGAGGAACATCTTAACAGGATTTTCTAAGTGAGACAAAAATTGTGAAGTTCTTAACCAATGTCTTGTTTGGATGCATACACAAACACTTGAATATATGCCTGTCAATAACACTGAAGACACCAAAAATGAATCAGTTAATACAAACATATCAGAGATTAGTGCTACAGCTAAGAGAAAAGTGTTTATGAGGGAAAGTGACAACAGAGTGAATGAGACGATTTGGAAATCTAAGTGATTTCCTGAGTCAGTTTTCCCCTTGGTTTGTAACACACAACTGAATCCTCTCTGAGCGCAAAATTGCAATATTTAAGATTTAATGCTTGAGTATGCAAGCAGTTCTCATGAATACTAATGAATAAATGAAACTTTTTTTTTTTATAAATTATTAATACACAACAGCAGCAACAATTCATAAATGTGATAACATCTGACTTAAATGTAAACTTATGTATGACTGCATTTGTTTCTGTAGTAGAAGTATTAATGTAACGTGAAAAACAATATCAGTACCAGTGTCAGTGATAGTCATCATTCATACCTTGAAGTAATAAGCTCAATCGAAAGCATTTGTGGCATAATGTTGATTACCACCACCACCAAATTTCAGCTAGTCCCTCCTTTTCTTTAAAAAAAGCATTTACAGTGAGGCACTTACAATGGAAGTCAATGGGGCCAATTTGTAAACATTAAAATACTGACTGTTTCAAAAGTATAGCTATAAGACGTAACATTTTATTGTGATTAAATTGCTAACTAGCCCTATCTGTGTAGTTATATCCTACAGTATTTTACAACTATGTTGCCATCACAACGTAATGCTGTAAATACGAATGTAAAAATGACGATGATTTAAACAACTTTACAGCTTAAATAATACACAAGTTTCAGCAGAAGAATTCATTTAACTTTTTGTAATTATTTTTGTAACTATTTTTGTAATTAATGTAACTGCTTTTATAAAACAATACATTTCTTATTTCTGCCTTTAAACGCTCAGAAAATTGGCCCCAATCACTTCCATTGTAAGTGCCTAACTTTAACCTCTATTTTTGTGGTAATCAACATTATGCCACAAATGCTGTCAATCTACCTTAACTTGTATTGAACCCAGACCTTTCCTTTAAAAATATGTCCAATGGAAAACTAATTTTCGCCAAAGTACTTTAATTACCACAGTTATTGCTACTACTGTAAAACTATAACAATTAATTTGGTCCTCATACTGTCCTACAATCTCCTTCAAACAGAACAAAAAGCTTAAAGAAATTTTCTGTCACTTGAGTTGAACTTTTTTGTTTTGATAACAGTGGTGGCTATTGACTAATAACACACATTTTAATGTAATAACATTAGGCTGTTGCCAGGGATTTAGAATGTGTATATCATTTCACTCATCAGCAACAACTATTTCTATCTTCCAAAATATATTGGAGTCCCATGATGGTTATGCATATTGACTATAAAATAAAACCTCTGTAGAACATGACATGAGGACTGAATGGAGAATTCTTTGGGCTAGCGTTGGACTGGGTCATGAGCTCTCTTTATGATCACACCTGTCAGAGGCACTTGTTTAAAACAAAGAAAACAAAACAGGAATTCATCCAATGTATGATTAAGGAGTCCATTAGTTCCTCAAACCTCAGAACTGTCAGCAATGTCAAGGCTGCTTCGAACTATAACAGGCTGTAGGCTAGATGAAACACTTGGGGCTTGTTTAGTAGGTGTCCGCCTTGAGCGAACCACCAATGCCATCACTACAACAACAAGGACGGTGAGAAGCAGTCCCATGAGGGCTCCCGCCACCGTTACTGCATTCTCTTCCACATTTCGTGCACTGAGATCCCGTGGAGACAGTCCGTCTGCGAACAGCTCCACCCCAGACGCAGCATGCCCACGACTGCGGTCCAGGGCAATGTGCATGATATTCGTTCCTCGGTTGTTCTCAGGTCCGATCTCCTCTGCCAGAAAGGGGACTTCTCTGTTGGACCGCTTAGAGCGTCCTCTGGCCTCTGCTGTTAGGTCACCTGACATTATTGAATGGTATACTACGCTTCGCTTGCCAATGCCACGTTTGGCATTGTCTTTTGAACGCAGTGTATAGATGGTGTGAATGTACCATTCCCTGCCTGCAGCCACCTAGAGGATGAGAAAGACAGTTGAGAATTTGCACGCCTTGACTATCTATAATATATGGTGAATTATTACAAACTTAAGACACTATGAAATCAAAATTGGAGATTTGTGGCTTTTAGTCCATGTCTATTGTCTTTGAGGCCATCTACTGTATATTCTACTACTAAAAGGTAACTTTTTGCAGATATACACAATTAAAAAATATTTTCAACATGTTCCATATTTATTTAAAATTGTGGTTACAGTATAGGGCACTTGCAATGGAAATGAATGGGGCCAGTCTGTACATGTTAAAATACACACAGTTTCAAAAGTATAGCCACAAGACATAAAACATATACATGTTAACATTATTTTAGTATGATAAAATCGTGTACTAATCTTATCAGTGTACAGTTCTATCAAATATTTGAACCAGTGCCGTTTCTGAGCATATGGGGGCCCTATGTGAAAACCTACTTGGTTGACCCCAACCCATCCATGTAACTGTGCAATTGAGCCATAACAGTCTTAGTTGCAGCTTTTAGTATATTTAACAAAAAAAAAAATAAAAATAACAAACCAACAACCTTGCTTTACGGGGCCTCCTGGTGGCTCCGGTGTCCTTAACGGCTGCTTAAACCACTTAGAGCTAGAAACGGCCCTGATTTGAAATTCATTGCCATGACAAAGAAAATCTAACAAAACTAATGTAGAACAGAGATTTTATCACACTAGAGTAATGATAACATACAGTAAATAATGTCTACATCTTGTGGCTATTCTTTGAAAAAGTGTTTTTTTTATGATAATGGACCGGCCCTTTCACTTCCATTGTAAGTGATTACTGTAACCGCAATTTTAAATAAACAAGGGACGAGTTTTTCTTTTTGTGGTAACCAACATTATGCTACAAATGCTTTCGATTGAGCTTAACTTGAATTGAATTCAGAGCATTCCATTAAAATGTACAGCCATCCTGGAAAACAGCCCATAAATATTGATGAGTCATGTTGCACTAAACCAATTTTTGTCCAATCAAATACGTTCTGGGCATGCTTGAGAATGTCCCTCCCCTCATACCACCTGCAACTGACTAGCAAGTAGTAAATCATAGTTTATGGCTGTGACATAAAGCCAGTTGGCTTAAAAAAATGCCTTTCATATGTCCTGCCCAAACTTTCTGTTTCAATAGGAAATACATCAACACAGGAATGAAATAGATTTCATGGGGTCTTTAAATGTAATTTCAATTCCATTAACCATCATGAAGATTAAACCTGGAATAGGGGAGTTGAATCCAGCCTAAATCCATCAGAGCCTGGTTGTTTCACCAGAGAGAGGGCAGAGGGGTCGTCCACAGCTAGCAGGGTGTTAAAACCCACATCTCCAAAACTCTTTGCCTGAGTCTCTGGCTGAGCTTTGTCCTAGAGGCAGATGGATTCATGAGACCATTTTCATTTAAGGAGTTTTCACAATAATCTGGTTCAGTCATTATGCATGAGCAATAAATAATTTTTTCTTACCTTACTATTAGTATCGTGCAAATGTCTCATGCAAGATACTTTTGTTTAATAGCTACTTTGGTATTCAATTTTGTTAATTTTATGCATTTATTGTGTATTTTTTGCAATATTTGTGTATAGTATGTGCCTTGTTCATATTGTATATGTTTTTATATCGTACTTTTATCATTATCTATCTATCCATCCATACACATTAAAATTATCTTTTGCTCCCACCTGCCGGCTAAAATCTGCGATGTCACAAAAATAAACATAAAGAGACACATATACTTTTTACACATCTGCACTGCTCTTACACTTTAGTTTAGAATGGAATAAACACAAGCGGAGAGATGCAAACAGTGAAGCATCCGAGTGCTGATGTTTGAGACATCAGTACTCATGGAACATCTCTCGTCCAATCAGATTCAAGGACTGGAACTAACTGTTGTATATTATATTATATTATAATAAATCATATTATGCTGACCTTCTTACATGGATGTTCTTATTTTCTTGCATTTTATTTTAAAGATGAACAATATACTCACAATAATCTTGAAACGGTAGAGCAGGGAAGGAGTGTCTGCAAGGCATCCAAACTCAAACTTGGTGGGGTTGTATTTCGGAACATATCCATCAGCTCCAGTGCACAGATACACATTCTCAATGTTACAGTAAAAGGAGTCACCTAAGTTCTGTACAGGGTCCACCATTACCCGTCCATAGATTGTGTCACCTTATGGAGAACATTCCTAAGTGTCAGCATTATATAGTATAATCCAGAACTGTGATTGAAACATAATTAAAAAATTGGTCCTAGGCTTTCAATGTAAAGAATTACAAACTGATTAAACCTGGTTTGACTGAAACACAACATCCTCAACATGCTTTGCTGTGCAAAAATGCCTAAACTGATCAAGTCTAAAAAGATTTAGCTTGACAATCTACAAGAAAACACAAACTGAATTAGTTCCATACATAATTACATAGGTGTTTGTAGAGGACGTACCCTGAGAAAAAGTTGCATCGCTCTCTTGACCGAAGCCCAAAGATCCATCTGACAGCCACAATGCTTTATCAGACAACAGAAACATCTGCGTATTCAGACTGAACTCCACAGCAACAGGGTCACTCACCTAAAGAAAGTGAATACATTTACGTGGCTTCTTTCAAAAGTATTTTAGATTTAACTGTTGTCTATATATCTGCTGATAAAATCCATTTGTGGCAGGGTGGAGGGTGGGGCCGGGTCGTGATTATACACACCCGGTCCCTTATCAGGCTAATCAAGCCTCCGAGAGGGATAAAGGTCGACTGCGGAGGATTGTGCGGGAGAGAGAGATAGTTTATGGACATGTCTGTCATGTGTGTGTTTGTGTCTTTTAAGTTTATCATTAAAACTATTATTTATATTGTCAAGCTGGTTCTCGCCCCCTCCTCTCCATTGATCCCTTTACACTGGTGCCGAAACCCGGGAAGGAGGAGGCGAGAACCGGCTTGACAATATAAATAATAGTTTATTTTAAAACAAGTAAAAGTAAAACAAACCATACTGAATTCTTGTTATTTGATGGCCTTACAAAACATAATATAAAATAAAATACATTTTACAAGCCATTTCATCTTCTTGTGAATGGAAAATTCATACCTAAAATACAGCAACAAATGTAACTTATTTCAATTGAGTACTGTGCTGAATGTCTAATTTATTAAAACCAATAGCTCATAACAGGCCTTTATGCACTACATTTAACCTAATTCCTGATTTATATATTTATTTTGTTTACCTGCTGAAAGCGGATATCAAGCTCAAAGGTAACTGGCTCTCTAGGGTTGCAGACTGGAGGTACAGAGTACTCCTCATTTAGTGCTGCTGTACAGGGGATCAACTTCAGTGTGTATGTGCCTGAATAATCACGAACCTGCAGGTCATGGATGTCACAGATCAGTTAATTATAAATACTAACAAATTAGACACTTATAACACATAATGTACATAATGGAAAATCTCTCAGTGAGAGCACATTGTTAAAAGAGACTTACGGCAAAGTCAGATATAAACATCCATTGCTGGACAGGCTGACTGTACGTGGGCTCTGTCCTGATCAGAGAGAGGTTAAAGGTCAAGCCTGGGTGGTCTGCACTCAACACCATGGACCTCACAGGTGATGCTATGTAATCAGGTTAGAGACAGCAAGTTGAGTTAATCAAATTGAACTAAAAAGTTAAATTAAGCTTTGATGTACTCTATGTGGTAAATACTAATGTATTTTAACAACAGACTGGGTTCTTACATGATCTTTTGATCCTATTTGCAGTCTTCAGACCCCTCAGATTTGCTGCTAAAAAGATACATTATTTGGTACAGTCCTTGTACTTCATCTTTGTTTCCAGGAGAAGTATTTTAATAAAGAAATATACAGTAGCAACTTGGAGCATAAGGAAGATATAAAAAAACGCACCAGGATGTGTCACCACAAACAAGCCCCTGAAGCGAGCTTCTGTTCGGAAGTTTACAACAAGTCTCCCCTGCTCATTAATCCTCATGCTGGTAGGATAAAGGGCACCTACATGAATTACATTTCTGTATTAGTTTTATAGCTTCGCTTGTGTCTTATGACCACATGGGACATTCATTTGGCCCCAAATCGTATCTGGACACTGAAGTCACACTTAAAAAAATGTATCAATGTCATTGCAATGTCATTGCATTAAATAAATAAATTCACCTTTCTTAACCATTTTGCAATGAGTTTTAAACAATTGGTCCCAAGATCATTTTTAAAGGATGTACTGTTGCCCTCAAGTTCACACAGGTGTTCTTGAAGAGTAACCACAGGTGTTGTTCATCACATTATAGGAATAGTTCATCCAAAAATTAACATTCTCTCATCATTTTCTCAACCCTCATGCCATCCCAGATGGGAATTTCTTTCTTCTGCATAACACAAACAAAGATTTTTAAAAGAATATTTCAGCTTTGTAGGTCCATACAATGCAAGTGAATGTTGACTAAAACTTTGAAGCTCCAAAAAGCACATACAAATGTATTGTTCTCATCCAAAATTTATTAGATTGCTTCAGAAGACATGAATTAACCCACTGGAGTCGTATGGATTACTTTTATGCTGCCTTTATGTGCTTTTTGGCGCTTCAAAGTTTTAGTCATCATTCAATTGCTTTGTATGGACCTACAGAGCTGAATTACGCTTCTAAAAATCATTTTTCATCTGCAGAAGAAAGAAAGTCATACACATCTTTGGGCAAACTATTCCTTTAACTATGTTCCACTATGTCTCATACTCAAAAAGTCTCCAAATAGTATTTATATAAATTATGAACATATTTTTACAATTGACAACATAACAAATGACTTTTTTTGCTTGAAAACAGAGCTTGTGATGTTTCACTTTAAAATAAAGGTAAATTGCTGTGATATTTTGTTATCTAATGCAACAGCTTTCATATACAGAATTTTTACACTTTGGGGTCACTGCATCTTTGAAAATATTTTAGGATTGTAAATATAACAGCCATGAGGTACTAGAACTTTGAGATCAAAATAAACTGAAAATAAACTAAAATAAACTATGTACGTGTTTTCACACTGAAACATGCATAAAAGTGGAACATCTTAACTTGCCTTGCAGTTCTGCCTGCGCAGGGCTGCCAACACCGTCCTGCCACAAGATGGCAGTGTCATACACGAAAGTGAGCCGCAGCTCTGAATGCAGGTCAAAATGCTGCCAGCCTCCTGCACCAACTGGGGAATGAAACACGTATGAGACGTGGAGTGGGACTCGTAGGGTCACGTACGACTGCACCAGGTTCAACACCTATGAAAAAAACACATTGCAAAAGTTACTGAAGATGAGTAAGTAGTAATATAGGTACATTTATTTATTACGAAACATTTACTAATTTCCATAGTCAATTATGATCAAAATACCAGACTATAAAATGTGCTCCCCAGTAATGAGGCCAGTGTGAACACCTGTGGGACCGAGTTTAATCAAGACTAGAAAAATCCTAGAAAAACGTTCAGTGTAACATGGTCATTCTGTTTGCTTGATGCAATATGGCATCACAAACTCTGTCTCAAACATTTCCAAACACTGTTTATGAAAAACATCAGGTGACTATTTGTGTACCCAGAGGGTATCAACTTTGTCTCAGATGTTTTTGCTAAAATGTCTTAAATGAAATCCAAATAGACAAATATGAAACACTTGTTCGTCATTCGATTTATGAACCTCTGACCTGCCCATCTGTTCCGATGGTTCCCCCGCAGTCTGTGAGCAGCTCAGACATGTCATAATAACTCACAAACTCCCACAGACAAGCCTCCAAGTTCAGGTTCCTGTAAAAGCGTAGTGTGCTCAGCCCCCTGAGAATGCTGCTGTACTGATACGGCAGAGCCTCTCTGGCACTCTCTATATTCTGAGTTGCCTTGGTCAGGAAGCCGTGGTTTGTGGAGACCTCATTAAAGTCCAGCAGATTGGAGCACCTGTGGTTTCCCACGCGAGTGCCATCGGGGCTGAGGGTCAGCTCGAAATTAGACAGAGACTGAGTGGAGACCACTGGGAGCAAGCCTGGTGAGCAGAGAGCACAACGCATACAAAGACAATGATGATAATTAACAAACTAATATTGTATTCATCACACTGACTAGCCTTAAACAAAAATTACAATGTCATACAGGTTCTAATAGGCTACAGCATTGAAATATAACATTTAAATGAAAAGTAAATTTCAATATCTGAATCTAAGGAGGGTTAGAAGTAAAGCATTATGGATTACCTTTGAAACATATGCACAGAGACACTATTTGAAACAGTATTTAAAGGGATAGTCCACCCAAAAATGAAAATGATGTAATTATTTACTCAGCCTCATGTTGTTCCAAACCAGTTGATTTTCTGTCTTCCATGGAACAAAAAGGAGATGTAAGGCAGGATACAATTAAATATTATAGACCTTATTCACAGCAGCACCATCTTTGATTGACAACTAGGCTGTGAGGGACAGACCGCAGCTGCAGTTTAAAGTGTTTCTGGATCATTACGCCGACTAAACACTGAGAAAACATATCTTTATAAGAACATTCAGCAGACCAAAAACTCCAGACAACATGAGTGGTGGAAAATCAGATGTGATCTAGTAGCTTAATACAGCTTTGTACTCTGCGTGCCATTGAAGAGATGGTAAGTCTATCCCTCACAGCCTCATTGTCAATCCCATTAAAAATCAAAGATGGTGCTAGCATGAATAAGGTCAATAAAAGAGAATGGGGGCAGGTTAAAAACAAATAAATAAATCATATTCAAGTCTTCTGAAGACATTTGATATGTTTGTGTTAAGAAATTTAAGTTGCTGTTCACTGGCATTTTAAAATGCGTTGCACCAAGTTTAATGTCAATAGAGCGCAAAAGAGCCTGCAGACTTTTTCAGCATCTTGGTTCCTGAAATATTATTCTATTGAATTTTTTCCCATAGGGATTAAATAAAATCCTTAAAAAAAGAGTTTTAAGTTATGAACCAAATGAACCAGCTCTGATTTGAATCAAAACATTAAACATTTTTATTTGAAGCAAAAAAAGTAATAAAAAATCTGACAAAAAGACAAAGTTATAAGACTGTGTAATTAATGTCTTTAAAGGGATAGTTCACCCCAAAATTAACATTCTCTTATCTTTTACTCTCCTTCATGCCATCCCAGATGTGTATGACTTTCTTTATTCTGCAGAACACAAATTATGATTTTTAGAAGAATATTTCAGCTCTGTAGGTCCTCACAATGCAAGTAAATGGCCAGAAATTTGAAGGTCCAAAAAGCAGATAAAGGCAACATTAAAGTAATCCATACGACTTCAGTATTTTAATCAATGTCTTCTGAAGTAATGTAGTAGGTTATTAGTTTGGTCTAGAACAGACCAAAATGTAACTCCTTTTTCAAGGTACATCATGCCATTGAAATCTCAAGGCACGATCATGATTTCAAGCTCAATTACAGTACATCGAAGTGTAACAGAAGTGTAATCGAGCTTGAAATAATGATCGGCAAGGAGACTGCTGTCAAGATTTATAGAGAAAAAGAAATCATATTTTGGTATGTGCTCTCCCCAAAACCAATTGGATCACTTCAAATGACATTGATTAACACACTGGAGTTGTATGGATTACTTCAATGTTGCCTTTATGTGGTTTTTGGAGATTCAAAGGTCTGGCCACCATTCACTTGTACTGTATGGATCTTCAGAGCTGAAATATATATTTCTTTTTTGTGTTCAGCAGATGAAAGTAAATGATGAGATAATTTGTATTTTTAGGTGAACTAACCCTTTAACGAGGGCATGAACTTCAATCACATGAAGCATTCCAAATGATGTAATCTAATTAAAAACTATGGAAAAATATAACCAAATGTGATGTCAATTTTTTTACATTAGTTAATGCATTAGGTATCATGAACAAACAATTATCTATGCATTTTTTACAGCATTAATGAATCTTAATTAACGTAAGTTAATAAAACTACAATTATTCATTGTTAGTTCATGTTAGTTAATAGTGCATTAACTAATGTTAACAAATCCAACTTTCGATTTTAAAAGGGTATTAGTATATATTGAAATTAACTAGGGCTGTTGATTTAACGCGATAATTCAGTGCGATTAATTTGACGCGTTAAACAAATTAACGCAATTAATCGCAATGCCCCCCTGACCGTAATATGTAAGATTCCTGAGAAATGCAATCTTGTAGTACCATCTATTTACTCCAGAGGGCAGTATGTGCAACTTCAGCTGTATGGCAATGAGCAGTTTATACAGTGAAGAAAACAACCATCCAGCAGACACCACAACACAAACATGCGTTACGTTCTTGCGTTCAAAACACTTGATAGAGCGCAAATTCGAAATAAGGGATCTCAAGATGTGTTCTAAGTATTAAACTATATTTAACTTGATACAGTGACCTAAAAATGTATGTTTATAACGCAATGCACCCGAGACGCTACACAAGCATGTCTGATGCAGGTGTACATTGACGGGTCCTTAAACAAGCCCGCATAATAAATCTTGAACTGATTGACAAATTCACTCGTGAAATGGATTGTTGTGAACTGTGTACAAATGATTGGGTTATGATCAATAATATGGTAGTAAACAATACATTGTATTCTAAAGTCGCTTTTTGTATTGTCTTATAAATGATTAACTCTTCTACTACAAGAATGTATGCATTTTAATTATCTGAATATGGTTTTATTTTATTTATATATATATATATATATATATATATATATATATATATATATATATATATATATATATATATATATATATATATATATATATAAATAATATAAATATTTGTATATGCGATTAAATCAGGACACCATGTAATTAATTCCATTAAAATTTTTATTTGATTGACAGCCCTAAAATTAACATGAACTAAGATTAGTAAATGCTGCAAAAGTATTATTTATTGTTAGCTCATGTTGACAAATGGAACTTTATTGTAAAGTGTTACCAAATTTGTTGTGAACTATGCCTTTAATTGCCCATTTTGCAAGCTGTAAAGTGAGTTGTTGCTGATTGTCATCACAAAATCTATAAAAAAAAAAGTTTTTGGAAAGCGGAAATAGCTTTTGATGTGCTGCAGAAAAGTAGCTTTAAAACACCTATCTTTGTTCAAACACTTGTTTTTGTCCTGTACTGCTGACATGCAATGTAACTTATGACAAGTATTTCTCAAAATAATTTAATATGGCCTTTGCTCCTTTGTATCGTTTCTATCTCAGAATCATTTTGATAAAAGAAAAAAATAGTTTTGACAGAAAATGCTCTCAGCAAATTTGCAACTTGATATTTGTTTATTTTTACACATCACTCCCCCTTTGATTCGGTTTTCTCAGGAGGAAACTGAAAATTTGCAACTGAATTTTCCCCAGGGGAATATGTGAGAGGTGTTTCTTTGAGGGACTGAACTAAGCAAATGATCTGGCAGCCAGAGGGGAAAATTATTCTCTTACCGTCTATGTGGGGCATGGTGACAGTAAGCTTGATGAGATTGGCATATTGAGGGTCTTCAGCACCTGTATAACGTAGTTTGGCAGAAAAGGGCTCAGCACCTACTGTGCCCAATTTACGTGGTTGGCACATCCCTGCTCGGAACATCAAAGACATAAACATTACTTCAAGCATATTACCACCTACTGACAGTCTAATTCCACATTGCAAATGGTATATTATAACCAGTGGCCCGGGAAAAGCATAATGTCCTTTGGTTCCATCATACAAAGCAAACCATTTTCATATAATCCCACTTAATGTGATGGTTTCAGCCTCACCTTCTTCCATGCTAATAGACACAATGAGGCTGCTCAGCTCCAGCCCCTCATCCCCGTTAGAATTCACAGCACGGGCTGCACACTGAACTCTAGAGCCCGCTTGGAAATAAATGGAGTCTAGGGTGATCATCTTGGAGGAGGTGAAGAAAGTGTCAAAGTCAGCTTCTTTCATGGGGCTGGTGACGCCATCCGGGCCACTGGGTGCGCTAATGAGCCATCGGTAACGCGTCAGGGTGTCATTGATGTGCTCGCTAATGCAGATGGAGCCTGTTGTGTCATAGTCTGGATATTTGGTGTTGCAAGCCTTGGAGTCAGAGAAGAAAACAGTTCAAAGAGAATTTGATAATTCAATTGCAATTAAAGTACTCCTAATTAGTGCAATAATATAATATAGCAGATCGATCTATCTATCTATCTATCTATCTATCTATCTATCTATCTATCTATCTATCTATCTATCTATCTGTCTGTCTGTCTGTCTGTCTGTCTGTCTGTCTGTCTGTCTGTCTGTCTGTCTGTCTGTCTGTCTGTCTGTCTATCTATCTATCTATCTGTCGCTCTTATCTATCTATCTATCTATCTATCTATCTATCTATCTATCTATCTATCTATCTATCTATCTATCTATCCATCTATCTATCTATCTATCTATCTATCTATCTATCTATCTATCTATCTGTCTGTCTGTCTGTCTGTCTGTCTGTCTGTCTGTCTGTCTATCTATCTATCTGTCGCTCTTATCTATCTATCTATCCATCTATCTATCTATCTATCTATCTATCTATCTATCTATCTATCTATCTGTCTGTCTGTCTGTCTGTCTGTCTGTCTGTCTATCTATCTATCTATCTATCTATCTATCTATCTATCTATCTATCGTTTATAAACATAAATATTAGGGGAAGCCATGCTTCTGGTATTTCTGGGCATGTACTATAGTAGTCATGTATAGTTGTAATCATGTAAATACAACTATACATGAATAACATGGTAGCCATTCAGCATCATCTGATACCATCATTGTACTATGAATCAACAAAAGTACTTTTTTGTAAGACAAAGCAGACTTCCATTGATAATAAAAGCATTTATTTCAAGGTGCAACATGGAGGATTTAAAAAAGTTTGTGCTCCTTGTGCTACTTCAAGAATATAATTTCCTTTCATTTTTATAATTAAATATAAAAAATTCTAACAATCGCTAATGTATTTTATTTACTTGTATTTCCTATTGAAAACTCTATTATAGTTTTTCTCAGTCGCTTTGGTGCATTTCTCACATCACTATTTACATTTGCACAACAGTTAGTTCAACCTCCACAACATTTAGTCATTTGTGCACATCATAGTAGCAGTTTCTCATTCCTTCCAACAAATTGCGAATGCTTTTGGACATGCATCAACTGCTTTCATACAACTCTCTGCTGTTCTATAACATTATCACTTGCTTATGTCATGTCAGTCAAAATGAACTATACTTGTGAATGCTGAATAGTCATTCCATATAAAACTAATAGTCCTCATTTCATTGCTTTAGTCATTACATACAAAAATGTTGAACTAGTTGTCAAAATCTGTCAAGCAAATAAAATTAAAAAAATGTAATCTTTTTTTCCTGAAAATATCTCCTAAATTGAACAATTTCTCTCAGGTGAATCTTTCACTGATGAGAAGGGGTGTGTGACGTATTAGTTGCAACCAATGATAAGCCACTTCTCTACAATCACTGTCAGAGCTGAATCCCATAAACCCCCACTTTACAAGCATATATGAACCAAGCAGGACATAGTGTGTACCATTTCTACAATACTGTGACACATAAATGGAAGGTCAGCCTCGTGGAAGAGGGGTGAGGGTGCGGGGAGGAAGAGGAAGGGGACAAAACAGGGGAAGAGGAAGAAGAGGCCAAGTACATAGGTGGATCCCTGATGAAATCAGGGCTACAATTGTGGATCATGTTGTCAATCACGGCCTAACAATGGCTGAGGCTGGTCGAAGGGTGCAGCCAAATGTTGGGAGAACCACTGTAAATTCAATTATTCAAACATTTCGTCGGGAGAACAGGTGTGTATAAATGGACAGTAATTCAGCACTTAACAATCTGCACTGCACTACTGTCATTGTGTCATACATGAAGCTTGCAGTGGGACAATAACTTGTCACTGTACATTTTACATTTAGACGTACAGCTTTACTGTATCACACATTTAGTGTATTGTAGTGTTACAGTAAAGATTTGCCATATTTACTGTAATTTTACTCTGCACCACACAGGATTGCAAGACAACCTCGCAGAGGTGGAAGAGGGCCCCTTTTACTCCAGCAACAAGAGGAAGCCATTTGTGCAATGGTGATTGCAAACAATGCCATAAGGTTGAGAGAGATACAAAGTGCTGTTATAGAGGATGACAACGTCTTTGGGAATATTGAATCTGTTTCAGTCGCTACAATTGACAGAGTGCTTAGGAGGAATGAAATGCGCATGAAACAATTGTACAATGTGCCATTTGAACGGAACAGCGACAGAGTGAAGGAGATCTGTCACCAGTATGTACAGGTAAAACATGTATGTGTTCTATGCATATACTGTAATGTTCAGTGCTGTAAACTGTTTACTTTGTGTAGTGTCATGCACTACACTTACATGACAGTTCTGTGTATGTGTATTCACAGTGCATACTGTACAATATGTTGTCCAAAATGCATTATGTTACACAGGAAAAGTTGTTATAGTTTTTCTCACTCCCTCTTCTGTAATAAAGCACGTACTGGAGCTGGAGGCCAGGGAACCGCTGCACACATTCATATACCTTGATGAGGCAGGTTTCAATCTGGCAAAAGGTAGAAGACGTGGAAGGAATCGCATTGGACAGAGAGCAACCATTGATGTCCCAGGCCAACGAGGAGGGAATATTACTATGTGTGCAGCCATCTCAGAAAACGGCGTCCTCACCCATATCCCCCGTCTTGGTCCATACAACACACAACATCTGCTGACTTTTTTAGACGCTCTTTACAGGGACATAATCCCTGAGAATGAGAGGGGTCTAACTGGAGACCATCTGAGCAAGCATGTTGTTGTTTGGGATAATGTGCGTTTTCACCACTCAGATCTCGTCAGACAGTGGTTTGCAGCACATGATAGGATGCTGGTGGAATATCTCCCTCCCTACTCACCATTCCTAAATAGAGTCCTAATAGAATCCAATAGAGAAGTTTTTCTCTTCCTGGAGGTGGAAGGTATATGACCGTCATCCACATACCCAAATGGCCCTGCTAGTGGCCATGGATGCAGCATGTGATGACATCACAGCAGAGTCCTGCAGAGGGTGGATTGCCACTCGAGAAGATACTTTCCTCGCTGCATTGCAAGAGATGATATTCGCTGTGATGTAGATGAAATTATGTGGCCAGACAGAGAGGAACGTCTGGATGTGCATGAATGATTACAGTACTATGTATGTTCAGTTCCAATATGTACTGCAATATTGTTTACAGTTGTGCACAGCTCTACCCAAAGGGAGTTTATGTTTGTTGTAAATAAGGGTGTATTTTTTCTTTGGCACAATGCTGTGAACAAATTAGAATTGCAAAGAAGTAACAATGTGAAACATACATATTCAGTGTCTTGTACTCAGTTATCTCACTAAATACAGTAATGTGTAACTTTACTGTATTTTTCAAATGGCTGTGGAAGTAGTATATAGTGCTGTCTTGAGCATTTTCAGGTAGTGTCACCAAGATCTGACTTTTTTGCATTGGAAAACATTTACAGAGTAAACTGTCATAATGAAAACATGACAAAGCCATTTGACTATCTTGTTCATAAACAATGGTGTCAGGACTTTTCATCTTGACGACACGGACACTTTCGTTGACATGAATACTTGCTTTTGAGGAATGAGCTATCCATTTTGAGCAAGTGACACGCTTTTGCAGGTTATCAACTAGGTTTTGCAGTTTGAACTAATTGTTTTGAGAACTGCATTAACTGTTGTGCAAATGTAAATAGTGATGTGAGAAATGCACCAAAGCGACTGAGAAAAACTGTAAATGTACCCCATAATCATTAAAGCTTATTTAAATTCTGATTCAAATGTACTTTGAAATTATCCTGCTAATAATAATGTGCTCTGCTAATATGAAATGAACAGATCAGTGATGCCTGTCAAAGCAATGCAAAAAACATTCTTAGCAGAACTTGCTTTCTTTCAGACAAGAGATTTTGCCGATATTACTGACAAACCCACCGTGACACAGACAACGGGATACCCTGCAGGTGGATGGGAATTCTCTTTAGTTTTGCTGACATCATCATAGTGTAGCAATGACACAACATGAGGCAGAGAGGGGAATGTGACATCAGCCATACTGTTGGTCTCCTCAATATAGACTATGGCTTTAGTCATCTGCTAATACAAGAGGCACAGCTTTAGTTAAACAAATGTCTATGTTAACAAAGTGTATAAATAAGTACAATATATATATATGTTTTATAGTATATATGTATATGTTTTGGGGCATTTTGCCATTTTTGGTGCCATTTTTGCTCCAAGCCCCCCCTAAATATCACCAAAATTCACAAAGCCTCAAAACGAAAATGCCCTAGTAATTAATCTTTCTATTTTTTATTTGTAACATCTTATATAATTCTTAAAATTCTATTTAAGTCTGTTACATACAGTACATTATGGCTCAAAATATTAATGAATGTTTTTTAGGGTAATTAGGGTAAGAGATAATAAAACAGTTTTCAATCTTGAGAACTTTATTAATGAATTAATTAACTGATGTGAGAAAACCCAGAGGGCATATATTGTTAATTTCTGATACTGATATTCAATTCTATTCTATTCTAGGCCAATGTAGTTTAGTATGGGTTTGAAGCACTGGACATAAATGGATGGCATTCTGTTGTGTTTTTATCTAGTAAGGAAAGAAAAAGATAAAAACAAATTCCAAGAGGGCAAATGTTGTTTGAGAAGATAGTAAAATGTATTTCTGACACTGGTGTGGATATATCTGTCACTTTACAATAGCTTTGAATGTGGCAAAGTAGAATTTAGAGCCAGAACTATCCATTTTACAATGCAAAACATATGCACACTGAACATTCAGAAAATGTCTCACCTGAGTTTCAGCAACCATGTTCTCATCTGGTTTCAGGTGGACAGTAAAGGCCTCTCTTATCTCTCTTACACCATCAAACAAAACCTCCACTTTCACTACATGCTCTGTGTCACCCACTTTAAACTCCACATCTGCACAAACACAAACAAAAAACAGCTGATTACATACTGAAAAGATTAGCACCCTCCTTAAGTATTCCGCTCTTGCGCTCCACCTAAACACTTCCACTCTTGATTGCAACTGTCATTTGCATCCTGAACTCTATATAACCTGATTTAGATAGGAAATGCATGCAAGTGGTAGCTACTCTGGGCCGCTGCTATAAAGCAACTGCCAATCTACAAAATAAAATTAGATGCAGCATATTTAAAATGCAAAAGAAAGGGTCTGGCCTCATGAATTCTGCACAGGCCCCAGTAGATTCCTCACCCTGAGAGATAGGATGGTAGTCTTCTCCAGATATGGCAGAGCCGTCCTTGGTGTGCACTTGCACCATGGACACCTTTGAAGTGTCTCCCGTCCTGCGGATGGGGATTTTCACCAGCATCATCTGCCCTGACTCTTTTGGTTCACTCACACTGAACTTTGTCTCAGCAAACTTGATGATGGGCTCTGAGATATGAAGATGAAGGGTTTGAGAAGACATAAAGAATCAAGAACTTACTAAGAGCTTTTTTTGTATCTTAACCAAAAGACAATTCATCACATTTTACTCAAGTTTGACCCAATTTCTGGATATCTTAACCTAAATGTCAGGTAATTCTTTTAATTTTTATCTAAAGTGCATTTAAAATGAAAACCACTTTGATAAATAATGTCTTCGTTTCTCTCTTACTGTCAGAGCTGTCTTTGATCTTGATGAGCATTTCGTTTTGGTTGCCTAAGGATGCTCCGTACCACAAGTCACTCATTGCGCTGCCCAGAACTAGCCTGAGTTCCTCTTCTTCCTCATGAATTGAGTCATCAATCAGCTTTAATACACATGGCTTGTCAGTCTCACCTGGGGAACAGAAG
The DNA here is from genome assembly GCF_025860055.1 of Xyrauchen texanus. Taxonomy (NCBI): domain Eukaryota; kingdom Metazoa; phylum Chordata; class Actinopteri; order Cypriniformes; family Catostomidae; genus Xyrauchen; species Xyrauchen texanus. Next base: position 18,705,069 of record NC_068318.1, on the reverse strand, counting down.
AGGAGGATCAAAGTCTGGAAAAACACAGGAAACACCTCAATATTTTTAATTCCCCTATACTTTTAGAATTACATTTACATTTACATTTATTCATTTGGCAGACGCTTTTATCCAAAGCAACTTACAAAAGAGGAAAACTTAAGCAAATCATCTTAAGGAGACAGTGGTACGAAAAGTGCCATACTACAAAGTTTCACTATCATCAGAATATTATACAAAACAGATTTAAGTGCAAAAAGAATTGTAAATTATTATTATAATTTTTTTTTTGTGACCGGTTAAGTGCTCTTGGAAAAGATGTGTTTTTAGCCGTTTTTTGAAGATAGAGAGTGAGTTAGCTTCACGGATTGAGTTGGGAAGGTCATTCCAACAACGTGGTATGATGAAACTGAAAGTCCGGGAAAGTGTTTTGGTGCCGCTTTGTTTTGGTACGACAAGGCGACGTTCCTTCTGGTGGGAACGTAGCTCTGCTTTTAGGTATGCTGGAGCAGACCCAGTGACTGTTTTGTAAGCCAGCATCAGGGCCTTGAATTTAGTATGTGCATGAACTGGCAGCCAGTGGAGAGAGACAAAGAGTGGTATAACATGTGCTCTCTTAGGTTCATTAAAGACCAGACGAGCTGCTGCATTCTGGATCATTTGCAGAGGTCTAATAGCACATGCAGGAAGGCCTGCAATGAGCGTTAAAGTAGTCCAGTCTAGTTATGACAAGTGACTGAACGAGCAGTTGTGTGGCATGTACAGAGAGGAAAGGTCTTATCTTCCTGATATTGTAGAGTGTAAATCTACATGATCTTGAAGTCTTAATTCTGCAGTCTTGCAGAATTAGAGCCTAAAACATTTCTATAAAAAAATAAAAATCTCTTTGGAGATCAAACTTAGCCAACGTTCACATACCAGCAGAATACGGCTGTCAGGCCTGAGTAGAGGGCTAAAGATGGTAATGTTTACACAATCTGGTTATAAAAGAGATAGAAAATCGCATTCTATAACCAATGTGACTTCCTTACATTTAAAGGTCTCGCAGCTGAATTATGAGAGCTATTTCGGTTGATATGTGCCGTACGAACAGAACCGCAGTCGACAAGGATTTTGTCTGTTGCATCATTGACATGAGGCACACACTTTACTCTTTGCTGCCAATCACTACTGTTACAACAGTCAATCTTTTTTTGTTTGTTTGTTTGTTCGTCCATTGATAAGTTTGTTGCAACCCCTCTAATCAGCAACCCTATTTATGTAAAGAGGTATTTTACCAGGCAAGAATGTTATGATTGATGCATCAGTGTTGGGTCTCTCATCAAAATCAGACACCACCTGTGCAGAGCCCTGCCGTGTGTAGCAGCGCACAGTGGACTTGCGTCTAATGTCGCCGCTGCGGTGGACCATTGCTGTGATGTGACCTTCACTCTCCTCTGCAGTTATCACAGCCTGTTTAAACTGCATCTTTGGCACTGAAGAAAGAGAATATACAAAATCAGCCACTAAGATACAACAATCTACCTCTAGATTAAGGATAAAAACTTGTATGGGACAAATCCAAATTAAGTTCGAAACGTAAGTTTGGGAGGAGCTTGTTAATTTAGGCCTCCAGTCATATCCCAAGGATATATAAGCGGCTATTTACCTCACACTGGTGACGATTCTATCGGCATCCCTCCACCTCCCCTACTCCACCTTTATATTTCATAATGTCTATACCAAATATTATTTCAAAATTGTCTTTCTTTTTCCATGTAGTCCAGGGATGGGAGGGCTCTCGGAGCTCGTAAGTTTACCTTAATGCACTCCTGGACTATATGAACCAATGAACTTGTGAATAAACAGATGTGCATTTGGGTGGTTGCATTATGTGTCAATGCACTTTTTGATGAACATCAAGATTTTAGGGTTAAAATGTAGACAAGTGTATGAGGGAAAGTGTATATTTGAAAGAAAATGAAAATTCCCTCATCATTTACTCACCCTAATGCCATCCCAGATGTTAATGATTTTCTTTCTTCTGCTGAACACAAATTAAGATTTTTAGAAGAATATTTCAGCTCTGTTGGTCCATACAATGCAAGTGAATGGTGACCAAAACTTAGAAGCTCCAAAAAGCACATAAAGCACCATAAAAGTAATCCATACGACTCCAGTGGTTTAATCCATGTCTTCTGAAGTGATCCAATTGGTTTTGGGTGAGAATAGACCAAAATATAACTCTTTTTCACTGTGCATCTTGCCATTGTAGTCTCTAAGCATGATCATGATTTCAAGCTCAATTACACTTTTTAGCACTTGACACATGTGCAGAGCGCTAGATGGCGCTAGGATGTGCAATCAAGATTGAAATTATGATCACCAAGGAGACCACTGATGTCAAATTCTATAGTGAAAAATGTGTTATATTTTGGTCTGTTCTCACCCAAAATGTATTAGATCGCTGCAGAAGACATGGATTAAACCACTAATGGATTACCTTTATGATGCATTTCTACAGAGCTGAGATATTCTTCTAAAAATCTCTTTGAGTTCAGCAGAAGAAAGTCATACACATCTGGACTGGCATGAGGGAGATAATTTGAATTTTGGGGTGAACTATTTCATTAAGTTATGTAACTGGTCAACTTGTAATTTTAAAATGAAGTCAGTGTGTTTTTATCATATTAAATCTACTTTCTGCCAACACAGATTAATTTTAATGGTCCTGTGGTGAGACAAATACAGTTTAAAATTCCATAAAAACTGCAAGCATAATAATTATAAAATAATTTTTAAAAAGTCTTATGGTAACTGAACCAGAGTGTTCTTGACTGAAAAAAATTGTGGCTACTGATTTTACATTACAGCATGACACAAATGAATAAATAAGTTGTTATATTTGCTAAGTTGCTATAATATCAGAAAGCAGAGGTCAAGTTTTAAAACTTTAGATTTAGACCTTTCTACTGATGAATATTGTACAAAGATTAAGTAATACTTGATACCTGTATTTAAAAACAAAGAAATGGCCCACCATTGTCAGCCTAAATGTAAAGAGAATAGTTTTAGATAGAGTACAGCATGTCACACAGCAGGACATGTCAAGTGTTAACTACCCATCCGCCTTTATCTCAGTTACTATCTATGATGTTAGAGTTCTGTACATCTAACACATCAGCTTAAAAACAACATTTTATTTGGCAACACTCACAGTCTGAAATTGAGTCGTTGATAAAGATCGTGACTTTCGCTGGCTCTCCCAGAACTCCATTGGAGGGCATCTGGAGGATAAGCTCAAATCTCTCCGTCCCTTCCAGGATGGGCTGTCCCAGGTCATCCAGGATGGTGACCCAGACTGTCTGCATGCTCACACCTGGTGCAAAGTTCAAGTTTCTGCTGATTCCCACATAGTCCAGCCCCGCTAACAGACGAGCACACAGAAAAAGGGGTAACAGTCAGAAAGAGGTCAGACTGAATTTAATGGCAAAAATGTAGCTTCCTTAATACCAATTAATCCTCTCTCAGAGAGATTGCTGTTTCTGCTTTTCTGTTAGAGATCAATGAACAGTGTAGAGCCTACAGGTCAGTTTGGGACAACTGCACAGAGTATTCAGATGAACAGAGAGACTTTCTCATTATTATTATTTCAGCTCAGATAAAAGCTCCAAGCTCTTAGATGCCACATGTCAGTTGTTCAAGGACTTCACCAAAAGCAGTAATAACTCCAATCTTTTACTCTTGCATTCATTAAACACGCTGTACATGGGAGTTTGTAGGTTTTCATACAGCACTTTCAAATCATTAAATGGGCCCTGAAGTCTTGCAGCAAAAATAGTCTGAATATACAGAAGCTTTTCATTACCATTTACCAGAATTTTTGGTTCTCAGGAAAACTGTCAAGAAAATGTCTTGGTCAAATTTAACCCCAAATTAATAATAATAATAATAATAATAATAATAAACATAAAATTATATATTGCATAAAGAAAATTAAGCCAATATTTAAGACAATTAGAATTTTTAGGATACTTTTTTTTAACTCATTACCGTAAGGCACCTGGACGTTTTACTATTGTTATTCTCATTGTTATAAATGATGAAAATATCATAACGGTCATCTTTTCTGGAACTGCGTTACTGAGAATTGGGGGTAAAACGTGCTTAACTGTCATGAAAATGAAAAAAAATCTTAATGGCCCTAAATAGGCTTCATTTTCTATAAGCAAAATACAATTTCTTATTTGTTCTTATTTGTGAATTAAAATAAGACCAGGACATTTAATTGACAGGTTTCGTGAGATTCACGCAAGGATTGATATGTACAATACTTGTACAAGAATCCTTACTTGCATGAGATTTTACCTACATCAAATCATAGGGATGGCTTAATAGCCGCAGGATTCCTTACCTTCAGCGGAAACAGGGTCTGTTTTGCGGGATCTAACAGTGACTGTAGCTGTTTTAGAGAGATCTGTCCCTGTTCTCCATACATGCACTTCAATGTGGCCAGCACTCTCGTCGATGTGGTACTCCTGATTGCTGAAGTAGAACACTGGAGCTTTGGGGAAAAAGAAAGAAATAAGCAAACATATATTTTTAGCGAATGTTTGCATTTAGATAGTTTTATCATAGCTTTGCAGTAGAAGTTAAAATATGTTTAAAATACATGTACTAAGTCTGACCCGACCCTCCTCCTTTCATTATGTGACAAACCAGAGCATCTTGGCTGTTTCCTGAACGAAATACTAGTGTCTATACATAATATTACAGCATTAAAAGTAAGAGTAGTATGGTTATATTATTAGTATTACTCTAATTACTTTGCATCTGTACAGTAATGTGTTAAAAATAACCTTGAATAAATCCTCTTGTTTTTTTAATAGTAAACCAATCTTATACCAAGCAATAAAAGTGTACGATAGCTAAAATCAGCCCTATTCTATAACAACCAGTTTCAGCAGTCTGTTTGCAGACTGAACGGTGGACATTGGTCTCCATGGCAACAAAGTGACACCTTGTATTCCGTTTTGTGTTTTTCTCACCCACAGTGGTTTAGAGCAGAGGTCCCTGCAAGGGGTTTTAAGTGCTGTTGTTTCACAATATCTGCACGAATTCACATACAAAGATATGCGTTTAACCTCTATGTAACCTTCCTGTTGAGAACAAGCTACCGACCTTAAGACCAGGTCACCTTTTGCAGTGTTTCATTTTAATTAATTAATTTACAAAAGCACAAGGTATAAATTCCACTTACCGACCTCTCAAAGATGAGTTATTGTTATTGAGTTATTGAGTTTAAATCTGTGAGAATTTAAAAACCAAAACTTGCTTCACTGCACTGTAAAAATTTTTTTTTTGCATGTTGTATTTTTGTCATTCTCCAGTGTAAAATTAATCTTATTTTTCTTGCCCCATTGCCAGTATTTTTCTTTATTATTTAGCCAAAATGTAATGAGGTGTACTGAATGATTAAAACAAGAAAAAGCAATAAATGACCTAAAAAAATACAATTAAGTTATTTCAAGTTATATTGTCTGATTCTCTGAACTTGTCTTATTATCTCAGACTGATCGGCCTGTGAATTCACTGAACTTGGCCTGTGCTTACCGAAATTCTAATCATGTGTGAGAACTAATTTCCAGGTGAAATGTCCACAGGGTGGTGCAAAAAGCAAGTTGTTTCTAGTTGTAAATGATGTAATACAGTCAACAAGAATATATATTTTATCTACCCTACACCCTAAACCAAATCCCAACACTGTTAGTGGAGTAAAAATGTAATTTTAGAGTGAAAATGCAACCTCCGAATCATGCTCATCATTGATTAAGTGAACATGATTACTTCCTGGGACCTGAAACAAAGGCTGTGTCTCGTTTGGAAGGATGCATCCTCAGGAGGTCGCATTTGTCTACCGCACACGTTATCGAGGCTGTGTTGTTTCAGAAAAGCGATTAGGACACTCCGAGTGCGACCTTCGTATGCAACCTACTTTCACAGGAATTCGTAGGATGTATGAGGTGTATCCTTCGTGGGCACTCACAACCTACAATTCTTTGCTTCAACGGAAATGTCTAAAAAAAATGACACCAATTTGCCCGTTAATATGATGTTCAAACATAAGTAATGTTAATTCCCAAGTTGAAGTACCTCAGTAGATGGGTGCAGAGTATATAATATGTATGATTATATAAATATATAAATAAAATATAGTATTAGACTAAAAGTACACCTGTAAAATCTATTTTCTTGTCTCTTTACATTATATAACTCTCCTAAAATGTACCTCATGCATTCCCTTCTAAAGGGACTTTGTCACCTTCTCACTCAAATCACTCGCGCTTGTTAAAGAGTGGCGTGTTGTCATAGCAACCATGTTTCATTCTGTTTTTGTTTGTCCTACGAAGGCCGTCTCGTTTAAACAAGGCTTGTTTAAAGGAGGACACTCAGTATACTGCAGTCTTCAAAGGACGCGTCCTACCTAGCATGCAGCCTTCCAAACGAGACACAGTCAATGACTCAGAGGCAGCTGGTGCAAAAAACTTTCAGTAGCACCACAGAAAAAGGTAAACACATTTGAATTGATCCAAAAAATGTCTGATGGAGGATGGCGCTTGTCAGTAATTCGACAGAATGGGGTAGATTTCAGGGTACCAGGGTACATACAGAAGTAACATCTTGATTTCCCTTGACTATTTTACACAGTTTTGCTGTTCAAATAAATGTATTTTCTTCTAAAGATGTTTACATATTTTTTTCCTGGAAAACAAGACAAAAATAATTTATACAATTGTTTATTTTTTTTTCCTCGCACCGTTCACTTTTATTTATTATTTTATTTTGAAGCCGTGGTCTAGTGTTTACCGTAAACACAGAACAGTTCATTTAGGACACGCAAATTCGATTCCAGATTGTGTGATCCCACTCCCGCTCAAAAAGCCTTACTGCAAAACATGTAACATGTAAACATGTAACGGCATTCCGGGCCGCGTCATCAGAGCGTGCGCGAATCAACTGGCTGGTGTTTTTACGGACATTTTCAATCTGTCCCTCTCCCTGTCTGTAGTCCCCACATGCTTCAAAACATCAACCATTGTGCCTGTACCGAAGCAAGCTATAATCACATGCTTAAATGACTGGCGTCCTGTTGCTCTGACCCCCATCATCAGCAAATGCTTCGAGAGGTTAATCAGAGATCACATCTGCTCTGTTCTGCCCCCTCTTTGGACCCATTGCAGTTTGCCTACCGCAACAACCGCTCCACTGATGATGCCATTGCATCTACAATACACACTGCTCTCTCCCACCTGGAAAAAAGGAACACATATGTGAGAATGCTGTTTGTAGACTACAGCTCAGCATTCAACACCATAGTGCCCTCCAAGCTTGATGAGAAACTCCGGGCTCTGGGCTTAAACAGCTCGCTGTGCAGCTGGATCCTGGATTTCCTGTCAGGCAGACGTCAGGTGGTTAGAATGGGCAGCAACACCTCCTCATCACTGACCCTCAACACTGGAGCCCCGCAGGGCTGTGTTCTCAGCCCACTCCTGTATTCCCTGTACACACATGACTGTGTGGCAACACATAGCTCCAATGCCATCATTAAGTTTGCTGACGATACGACGGTGGTAGGTCTGATCACTGACAATGATGAAAGAGCCTACAGAGAGGAGGTGCACACTCTGACACGCTGGTGTCAGGAGCACAACCTCTCCCTCAACGTCAGTAAAACCAAGGAGCTTGTTGTGGACTTCAGGAAGAAAGACGGAGAACACAGCCCCATCACCATCAATGGAGCACCGGTGGAGAGAGTCAGCAGCTTCAAGTTCCTCGGTGTCCACATTACTGAGGAACTCACATGGTCCGGCCCACACTGAGGCCGTTGTGAAGAAGGCTCACCAGCTCTCTTCTTCCTGAGACGGCTGAGGAAGTTTGGAATGAACCACCACATCCTCACACGGTTCTACACCAGCACTGTAGAGAGCATCCTGACTGGCTGCATCACCGCCTGGTACGGCAATAGCACCGCGCATAACTGCAAAGCCCTGCAAAGGGTGGTGCGAACTGCCAGGAACATCATCGGAGGTGAGCTTCCTCCCTCCAGGACATATACACCAGGCGGTGTGTGAAAAAGCTCGGAGGATCATCAGAGACTCCAGCCACCAGAGTCATTGGCTGTTCTCACTGCTACCATCAGGCAGGCGGTATCGCAGCATCAGGACCCGCACCAGCCGACTACATGATAGCTTTTTCCCCAAGCAATCAGACTGTTGAACTCTTGATCTATCAGGATCAATAATTAGCACTGCACTTTATTAATCTATAATCTCACACTGGACTGTCAACATATTCTCCTCAATACAACTGCTATATATATATATATATATATATACACATATATATTTCATATACTCCCACTTATTGTATTGTATTGTATATTCTGTTCTATATTCTGCATTGTATATAATTATTGTGTTGTGTAAGTATGTGTACATCTGATTTGTAAATTGTTTTGTGTAAGTATGTGTACATTTGATATGTAAATTGTTTTGTGTAAGTATGTTGTTTATTGTAATTGGTATATGTCTCGTCACTGTCATGACTGCTATGTTGCTCGGAACTGCACACAAGAATTTCACCTACTGTTGCACTTGTGTACATGGTAGTGTGACAATAAAGTGATTTGATTTGATTTTGATTTGATTTAAAAGGTCATAATTCCTGGATTTTTCAAAGGACTGGTTGACATTTTTAAACTCTGCTTGTTATGACAAAAATATGATCAAATATTCAACCATATCATGATTCAGAAGCATTCAAGTTGTTTTAAAATGAGCCAAATGTTAAAAATGAGGGGAAACATTAAAAAGGGATTACCATGTTGAAATATTCAGTGGCACATGCCCAGAAGGGTAAAGTTGAAGGGCAAAGCCCCTCAGGGTAAAATCTCATGCTGCATTATATTTTTATAGAAGGGCAGAAGCTTCAAGTAAGCCCATTTTTACAGGTCTTATCACAACGGAAATATGAATAAAGAAATATGAACTACACTGAATCATCCAATCATTATCATACTCAGTAGGGATAGCAAGGTATGATTCATCTATAAAACAGATGAGCTACAGCATCTGGATCTTAACAGAGCAAGGATTTTGTTCTTGTATCTACAATTTTATCAAGATAAAAGAACGTAAAAAAGTTCCTTATGATCAAGCATTTGGAGATCTTCATATTTGCAAGTTTTCCAGGCATAAATTAGCCCCAAATTTAGGATAAAACTCAACAAACTCATAATCCTCCCCACTGTATAATCTACAGTATATGTGGGTTTCCAAACAAAGAGCTTTGATTAAACAACACCAAAGGAACATGGTTAGATCCACAATCCAACATTCATAAAAAGCTTGAGTTCTTTCAATCCCTCAGTTTCATTTGGCAAATATTTGTGGTTCTCTACCCTGAGACCTGTTCCAATCTGAACCGCAGCACATCATTTCTATTTTCAGTAGACTTCTCTCAGGCAAGAGACTGTCAGCAGAGTTTAAAGCTTCAGGTGATGGAAATAAATTCTGTGTGTTCTCATGTTTGAACTTGTTAGCATGTCTGCCGTTGGCAGGGAGTGTAGATGGGTTTTGTGCAATATTAACAGCTTTGTGAAACATCATTCTGAAAACTAAGTAGGAAAAGGAGGAGAATTCAGATTTTTGCTTTGTTTAGTCCATTGTCTTCTCTGTCGAAATCTGTGTTTTAAAAAACAATTCAAGGTCAAATAGATTAGTTAACCACTAGCTGAATCTGCAAAAGGGACATTTAAAATATGTCCCCCCCCCCAAATCTTCCTTTATAAACATATACCAAAGTTTTTTTAGAATGCATAGTTGGTATCTGTTGTAAGAACATATGTACTCACAGGTGGACACAGGGATGCACCTCATCACTGCCAAAGTTGTAATAAAAATAAAGGAAATTCTCTTACTTTCCTAGATTATTTAGCATGAATCTATAGTTCCCCCAAAAACACAACTGTAGTAAAACAATTGTAAGTCTGATTGCTGTTGAAATCGATCTGTGCATACCGAATCTCAATTTACTTCCCCAGTGTCCAAAGCTGGAAGTGTTATTGAATGTATGGGCTCGGAGTGGTGCTAAAGGTGAATTGTATTTTTTGTTGTAAATTATATAATAAAGTCAATATGAATACATATTTTATTAATCCTACTTCCTAACCTCAACCCTAACCCTAAACCTAACCATCATTGATGCAAATTATTTTATTTTAATAGCGAAAATTTAACCTAAGTATCGTGCTCACCATTGTTTATGTGAACATAATTAATTCCTGGTTCCCACAGGACCAGAACCCGTGTCTCCCGTGTCGAGATCTCCAATCACATGCGGTCAGCACAAAATGCAGGTCAAAATGGGGTCTAATACATTTCGTGATCAGATCACAAAAACCAAATACAAACGTAATCAAAAATGATTGTGACCGTCATCATGAAATCAGAGACCCTCCCCTCGAAATCTGATCACAAGTGGTCAAGGTGTAAACAGTGATGTGTCACATCTGGCCACATGTGATCAGATCACGCGTGACGCATCTTAATATCAGCTGGAAACGGGGTAAGAGGAAGCTTGATCACATCAAATGTGATCAAACATTTTTTGCTAACAAAATGTCTAATGGGACCGCACTTGTCAGTAATTTGGCTGAATGTTGTTGATTTCAGAGTACATGAACTTTCAGGGCAGCATGTCAATTTCCTATGTTGAAATGTTTATAAGGGCTATCAGAGAACAATTAACATTCTATTGCAATATAAAATAAACAATGCATTTTCTTAAAAGCAACCTTAATTAACTTAACTGACATGAACCATTTTCAAAAAACACTTTAAAAGAACACAAGGTGTGAACACTGGCCCACTACCTGAACATTAAACATAAGTATTGATTTAGTCTCAAGCTACACAGTTGCTTTACTAATGCAAAGGCAGTCTTTATGCCCTAAGGCTTCAACAGTGCTCAATGATTTCCCAGTGATGGATATATGTGAGCAATAATACCATTGTGTACATTCCACACAATAATGACAGGAAACAGCACAAAGCATTTCTAGAGACAGCTGCTCTCTGATGTTACTTAATACTGCTTACTGAGAAGACTATTTTGGCTCAGTGTGGAGCAGTTTTTGATTGTCTACATGTTTTTGGGGTGCATCTTCACGCTGAGTTCTGACATCTACACCCCTAAAAAAATAGTAGGGGGTGAATATGTGTACATAATGTGAACGTAATGCTCATTCAAAGTCAGCATGAGTGTGTTTATGTTAATTCTGCAATTTGTTTTGAGCTCATTTTTAAATTGCTCTGTCATAAACATTGGACATTTTCTGACAATGAACATCTGTCACACGGAAGGCTCAAGGCATCAGGGATTAATTTTAAACTACAGATGTCTCCGTATATATACACACTTCCTCTACCAACAAATACATACACCACTGCTGCATCGGAACACTTTCTGTACTTCGTAGTTTGTACTACAGGACACGCAGATCCTATATTAAGCGAGACCCTGCATTATGGACAGCATGCCACATCAAGGAAAAGATGAACCTGTGAACTCCTTTTCCTTCTCAAGTAAAAGCTTTAAAGATGTTAAGATATACTACAGGAAAACATGACAAAAACACTAACTAAGAAGATAATTTTTGCCATTTATTGTTTGCCTATTGTATCATGATTACGGAATATTCTGACATCCTTGACATGCTGCTTTTTTAAATCTATGCAGTAGGGAAGTATGCCTATTCATGCAAATTTTGGGGCAGTTATATTGTTCACCAGTTCTCAACGTGCTGTTTGGTTTCTCACAAAGAAATAAACAATATATCAGTAGAAATCCACATTGTGTTCAGTTGCTGTTGGCCAAACAACACAGAACTTCATATCAGGCCATGTTTGTCTCTATCCAGATCATTAGCGCTCTCAGAGAGAGAAAGTGTGGGATGGAGTGTAGCTTTCTGTCTTAGTCCACCATAGGGCTCTGTGACAGGTCTCAGGTGATGTGTTCTGTTCATTTATTGTTTATTAATAGTTTATTCAGCTGATCAAATTTTTTCTCTCATGCAGACACTGTCACACCACCACTCATGTTTAACACACACACACACACACACACACACACACACACACACACACACACACACACACACACACACACACACACACACACACACACACACACACACACACGTAGTGTTTCCATGTTTTATGGGGACTTTCCATAGACATAATGGATTTTCAACTTTATATTCTATCCCCTAAACCTAACTCTACCCCTAAACCTAATCCTCACAGAAAACATTCTGCATTTTTACATTTTCAAAAAACATAATTTAGTATGATTTATAAGCTGTTTTCCTCATGGGGACCGACAAAATGTCCCCACAAGGTCAAAAATAGCGGGTTTTACTATCCTTATGGGGACATTTGGTCCCCACAAAGTGATAAATACACACTCACACACACACACACACACACTTGGAATATGATGCATCAGTGGAATGACTTCTTTTACTTAAAATACTTTTTGCTCATTTTTAAGCTTTGAAGTGAGCGCATCTCTATCAACTGCCATTGTATTGAAAAGACGGAACAAAGTATTCATTAAAATGTAATCTTATGTGTTCCGTATAGGAAAGAAAGTCATATGGGTTTGTAACAACATAGGGGTGAGTAAATTATTACAGAATTTTCATTTTTGAGTGCACTATTCATTAAATGAAACTGAGATCTCCTGAGCTTGGAAAGAGAAAATCTATAATTGAATACGAGGGATATTAATTTAGGGACCTGCTAGCACACAACACAAAACTGAGAGAGGGAAATTGAGTTTGGTGAGCTGAATATGAGTCTGCTGTTTTGACCTTCCTTTCCTTGCTTTCCTAGCTTCTTCTCTGCAGCATTTTGAGATACGATCATACCTGCATTGCCTGAGGGGGTTAACCTTTGTCTGTTTACCTACAAACTACTCCCTTACACACACACACACAGACACTCACACATCCCTAATCATCTGGGAGAGGTGTGCTGCTTTACTGTTTATCTCCACATCTACTCTTAAAATGAAAATAATCACTTTTAAAATCACCTTAAGACCATAACCATGTATCAAAACCAAACTCTCTTTATTCTGATCTGAAATATTAATAATATTTAACAAAAAAATTTAACAGAAATGATAAACAGCACAACATACTTAAGCGACCCATCCAAGGCCAGTAGATCAATAATTGATGTGTAGGTCCTGTATGTTTGAGTTTAAGAGTGTGTGCACACAAGACAGAGATATAGAAACTGAGGAGAGGGGGATGATACAAATTGAAGTGGTATACAATTTCATACAGAATATCATCTACTAATAAAAAATAAAAAGCTGTACACTGCCTACACAGACATATGCCTTTATCTTGAATTTCATATCTACTCTTCACAATTATCATTTAATAATTAAAAGTTGTAGAAAATGTTGTAGAAAACCCATGCTCTCTCACACACACACACACACACACACACACACACACACACACACACACACACAAACACACATTCACACACACGTACGCAAGCATGCACGCATGCACACACACATGATGGTCTACCTATCATTATGAGGACTTTCCATAGACATAATGATTTTTAAACTGTACAAACTACATATTCTATCCCCTAAACCTAACACAACCCCTAAACCTAACACAACCCCTAAACATAACACAACCCCTAAACCTAACCCTCACAAAAAACGTTCTAAATTTTTACATTTTCAATAAAACATTGTTTAATATGTTTTTTAAGCTATTTAAATTATGGGGACACTAGAAATGTCCTCATAAACCACATTTATAGCATAATACCCTTGTAATGACCAGTTTGTAACCTAAACAATTGTCCTTGTAAACCACATAAACATGCCCCCCACCCCCACACACACAAAACATTGCACTTCTGTGCAAGGCACAGAGAAAAATTAGAGACAGCACAACAGTCAAAAATGCCCATCTAGCACATGAAAAATCAAACTGAAAATGTTTTAATTAAAAAAAAAAAAATACAACAGACACACGGAAAATAACAACAGGATACTCAAATAAGCTTTAAAACACAAAGTGCTCACAAATAAAGTAAAATTGTCTGTTAGTCTAAAATACGTTTAAGAAGTGAATAAAAAAAGCATGTGCTGTATTTAACTAAAAGGTAAAAAAGTTTACCAAATTTTTACATTATTACTTTTTCATTCTGCTTTCTAAAACCTACAAATACATTTCAATCGAATGAAAAGTTTCAATAAAGTGTTTCTTCAGTTATACACACCTAAACTCACCACACACCTGGCTTTAGTACAATGTCAATATAAAAGCCAACTATTTCATTTTGAACCAATATTTATAATGTCTTTATCAGTCTTTATAATGTCATGCTTTCAGTTTTTTTAAGACACATTATAAATGAGTCTTTATACATGGAAATATATAACTGCCTTTATATTTTAGCAAAGGGGCCCCTTATATGGCAGTCATCATATTTGGGGATCCTTGGCATCAAAAGGTTTAAAAACCCTATTCTTTGAGGGCATGAAAGGGGCTGTACAGATCGAATGTGTATTTGCGAAAAGAAATACACATGCAGGTGTCTCGAGAGTTGAAGTTCTTTGTAATTTGACACGTCACTCCTGCGTGAGATGCTGAAAAAACAGTGAGACAATGCTGTAGAAAAAAAATGTGTCTAGTGAATATTTACACAGAAAACAATTACAAAATAGCAAAACAATTTTGGTGTGAACGGCCCCTAATGTTGCAGCCTACTTTTTGGAATCACCTTCATGTTCGGAGCACACCTATGATGGCTCAAAATGCTTTCTAGCTAGGTATATTTTCATTTTGTAGCAGATCTCTTGGTCTGCTTCAGCACTTGAGAAAATCAAGATATAGACATGTATATCTTGTGCATCGGCTTGTATATTGTATCTTTAATAGCACATGTTCTTGATTATATAAGCACTATAGAAATTGACCATAGATAAACTAAATTATTATAATCATAAACGTATTATATTGTATAATTATAAAAACATTTTAAGCCTTTGAAAGTATTTCCCTCCGTGCAAAAATAATCACAATAGGTTAAGCCCTGAATCTATATAGTGGTTTTAGTCAAGATTCACTGATAAGGGTCTTACATAGAGTGAGATATGATCTAATTCCCTCAGGATGTTGTACCATAGACAAGAGGATTGCTAGAGGAAAAAACTAAAACATCAGTACAGGAGCCTGAAGTGCATTGTTTATGTATGTGAGGTTTTTAAGGAAGAGTAAGACTCAGAAAAACGTGACAAAACAAAGCACTGAGACCAGCCACTAATTAAACAGTCGCTTACTTTAACACACACACACAAAAACACTATTACTTATGCATTAATAAAGACTATGGGGGAATGCTCTAAGAATGAATGGTGTCCACTGGTAGTATGGTTGGTCTGCATTGTTTTAGCACAAACACAGACAAATATTTAATGTTAAACACAAATTGCACAGCACAATTGTATGAATGAATGTTACATTTATATAGCACTTTTCTGACACTACACTCAAAGCACTTTACACAGTGAACAGGGCACTCTCCTCAACCACCACCAGTGTGCAACAGATATCTGGATGATTCAACCGCAGCCATAATGCACCAGTATGCTCACCACACACCAGCATTGGTGGAGAGGAGAGAGTTGAGTGATATAGCCAATTAATGGATGGGGATTATTTGGTGGCCATGATTGAGAAGGGCCAAAAGGGGGAATTTGTCCAGGAAACCAGGGTTACACCCCTACTCATTTCAAGAAGTTTCATGAGATTTTTAATGACCACAAAGTGTCAGGACCTCAGTTTAACGTCTCATCCGAAGGACAGTGCCATATTACAGTATAGTGTCCCCATCACTATACTGGGGCATTAGGAGGTGAGCACCCCCTGCTGGACTCCCAAATACTTCTTCCAGCAGCAACCTTAGTTTTTCCAGGAGGTCTCCCATCAGGTACTTACCAGACTCAGCCCTGCTCAGATTTAGTAGGAAACGAGTCTTGAGCTACAGGGTGATATGGCTGCTGGTATAATTCCCATAGTGTACATTTGTACATAATTTTAATTTTACATTTATAAACATACAAACATTTACCAATCTATTGACGACTGACTGGAACAGAAATTCCCAGAACCTTTATGAGGAAATCACTGCCGGTGAACGAGTTCAATACTGAGACTTTTGGTTTTTAAGTAAAAGAGTTTAAAAAACATTGACGTTGATATTGCACATTTCGGTGTTGAACAAAAATGTACCTGAATCAGCTCTTTAAAATGCAGAAAGCACACACAACTACACTGCAGATATGGATATATGCCCGGTTGTAAATCTATTCTTCATTTGATAAATTACTTCTGCCATGAACAATAGAAAATATAGGCAAACATCTCTTTTTAATACATTCTGTGGGTAATGATGATGCAATATTAATTATGCCAGTCAAATAGCGATAAGTTCTGCTAAAAGAATGACAATGATTTAATTGAAGTACTCATTGTGCAGTGCTACTTCAGAATATTTATGGCTGGTTAAACTGGATTGCATGTGGTTAGTGTGCTGTAAAAAATGTATGTAATTTTAACGGTAAAAAAAAATAAATGCACAGAAAAAAAATGTTAATTGATTAACTAATATTAACTGTAAAATATACAGTAATTTTTTTTTTTTTTGCTGAAATTACAGTAAATACAATAATCGTGCATTCTCACAATTCCCTCCATTACCCATTACATTTCATTATATTTGGGAATAGTTATGTTTCTTCTCATTTTTTATATTAGTTACGTACATTGGGGTGTTCTGTTTTATATTGAATGTAGTTTAGTTCAGGTTTACTTCATTATTTTAATTTCACGTGTGTTATTCTGATGGTGTTTAGTTTTTGTGTGAGTGATACTGAGGATGTTTATTAGTCATTGCTCCTGGAAGAGCCACTATTGGTGAACTTACGGTGATTAACAATACCTTATAAATCGATTTTATAAGTCGATTTTTACAGTTTCAGAAGGTTAATATCAAGTTTATGATATTTTCTTTACTGTACATTTAACAGATTTTTTTTTTTACAGTGCGAGCGTGGTCATGTAAATTACAACAGTTTTAAACTGTAAAATGTACAGGTTGTTCTGTAAAGTTGTTTACATTTTTATATTTTTACAATTATTTTGGCAACCACAGCTGTGGCGTAAACTGTTTAGTGAATTCGCTCCTTTTTGTCAGATATCCAGACTGCAACACACTTAGCTAAACTTAACTTTATGAAAATATTGCTTTCACCTTCATGTCAGAGGAGAATAACCACTAACGCACATTCAGTATTAAGCAGAACAAGGCTTCAGACACACACAGTAGTTTATGCACATATGTGCAGTGTTCCATTTCCTAGTCATAGTGAGTCAAGGATGAACTCTCTCCCTTGCGGCTCTCTCCCGAGTGCAATTTCACGCTTTCTGTCTGTGGTGGTCTGAGCCAACAGCTCCTATTTTCCTCCTCAAACTTTTTAGAGGCAGCATAATAACAGCAAACAGAGATAAAAGAATAAAAATCCTTTCGCTATCCAGCAGAAAATAATTCCCTTGCTTTGAGGAATGAAGGCTTAAGAATAATTTTGTGACTTTATCTGTGATTTCAGGCCTCATAAACCCTGAGGAGAGACACACCCCTGTGCAGACTCAGAACTTTGGCGTTGCCCACTTACATGAGCATTATGTCTATTTTGGGTTCATCTGCTGGCTGCTGCATGTGCTTAAGACACACAGAAATTCTGTCTCTCTTCGAGCCTCTGTACAGAGATAAATGACTCCTTAAATAGCACTATGTGTTGTTCTCACAAATACATATCTGTGTAGGCATGATATGGAGTTTGAATAGCTCTGCTTTGCATAGTTCACAGAAAGACTTGGTCTACATCAGTACATCAGTTGAGTCACATTCAACCAGTCGTTTTCCCTCCAAAATGTTATTTTTGGACTTTGGACACTTTAAATCAGGGGTCCCCAAACTTTTTTCTATGAGGGCCACATCATTTTTCCTTTCTATAATGGAGGGCCGTAGTCTAACAGAAAATGGCATGGGCCGGAGTGATTTATTGTGGAGATTTTATTATGATTTTAAATGGATTTACAGTATTATGCCTCCTAATGCTAGATTAATTTATTATTTATGCACCATACATATCAAGTGATATATAGCCTATTAAAAGAGCATTATTACTATCGTAATGACATTTTTTCATATTCATTGCTATTGAAATCAAATTATTTACTTTTTAATTTTAGGCTAATCAGTGTGAACTATGGGCTTGTTTCTGGCTGGTGAGAAGTCCAATGTCAGGTTCCATTCCTATCACAGCCAGTCTCAAAGACTGATGCAAATGTTCATCAGTGAGTCTTGATCTCATTGGATTTTTCATCAGTTTCATGCGTGAAAAGGTTTGCTCACAGATATACGTGCTGCCAAAAAGTGTGGACATCTTCATTGCATTCCTTCTGATGTTTGGGTAGGTCTCGTTAGGGAGGGCAGTATAGAATTCAATGAGACCGTTGGGCTTAAACGCGTCTTTCAGAACATCACAGTTCTGTAACTCAGCCAACTCAAACTGATAAGAAGGCAGGGCTTCGTCAATGTCAGCAGCAAAAGGGTTCTGAAAAAGGCTGATTTCTTTAGCGTGGACATGTAGCTCACGCAATCGCACATCAAACTCCGCCTTCAGCATTTCCAGCGCTTCCACTGACTTTTCAGCTGGGAATGGGACCACTGGTTTCTCAGCTGAGAGGCTTTGGGTAACAGGGAGATGGGTGAAGTCGCACTTGTCCCACAAGCAGTGCTAGTTTCACCTCAAATGCTTTTATGTGCGAATACATGTCACATATTAGTTTCCCCTTGCCTTGGAGCTGCACGTTGAGGCCATTCAACATTTCTGTCACATCTGTTAAAAAGGCGAGGTCCCATTTCTATTTTGTGTCGATCAGTTCTGGGACAGTTTTGCCCTTTGTCAGAAGAAAAACATTGATTTCGGATAGCAGCTCAGTAAAACGCCTCAAAACTCTGCCCGGCTTAACCATCGGACTTCTGTGTGGTAAAGCACATCTCCGTGAGAAGACTCTAGCTCGGACAGAAAGACTTGGAACTGCCTGTGTTTAAGTCCGTTTGCTCTGATGAAGTTTATACATGACACCACCACTTTCATAATCGATTCCCACTTCAGAACTTTGCAGCACAGTGCTTGCTGGTGAATTAGGCAGTGTACTTGTAAAGGGGGCATGAGACCTCTTTCCTCCATTTCTCTATTCATGCGTCCTATCAGTCCCCTTGACACGCCAACCATACTAGGAGCTCCGTCAGTCGTGATGCTGGCCAGCTTAGACCAGTCTAGAGCCAACTCTTCTATCGTTTGGCACACTTTAACAAAAATATCCTCCCCTGTCGTAGTACCTTTGAGACTTTTTAGGGCTGCCAGCTCCTCGGACACTTCAAAGTTTGAGCTAACTCCGCGAAGAAAAATGAGCAGCTGTGCCGTGTCCTGCACGTCATTACTTTCATCCAGTGCTAATGCAAAAAAAAATCTAATTCTTTCACTTTTTCCTTCAGCTGGGCATATACATTATACCCCATTTCTTCAATTCGTCTGGTGATTGTACTTGCGGACAGACTCACCGCATTTAAGACGTCTTTCTTATCGGGGCACACCTCCTCCGCAACAGCATTCATACATTTCTTTACGAACTCACCATCACTGAATGGCCTACCGCAGGTTGCAATCAGTTTAGCTACCTGAAAGCTAGCTCGAATGGATGACTGGTTCAACTGGGTTTGCCGTCCAGCAGATAGTCCACTTTTTAGCTTCGACACTTTGTCTGCTCTCATTTGAAAAAAATAATCACTTGTCCACTTTTGGGTAAATACCCTGCATTCTGAATGAACTTTTCTCTTTCCCAACCGTTTGGCCATTTTGTTGTCACTTTAAATTTTCTTGCTGGATCGCGTGCACCCGCTCGATCACGATGGAACGTTAATCCGGGTGAATCTGACAAATAATTTGGCTTTAACTTTAATAATTATAACTAAGGGAAATTTTATTTTGAAAGCCAATATGTATTATCAAATACAAATATGATATGATTAAAACATATTTAAAATTAAATTGTAAAAATATTTCTCTGCATGGCATTGTTCAGAGGGCCGGTCCAAATGTGGGGCCGTATTCGGCCCGCGGGCCGTAGTTTGGGGACCCCTGCTTTAAATGCAAACAGGAAACAGGATGATGGGATTCAGACTCAACCTTGCTTCATCCACACGAGTACAAGTTAACTACTAGGCCACGACTCCGAAACAAACATGCCATATTTGATACTGAAGTGTGAGTTTTGACCCATTTCCATTAATTTTCGTTATATTTTCAAGTTGTTCATGTAAGGATTTTTAACAATTTACTGATTGCAGTAAATCATGTTTTATGACTTTTTCAGGCCTGGAAATCACAATATAAAAATTCCCTGATACCCTCATTTAATTTGATGTTATTTATTATATATTTATTATTATTTTATTTAATCAAATATGAATTCATGTAAAACGTTTTACCAATAAAGAAATCTTTTTTGAATAAAAACTTAACAAGATGAAGGCTCACATGAGATGAAGAATCCACTCATATCAGTAGTCTAATAAATGCTATTTATTTTTCTTGGAGCTGGGCTGCCATGTTGAGATCACATGGCCAATCAAATACTTCTTATTTATATCGGCAACCCCCCATCATTCATGAAATAAATAAATCATAGCTGACTGCAAATAGTGCACTCCTACAATTGCATCAGTAACTATTGTTCTATCGTGATGCTGCATCCAGGCTGCTATGTCAATTTAAAAGAATAGTTCACCCAAAAATGCAAGTTCTCTCATCATTTACTCATCCTCATGCCATCCCAGATGTCTTTCTTTCTTTTGCAGAACACAAAATAAGAATATTAAAATAATATTTAAGCTCTGTAGATCCTCACAATGCAAGTGAATGGTAACTAGAAATTTAGTCAACAAAGCACATAAAGGCAACATAAAAGTAATCCATACAACTCCAGTGGTTAAATCTATATCTTCAGAAGCAATATGATAGATTTGTAGTAAAAAAAGACTTAAATATTGATCTGTTTCTCACCCACACCTATCATATCACTTCAGAGGATTATGAGCCACTGGAGTCCTATGGATTACTTTTATGCTACCTTTATGTGCTTTTTGGATCTTTAAATTAAGGACACATTCACTTCCATTGAATGGACCAACAGAGCTGAGATTTTCGTTTAAAAATCTTCATTTGTGTTCTGCAGAAGAAAAAAGTATGGCACGAGTGTGAGTAATTAATGAGAGAATTTTAATTATTGTGTGAACAATTCCTTTAGATCCAAGATGACTGTCATATCGGCCATTACAACATAAACAGATATTTAAGGCAACTTTAAGACATTAAGGCATGATTTTCTGCAAAGCTTCTTTGAATGTATTTTGAAGATCACTATACAAATACACTTGACTTGAATTTGACTTTGAATTGCCGTATATATATATATATATACATAAGTTCCTACCATCGTCCTGGTCTGGCAATATGCGGATACGTGCGGTTTGGTATTCCGGCCCTAGACGGCCTCCCACAGGCATGCTAAGAGTGACATTGAAGCTCTCCTCTCCCTCATACAACGAATCGTCAATGATCACCACACGACAGTACTTTACTGTCTCATCCTTATCAAAGCGCAGAATGCTGGCCTGCTCCTCTGGACGGGAGATGTAGTCAGAGTAGGAGAGAACAGAGGTGGGGACGGTCCCTGTGGCAGAGCCTGAAGCCAGCACAAAGGAGAAAAAGCAGTCCATGGGCCTGTTTATTGATGCTTATTATTATAAGATGTGGAAATCTTGGAAAACTCCTTTCCACTTTTGAAAATTCTGAACAAAGAATATGGTTAAGGTGAACAACCAAAACTTAAAACCAAAAGCCAATCACCAGAAAACATAACATTTAATTAAATCAACATTTGTAAAATTATAATTTATTGGGATTTAAGAATTATTTATTTTTATTACATTTTTAAATATGTAAATATTAACATTAACCAAGATTAATAAATGCAATGTGTTGCACCTTGTTGAGTGTGACAGACCACCATCAAGTCCTCACTAACATCTTCCCTCCTGTGCACTGGGATCAGGAGTTCTCCGATGTCCTCCTCTACAGCAAAGCTGGCCTGAGGAAAGAATACCGTGGACTCTGTCAAAGAAAAATGAAGATACAGCTCAGTATCAGAACTGCTGTTGCCTTGCTGTTCAGTTCTATCAGCCACAGAGGGATTTAGAGGCACCCTGGGAGAAAGACTATTAGCACAGGGGTTTATAACACCACAGGCGGTGGATTGATTCTTCAGTATGTAATTATTCCACATCATAAGAGTCTATACTGGGCATGAAATGACGATTTATATTGCACAAAAGGCAAAAAAACACATTTTATATGAAAGCATTGATTTTTTTAATATCGAGTGCTTTATATTAGGTTTTTAGTGGCCTTTGGATCATGTGGTATTGATATCTGTCCATACTGGTTGTGTTTTGCTTTTTGTTGTGGAGGAAAGCATCTGGCTTGAGTGGGAGCTTGTTCTGGCATTGCTTTTTTCAAATACCGTAGGTCAGGACTGAGTCAACAGTCGATTTTTTTATAGCCCACCGAACTGAAGAGAACGCTCTTGCTGAGAAGGGAAGACTGAATCGAAAGACAGAAGACATGTAAACAATCTATATTTGAAAAGATCAAGAATCTTTTATCTGTTATTTCAAGCTCAGATTTGAGTAAACCAATGAAAGCTGTTGACAGAGAAATGCTTTATTTTGATTAATTATACATTTAAAAAGGTATATTTCTTTTAATTAATTAAAAATAAATAATTGTATTATTTTTCCACATCTTGTTTTTGAACAATTAAAATGATCTATTTTGAAATATAACAAAAATATTAAATAAATAAAATAAATTAAATACATTTAAATATATTAAATCAAATTGTCTGGGTTCAATACCAGTTAAGCTTAATCTAAAGCATTTGTGGCTTAATGTAAAAATAAATAAATAAATAAATAAATAACCCCCAAACAAATTAAAAGAGAAAATCAAAGTTACAATGAGGTACTTACAATGAAGGTGAATAGGGCCAAAATTTTGAAGGTTTAAAAGGCAGATATGTGAAGCTTACTGTATAATTAAATGAATTCTTCTGTTAAAACTGAAGTATTATTTGAGCTGTATATGTTTGTGGTGTTTACATGCATTTTAAGTTTTTCTGTTTTATGGAGTTACGTTGTTGTGGAACTGAAGTGGTAAAATTTCTTTACACAGAAAAGGTTAATAAGCATTTTGATCACACTAGAATCATGTTAACATGCATATTGCTTACGCCTCGTGGCTATACTTTTGAAACAGTGTGTATTTTAATATTTACTGATTGGCCCCCATTGACTTTCATTGTAAGTACCTCACTGTAACCCAGATTTTTGCTTTATTTTGTATTTTTTTTTTAAAGAAAAAGAGGGACAAGTAGAAATACTTTTTTGTGGTAATTAACATTATGCCACAAATGCTTCAGCTTAACTTGTATTGAACCAGGAATATTCCTTTAAATATTTATATCTTTTGATGTTTGAGTTTTTTTAATTGTTTAATAAAAAGATTCCTCTTTCTGGCCTGCCCAGTCCCAGATCCTCCTAGGCAATTATCTATGATCCTTTGCAAACATCTCCGATTGTCAAGTTTGCAAGCGGTCAAGTGGCACAGAGAGACAGTGGAGGAGAAAATGGGGAAAACAAGCTGTCCAGGTAATAGGAAAGGAGGGAAAGATTGAAGAAAACAAAACATAGTTAGACAGATGGATTTTCAGTGAGAGCTAAGAGTGGGAGTGATAAAATTCTCCAGCAAAGTTAAGTGGAGCAGACTCTCGTGAACTCATACTCATAATAATTTCTGAGCCCAGAGAGCAGCAATTAGGCAGGAGATAATGGGTCTCTTTCACTAAGTAAGTAAGAGTAAAAAAATATATATTTGCATTATACTGTAGTTAGAGTTTTGGTTTACTCACTTCTATAAAATATTTTATTGTCTTTCAACTGGTTTTGAAAAGGCACATTTGGCATTACTTGAAGATGAGAATGCATCTTTAGAGAGCATACGGATACGTTTGCTGAGAGTGAGTAATGGCTATATAGTAGAGGTTGTGTGGAATGTCCATATATGGATATGGTTTGGGTGTGCATTATGACAATTACTAACTGCAGGTACGTGCCCCCTCATTTAGAATAATTTGGATTCATCAACTCTAGAACGTGGGTAAGAACAAATTGACAAATCACAACTGGTGGAAATGAATGCGGTGCATGAGAAACTTTTCTGCACACACAAGTACACTTGCACTTAATCATTACTGAATGAGATCCAATGTGAATTTCAGGGCAAACCATCCTGTGCACAGCACAATGTTAAGTGTCTGTACAGCTCTTTTGATAAAAGAACAACTCTTTGAGCCCTCAAGACTCAAACACTGACTGTGAGAAACGAATAACAATGAGGCAAATCTATGCAGCCTCTCAGGCGTAAGACACACATAATTTGAGCATCTCTTGCACTTACACACAGCAAATTCTAATGCATCAGGGGCCAAAATAATGACCTTGTTTTGCAAGTATCAAATAACAGGACAAAATAGAGAAAAAACCTGTGCATTTGCAATCAGCTCTTGGTAAGTCAGACAGGTGCACAGTCATATGAAATGGCATTTGCATTGCAATTATTTTTTATTTACAGAATAAAATGGTAAGTGTATTTTCGGCTAATACTGTGGTGTCCAAAGTCTAAGACTACTAGTAAAATTAATAATGTGTTTCTAATTGAATACAATTCTTATTTTTGTAATAACAAATTCTACTTTTGGTCATTTTGAAATTACAATTTTAATTCTTCATTACATAGTATGTCATCCACATATTAATTTACGAGAAAATTTGACTTAAAAAAATGTACCTACATTTCAGAATTTCTTAGTCTACCTTTGGCTTTAACGACAGCGTGTACTAGAGTTGCCATGAATTCCACAATGTTTGCAAAACCTGATGCTTCATGTTATTCCAGCATGTTTGAAAACGTTCCAAAGAGCATCTTATGTGTAAATCCTTACTGATTGTCTATAAAGAACAATTTTAATTATTATAGTACTTTATAAATATTCACTTTGAATGTAGATCATTGTGGCAGGGCGGAGGGCGGGGCCGGGTCGTGATATTACACACCTGGTCCCGTATTAGGCTAATTATGCCTCCGTGAGGTTTAAAGGCTGACTGCAGAGGGCCGTGCGGGAGAGAGAGATTGTTAGCCATTATTATAAACCATTATTTATATTGAAAAGCCGGTTCTCGCCTCCTCCTTTCCATTGATCCCTTTACAATGGTGCCGAAACCCGGGAAGGAGGAGGCGAGAACCGGCTTTTCAATATAAATAATGGTTTAATGGTAAACTTAAAAGAAGACACAAACACACATAAGACGGACATGTCCGCTAACGATCTCTCTCTCCCGCACGGCCCTCTGCAGTCAGCCTTTAAACCTCACGGAGGCATAATTAGCCTAATACGGGACCAGGTGTGTAATATCACGACCCGGCCCCGCCCTCCGCCCTGCCACAATCATGTATGTGAAAAACCATTAGCTGAACAGATGTTGCTTAATGTATATTGCTATATTTATCAGAGTCATTACCAACTAATGAAAAACACTGAACATATCATGCAATCAGTGTGGTCTTGCACTCCAAAGCCTGCTTCACTGTAAAATTAACAACCCTGCATTGCTTTTTAATTATTATATATATTAGAAATGCATTCAATGTCTTCTCTTGCCATTTGCTGTTAAACACAACTACATTTTGTGAGATTGCAATGTTTTTAAACCACATTGTCTTTGCAATTAAAGGGATAGTTCACCAAAAAAAATAATTCTCTCATTATTTACTCACCCTCATGCCATCCCAGATGTTAATGACTTTCTGTCTTTCGCAGAACACAAACAAAGATTTTTAGAAGAATATCTCATGTCTGTAGGTCCATGCAATGCAATTGAAAGATCAGATCTTTGTAGCTCCAACATTCACATATAGGAAACATGCTGTAGAAGTAATCCATAAGACTCCAGTGGTTAAATCCACATCTTCAGAAGTGATATGATAGGTGTGGGTGAGAAACAGATCAAAATGTAAGTCCTTTTTATTACTCTAAATCTCCAATTTCAAAGTTAAAGAGAAGATTTAGAGTAAAAAAGGACTTAAATATTGTTCTGTTTCTCACCCACACCTATAATATCATAAAGATTTTTGGAGCTACAAAGGTCTGATCACAATTCGCTTGCATTGTATGGACCTACAGACATGAGATTTTCCTCTAAAAATCTTCGTTTTTGTTCTGCTGAAGAAAGAAAGTCATACACATCTGGGAAGACATGATGGTGAGTAAATGATAAGAGAATTACATTTTTTGGAGGAACTATCCCTTTAAGCATTTCAGTTTTCCATCACCTTTTTAAACCCATTTTCAACATGACATTAAATCCAGTAAGTAAAATTGAAGTAAGCATCTTAAAAATGTCTTTCCCCCCTCTTCCCTTCCTTGATGACTCTCAATGCTAATGAACAGTGAAAGAATCTGGTTGTGATGCAGTAAGCCTGTCACATCGCAATCCTCCTAGTCCCAAATGGAGGTCTAGCTGTGGGCTTTTGTAAGCCATCATGTGCAAACTAATCTGTGGCAACTGGGTCAGACAGGTCTCCCTAGGCCATAGTCAGAAGAATACCACCTCCCTCTTAAATTAAAATATTAATGCGCTAGGATGGCAAGTTCAACTTTGAAGGGATGACCTCACTTTCTCAAACATACAAACACCAAAATGACAATTGAAGGGATTTTTCACCAGAAAATTAAAATTCTGTCACCATTAACTCTCCCTCATGTCATTCCAAACCCACTCTCTGTCATCCATGGAACAAAAAAAGAAGAAGTTTAGAAGAGTGTCTGAGCTGCTCTATTCCAGATAATAAAAGCGGATGGGGACCAGGGGTTTTCAAGCTCCAAAAAGGACAAAAACAGCACTATCATACCCATCTTGCTCAATACTACATTTTCTGGTCACCATTTACTTTCATTGTATGGAAAAGAACAGCTTTGACATTGTGCAATAAATAACTAATTTTGTTTTAAATGTAGTGAAATTTTTGGGCAAACTATCCCTTTTACCTGAAAGAAAAGAACTGTACATGGAGCAACAGTACTGCAGCGTGCGGACCGGCCCAATCTCACTTCCCCCCTCTTTCGCCATTGGAAGGAGCAGCCAGTCTCTGTCACGTTAAACCTCCCATGGGGCCTCAGCCACAGCAAACAAACCCCACCGTAAAACTGATAATTAGCTCCCTGGGGAAGCAGAGCAGTTTTCTTTCTTTTCTTTTCCTATTTGTTTTTGTTTTGTTTTTTGTTTTTGAATGGAGAAATAACTTCTGCAGAGATATTGGGTTTAAGCAACATTCAGATCGAATCTATCACAGTGTTTGGCATGATGGATGAAAATCTTAATTATCTTGGGAGCCCACAGAGGCGAGCGACAACGACAAAGACAAAAACACACAGAATAAAACAAAGTCCGCTGTTATTTGTGCTACACATTGAAATATGCTCGTAATTGTGAGAATATGAAATACCCCTGGTGATGAATAGGAAAATAATTCTGCCAGGGCTTTCGACTAGAAAACACAAAGAAGACTGACTTTTCAGAGTGAGACTGCGGCAGTTTGATTAACAGACCGACAAAACCATATTTTGAAACAACAGCTGCATTGAGATAAACAGTCTAGTTGGGGTCCAGTCCTGACCACCCTGTTGGGGTCTATTTTGCAACAATGACTGGCTGACTGTAGATTATCCCGCATATTACATGGCGACTTACCAACTAAATGATTAAGTGGTATGGCTGTCGATTTAACATGTGTCCATGTGATTAATTATATGAAAAATAGCATCTATGTAAATAATCATGCCACATAAATCCTGTAATAAGCCTTGATGCTTTTGTGTTCCGCAGTCAGCAGGAGGCAGCCTCAGCTTGGGCTATACCTAGAACTCCTTGGTCTGAACAGGCAACGTGTCTCATCAAACAACCAATAGGCAGGCAGCACAAAATTATAACGAAGCCTTTAAGAGATGACGCAATTTTGCATTCAAATAAAGTTGGGCAGCGCACAATAGAATGCAGGGATCTTAAGAAACCTTTTTCAAAGTTTCAATCTACTTTTAACAAGAAACCGCTTCTTAAAATGTGCATGTATTGTGCGAGACGCTGAAATACGACACAACCAAAGTAAGATGCTCCTCAAGAGCGTTCGTCTAATGCATTTGTACATACTGCATAGGCAAAATTTTACATAGGACTGACATACTCAATTTTGCAAGACAGAGAGGGAAGGAGAGAGGAAAAAGGGATAGGAACATGACCTAGGCCAGCCTCGAAACCAGATCTCCCAAATGGGGCATGACAGTCGAAACACTCAGACTGACCACAAGGCCACAGCTCCAACAGACTAGTCAATTTTTAAAACATGTAGTTTGCATATCCCTCGTATATTCTATATACAGAGTTTGTGCTGACAGGTTTCTCTGAGGCTGTCTCATTACAGATGTCTGCTGTTAGATCGCTGCATCTCTGTTTGGGTCCCTGTGAGTTGACCCCTCTAAACCCATACAACTATCTTTCACATGTGAAGCTGTTTAATTACAGAGAAAATTGGCGTAGGCATGTCAAACCCTTTTCAAGCACCCGCCGATTGCAATTTACATTTATAGACAAGATACTTTTGAAAAAAGACAGAAATTTGAGATGAAAAGAAAGGCCGCTGATATCCGGGGGAGGGAGGTATGCTGAATGATTCCAGGAAGGAAGAGATATAAAATGCTATGATAATTGAGGTCCACTGGAAGAGACAGAAAAAACCCCACCTGCAATATGTAGATAAGGCAAGTTTTTTTTATCTGCAACCCCCCACCAAAAAGAAAAAAAATCTGGCCTGGAATATGTTAGGCAGCTTTGTTGTTGTTGTTTATTTGGGTTTTGAACAACCGGCACACTTTGGACTCAAATTTTCGCTAGTTATAATGTGGTTTCAGAGTATTGATTGTCTGAGACGCAGAAGTTTGGATCTTTTGAAGATTAGGCGCGCTTGAAAAACAACTCTGCTGGAGTGTGATCTCAGATTCTTTCGATCAATATTTCCTTGTTTGAAGAGACCATGTGTATTAGCTAAGGTTGATGTTGATTACATGTGCTGATAGGGATAGTTCACCCAAAAATAAAAATGCTGTCATTATTTACTCACCCTCATTTTGTTCCAAATCCAATTCATTTCTTTCTTCCGTGGGACACAAAAGGAGATGTTAGGCAGTATGTCAGTTTCAGTCACCATTCAATTTAATTGCATCTTTGGTTCCATAAATGGTGACTAAAACATACGGCCTAACATCTCCGTTTGTGTTGCACTTATATGGCTCCTCTGGGTTTAGAACAACATGAAGTTAAGTAAATTATGACTTTTTGATCATACTGATTTATCAGGAAATGTTTGATCGACTTGTTGTGTTGAACTTACCATCTCCTGAATCCACAATCTCAACAGAAGCAATTGCTGGTGATTCCAGAGCCCCCATCACCGGTTCAGTCAGAATGATCTGGAAGGTCTCAGATTGCTCGTATTTCCCATCTGAGAGGATCCTCACTCTCCATGCGGCTGTGGTCTGGCCGGGGTTAAACTGCACCTGTTTTTGAGATTTCTCCAGGAAATCCTTCTCCTTCTCTGCACTGCCATCCAGAGTTCCAATCCCTTTAAAAAACACAAACACCACAATCTGACTTTCAATTTGAACAAACTTTGACTAACTTCATATCTCCAGCCTCCAGATGTCACGAGTCATGAGTTTGAGCAGGATCTACTCAAAGAAGCATATTATCAAAATGTATGAGCAGAGTATTAGCTAAGCCTGCATATATCAGATTTATCAAGCTGGAGCACAACAGTTCCAGACATCTGTGGATATGCCATATAGAGAGAGATTGACTAGGTTATTAAAACCATGCACACACTGCAGCTAAATATAGTTGTGATCAATTTTCTGCAGTTTTCTTTCTTGTGTTGAAGAATCTCCAATTTAAACAGGAATCTGGCGTGGGACATATGGAAGGGCATGTCAGTTTTAAAAACCTAGCAAATATGCTTTAGTAATGTCGTGGCCATGAACCATGATTTTCTACTTGCTTGTTGCTTGTTGGTTGCTGGTAGTATAAGGAGGAGGGACATTCTCATTATAGAGATCATTTATTATTATTATTGGACAAACATCTGTGTAGTGCAATGTGAGTTATTCATGTTGTATGGTGTGAAAATCAAAGGCAGTACCAAGGGATTACTGCTATGATGTTTAAAGACTTTACAATTTTGATAATATATAATTTTTCCATGTTGCGGTAATGCGAATATCTTAACTGTGGGTAGAATGTGTTTAACTGTCATAAAAATAAAGTCGCAATGAAAAATAATCTATAAAAAATATATTTTAAAACAAATTAATATTAATTGCCCTAAAAATAGGCTTAGTTTTCTATGTCTCCAGTCGCTAATTACTAATTACTTTTGTTGAAAATAGTTAACACCAAACAGGTTAAACTGTTGGCATCCATGATTCTTGCTTACAGCAGGGAAATGCCAACATGGTCACTATGCCAATCATAGTAGTTTCGTGAGTGACTCTGTGGGGAATATTCCATACACACAATGAATGATAATTTAGGCAATGCACTCCTGCATTTAAATGCAGTTCTCACTCATAAACTTTTGCAGAGTGTACATGGCCAAACAGCCTCTGGGCTGCAACTCTCTAATGCTCTGAGGCTGGGATGAAGGAACAAAATCAAGAAACATGTTCTACAGCATGAACACTCAACTTCCTCTCTAATGTAACATTAGTAAAAAGCTGTGATGGGCTTCCCACACAGTATGGAAACCTGCGGGAAACCTGCCTAAAAGCGTTTGATCTCTGAAACATCAAGCAGAGTTGCTGTCAGGGGATCCGTCTATCTGAACCACCCGAACAGATGTAAGGAATTAAATCACTTCAGCCTTCCAGATCGATGCTGGATGGAATGCTGATCTTCAATCCATAACAGTTATTACATGACAGCTTAAGCAAATGGAACATTATGTACTGTAGATTGTAGATACAGGCATCTAATTATAAATATTGATGTTTATATTGACCCAGCATTCAAATTTCTACAGAATACATGCTTTAAAATGTAATTTCTAATGTATTCCTTTGGATTACTCAAGGTCAGTAATGTATTCTAAATACTTTGGATTACTTCTTCAGCACTGGTAGATTTTTTCACTTGTTTTAACTATAAAAACTCTGCCAGTACAGTAAGACAAAATACACATGTTAAAATACATTCTCTGAAAAAACTAAATATGTTATGCAGTGTTGTTTCTAAAACAAGATAAATCAAACTGATCTTGTTTAAAAGATTTTTAGATATTTTTACAGGAAAACAATAAAAAAATTATTATCAAGAATACGATTTTTGCCCTAATATCAAAGGTTTTACAAAAAAAAAAAAAGAATTATGATCCAACGTGAATTTTCTTGATATAAAATTATGATCGTGCCTGATAACATGTGCATGTGAAATGGCTAGAAATAGCATTTTATCTTAGCGTAAAGCTGACAATTTACACAAGGTTTATTTCTATTTCTTCTGCTCCAAACTTACTTCAAACGTACTTCTCTGTCTGCTTGCATGAATGTAACACATCATAAGAAAGTGTTTCACCGCTGTTCAAATGCACTTTGGATCTCATCATTTATATGTATAAATGTTTTCCATCTGAAAGGACTAAATATTAAATGAAACAAATCACAATAAAATGCAAAGTAATCTCTTCATTAATAAAAATACTTTTTGAATGTAACTGTATTGTACTTACCAATTATTTAAATTGTAACTGTAGTGGAATACAGTTACTTATATTTAGTATTTTAAATATGTAATCCTGTTACATGTATTCAGTTACTCTCCAACCCTGACTGCAAACAATCTCAAGCTGTTTCCACTAGCTAAAAGTGCTACATATATAGAAAACTTACTCAATGAAAACTGAGTGGCCAAGTTTCTGAATAATGAAGAAGAGGCTTCATTAGTGAATAAATATGTGCGACTGTATTTATCTTTCCAATGTCAGAAAGTTCAGAACAAGGTTTTTATTTTTTGCAGCTTAATTTCAAAAATGTTTTTTTTTCACTAAGTAGGAAGTTTGATTTCTGAAAGTAATGTGTTTTATAGTATAATGAAATCTATTATCTCTAAGGATCAAGGACATTTTGATTCCCCATGAAATTACCCCTTTTAAACAAGCAGTAAATTAAATCTGCCAATGAAACAACACACAATACAATTGATAAGATTTCTTAAAACAAGTAGACATCTAACAAAGATTTCATACAATATACTGTAGATGTAAGACCAATAAATGTAATACTTTTTCTGTATTTTTAAGCAGGGTTCGCACAGACGCTTCAAATTAAATTCAAGGACTTTAAGCAAATGTTTTATGTTTTCAAGAACTATGCTCGAGATGCCATTAAAACAAATTCTTTAATTGTTCATTTTAAATAAAAATATTTTATTCATTCAGTTCATTTATCTTTTATAAAACACCACTTATTACAAGTACAACATTTCTCAATGAGCATCTTTAACTACACATTCTCACAGTAACAATTCCTGGTTAATTCATGAAGAAATTGATGTGCAATTGTAGTGTGCTCCCTTAAAATGCGCTTTGCTTTCCAAAATAAGTGAATAGCTGGGTCCGTAAACAGTAGTCCATATGACTCATGTGCTATGTTCATGGTTTCTAATGTCACAAAACAGATTTTTGTGAGGAACTGACTGAAATTGCAAATGGGTCACTCTCAAAAAAATTTGACTTTCCAACTTACAAAATACTGACATTTTCTGTTCAGTTTATGCCTATAAACACTGAGGGTAAACATTTTGTAACATGTTTATATTATTTGTATTCATTAAGGACAACTTGCCTGTTGTTCTTTCTTTTATTATTTCATTTTATTTCACGAATGAAGGCAGTTAACACTACGGTAACACTAATGAGGGTTAAATGGGTTACAAAATCACATTTTGAGGGTTCAATGGGGTACACCACCAAATATTTTTGTGTGAAAATATTAGTTAAAATGTGAATTAATAACTTTTTAATATGCTGGGAAAAATCACTATATGCATTTAAGCAGCCTCTGAACTTTGACCTTAATCATTATTTTCCACAACATTTTGTATTTAAAAATGTTTTTAACATAAAAATCAAATGGTTTAACATTGATAACACCAATGCCATGAAATCAAGGGACAAATTTTCTTTTTAAATTATTAATAAAAATTTTGATTTTTAGCACACTTGTTCAGCCTTGCACTAATGCTTGTATTAAAAATAAGTAAAAAAATAAATACACAACTAACTTTACATGTCATAGATGTGGTGTACCAGACGAATGGGACAAGGATTTTTTTCAGGCAATTGACAATTGCAAATATGTTTTCTAAAAAACTTGCATATCATTAAAGGATATGTTATATAATGATACCTTTAAAAGAAAATCAAAATTTGAAAGATTTTTCATGACAAAAAAAGTCAAGGGACATGTTTGTCAATATTGTTTGATATTGAAATGTTGTCAGAAAAAAACATACTTTGTGAGAGACAAATCTTTCTTTACACAAGGGGGCGCTAGACGACTCACAAAACTGAATCCTACTTTGATCTGCATTCAAATCTCAGAACGTTTTACATCTCATCTCATTTTTTCACTCTGGAGTTTAATTTATTTATTTTTTTTAAACTAATCGTTTCAAGGATTCAAACTTGTTAAATCCGCCACAGCAGTATCTATAAAATATATATTTTTAAATTAACAATTTAAAAACAATTGATTGTGATTGGCCCATTCTGAACAGCATAGCCAAAAGTAACAAGTGCCTATGTAACAGCGCCTGCTTCAGCAGTGGTCTAGTGGTCTGTCGTCATGTTTTTCTGAAAATAAATGTATACATTTCATTTATTAAATTAATTAAGCAACGTATTTTATGATTTTCTATAATTAAAGAACTTTTTAAGTACCTCTTGGTATAAATTTCTATTTTCAAGGATATTTCCAGGACTTACATGTGAAAAAGCCAAATTCAAGTACTTCAAGCACTTCAAGCAATTTGTACGAACATTGTTTAAGGGACTTATTCGTAACCATGCTATTTTTAATTTAAGATCAATTAACTTACATTTATTTAATTAGCAGTCACTATTATTCACAACTGACATACAGTGTGTTCCAGATATATAGTATATATAGCTTCAGTAGCCTAAATGTGTTCTGTGGATATGTGTTAAAGGGATTGTTCACCCCAAAATGAAATTTTTTTCATTACTCACCCTTATGCCATCCCAGATGTGTATGACTTTCTTTCTTCTGCAGAACAGAAATTAAGGTTTTTAGAAGAATATCTCAGCTCTGTAGGTTCATTCAATGCAAGTGAATGGTGGCCAGAACTTTGAGGGTCCAAAAGGCAGTATAAAAGTAATCCATAAGACTCTAGTGGTTAAATCCATGTTCAGTAGGGATATGATGTTGTGGGTGAAAAACAGATCAATATTTAAGCCCTGTTTTTCCTACCAATTTCCATTTCACACTCTTCTTTTGTTTTTGGCGATTCACAATTTTCCTGCAACTCACCACCTACTGGGCGGGGAGGAGAATTTATTGTAAATATTCATCTGTTTCTCACCTGCACCAATCATATAATTCATTAAACCTGGATTTAATCACTGGAGTAGTATGGCTTAATTTTATGCTGTTTTATGTGCTTTTTGGAGCTTCAGAGTACTGGGCATTCACTTGCATTGAATGGACCTACAGAGCTGAAATATTCCTCTAAAAATTGTTTTTGAGTTCAGCAGAAGAAAGTAAGTCAGAGTAAGTGTAAACGAGGAGAGAATTTTTATTTTTGGGTGAACTATAACTTTAATTCAACCATTGCTCTGCATTCAGAACACAACATCTTGTCGCTATAAAAGAGAACAAAAGCCTTCACAAGTTTCGTCCAACCATGTCCTGAAGACATCTTCTTAGAAAAGGCCAAAAAGGCAGGGTGCAGGCGAAGGCAGAAATTGACTGAAAGATATAAGCGGAGAGCGATAAAAAGAGAACAAGAAGGAGCGTTCACTTTCAATTCCATTTCTCTAACAACAGGGGGGCCCGTTCGAACCACAACAAGAGGCAGAGGATGGCAGCTACTGCAAGTAAGATATAAAGACAAGGAGAGAAAAGGAACAAGGCAGGCTAGGAGGAGTGTGTGGAAAAAGTAGAATGCTTTTTGAGTGTACCGTGAAAGAAGGTACAGTGATGTTCGGCAGAGATCACAGACCTCTGAGCTTCACATTTGCCTCACACTTTTACAGTTAAAAGAACAGTTCACTCAAAATGTAAAGTTCTGTCATAATTATCTCACCCTGGATCATTGTTTAACAGAATGTCCAAGCTGCTTTTCTCCATACAACAAAAGTAGACAGTGATTTATTGCAAAGCTCAAATAATAAATACATAAATAAATAAAAATAGATCATAAAACATCATTTTAATCACTATTAATTAATTATTATATTATTATATACTAAATATATTCTTAACTGTAATCCACTGTAATATATAAAACTTGACTGGACAAGAATTTTCAGTGACGTCAATGATTTAAAACATTATAGTTCTCCCATATCTTGTGACTGACTGAAACTTAGTACCATTGAATAAGGGCTGTCAATTGATTATTTATTTTTTTTTAATCAAATTAACTAAATTAAATGTTCCTTAATTAATACAATTATTCACAATTAATCACATAATAATATAGAATGAAATTGACCCCCAAATAAAGATCTTTCAAAATGTATAAAATTAAAATAACTATACAGCATTGATTAAAAATTACAAAAAGTCTCTTGAGAAGTAAATATATTGTTTAACAGTGTTGGGAAGTAACAGATTACATGTAACCTGAATTACATAATTATACTACAAAATCAAGTACTTGTAATTAGACCATTTTACGTTTTAAAATACTCTTAATCAGATTAAAATGACATTTTATGGATTACATGATTACATATTAATTTATTAATCCCTCTAATTCTTCATTCTAAATCAGTCTACAGCTAATATACATCCGGTAAATCTTCCAGTTGTGCTGGAATTGCACACACAGGACTAATATGAGCCACCAGCCTTAATAACACTGAAGATCGAGCAGTATTAGTGTGATAAAGTCCCAAATTGCTTTTGTACTCGGCTTCAAAAATTAACATTAATGCACTTTTGCGACTTTTGAGTTTTTTTTCTGTGATGTTGATTTGCAAAAGTAACTGGTTTGACGTGGTACCACGCATAGATGGCATTTGTAATGCCAAAATTGCCAGAGTAAGAACATTAAAGGTGGAGTAAGTCATTTTAATCCAATACACTTTTTGTCAAATTCCACGAATATCTCTTCACGGTCCGCTAGCTGTCCTTTCTGTGTATGCCCTGAAAAAAAAATCAGGTATTTGTATACAGCGCTGGCTCTATAAATGAGAAAATAAACAAAGTGGATAGGATCGATCCACACAACACTATTGCATGAATGAATTTGGGGGGCGGAGCTTCTGAAGGAGCACTGAAGGGAGGGGTGTGTTTGTTTGGCTGTTGAGTTAGAATATCAACAGTCTTTCTCAGGAATCGTTTACTCCACCTTTAAGTGCCTTTTAATTTCACTCAGAAAAAGACAATTATTGAGTAAAGCACACAAAATGTTTTTTAGCAATTCTCATATTTTGATTCATAAAATGTTTTCTTTCAAGCATTTAAGCATTATTTAACATCATTTGAATATGACACAAGCTTGTCCTACTCAAATTCATGTGACATCAAATACACAAGAATGAGGTCACAAGTAATCCAAAAGTAACACAAAAGCAATCTGATTAGATTACCATAAAAAGTCATCCAAGACATTACACTACTGACTTAAATTTTAGACATGTAATTTGTAATCAGTACCAGATTACATTTAAGATATAATCTAACAAGTACTGTTGTTTGGTTCATTTGAACATAAGCCTATTGCTGGCCTCACAGTCCACATAAATCAATTTAGCTATCGTATGTCTTCCGAAGACTTGGAATATAGTGTATGAGTCATATGGACTACATATATGCTACTTTTATGATTATTTTTTGTGCTTTTTAGAGCTTAAGGTTTACATGCATTAGTCTAGACTCTCATAATTTACACCCCTTCTCCCTCTCTTCATTTGTCCCCATCCCTTCCTCCCTCTCTCGCTGCCTTCTGCTCAATTTATCTTTCCACTTTTTACATTGCCTCTTTTCAACCACATCCCAACACACACACCAAAAATCCAACACAGCGTGAACAAAGCCCCTCATTTTCATGAATACTGACCACATGTTGGGTGCGCTGAGCACAGTGCAGAGCAAGATAAGCAGGTATACACCCGGAAAAGCGTTCAGATGGTTCTACAGAGGCTATAGAGAGCGAGGGCTTTAATCTTAGTCTTGCAGACATAAAGAAGCTCAATCCACTTATAAAAATATCTCCAACAGCTCCCTGTTGATAAGCTTAAATAATAACAACTCTCACTGTGAACAATGACACTATTGAATACTAATGATTCACTTTTAACGAATTTATGCTTTTACTTTTTGTCTGGTTTAATAATTTTTGGACATTATGGGCTTTCTTGTTTGTTTTTGCAACAGAAACTAGGCCACGAAGAACCGAGAATCTAAGAAAATGTATCTCAGAACTACAGTACTTCACACACAGAAACTCAAATAAAGCATAAGTAGTTGACTGATGAATATATGAGCAAAACAGAAGGTTTCAAAGACAGGAAGATATACACACCTACAAAGGAAGTTTCTCCCAAGAAACCTCTACGTCTGAGGACCACTTCGAGAACTTTGTCCTGCTCATCGACCACATAGCTGGGCTTCTCCAGAGATATCCAAGCCCAGTTCAGACGAAATTGCTGGTCCTTCAATTTGTTTCCCCCTGAAAACAGATACAAGTTATTAGTACCTTATGAATATGATCTTCATAATGGACTCATAAGGGATTAGAGTATAATTAAAACATGATCAGTATATCTAGCTCACACAAAAAGGACAATTCTGTCATTATTTATTCACCCTTGTATTGTTCCAATACCATATGACTTTCACAAACACAAAAGATGTTAGGCAGAATGTAAGCTTCAGTCACCATTCACTTTCATGGCATATTTTTTTCCACATAATGAAAGTGAATGGTGACTGAGGCAATCATTCTGCCTAACATATTTGTGTTTAAAGGGCAAAAAGCCATGCAGATTTAGAACAACATGAGTGAGTAAGAGTTCTTTATACCCATGCTCATTATATGAATAAATATATGTTTGTAATGGGAAATAATGCAATATAGTACAGTGCAAAACAGATCCAAGAAATATTTAGATGTTGTACCTGCTGAATTTGTACTTCTCATGCTTGGTTTCACAACTCTCTGTGTATCTCACAATACTTACATCTTCCAGCTGTATCACCAGCTGAATCATCATCATTTCCATTAGTTTAAAATACAAATCAGCAATGCAAAGGAGCCCTTACAAAACAGCACTGTGCCTGCACCATGGTGCAGGGATAGTATCAAGTGATAATATGATGGTACTTTAATACCATTAACATTTCCCTTACAAAAAAATCTCCCTCGCAGTACCAAACCATACGCATGTCCAAATAATGATCATGGTACTACAATGGTACAACCATACCATGAAACTACCATGGTATTTTCTATTGTGCAAGAAATGTTATCCGCATGGTATTTGCACAGCATTCAAAGAATATCATGCAAGGTATTTAAAGGAGTAGTTCAATTTCTCATCCTCATGCCATCGCAGATGTGTATGACGTTCATGCTTCTGCTGAACACAAATTAGAATTTTAGAAGTATATTTCAACTCTGTAGGCCCTCACAATGCAAGTGAATGGTGACCAACATTTTGAAGCTCCAAAAAGCACATAAAGGCAGCACAAAAGTAATCCATACAACTTCAGTGGATAAATCCATGTCATCAAAAGTGATATGATAGGTGTGGGTGAGAGACAGATATTTAAGTCCTTTTTCACTATCAGCTCTCCTCCCTGCCCAGTAGGCGGTGATATTCACAAAAAATGTGAATCGCCAAAAACAAAAGAAAATGAAAGTGAAACTGGAGATTTCTAGTAAAAAAGGACTTAAAGGAATATTTTGGGTTCAATACATGTTAAGCTCAATCGACAGCATTTCTGACCCAGATTAAGTGTAACCCAGATTTCAGCATCTGGGTTACAGTGAATCACTTACAATGGAAGTGAATGGGGGCCAATTTGTAAACTTTAAAATGCTCACTCTTTCAGAAGTACAGCCTCAAGACATAAACAATATGCATATTAACCTGTTTTAGTGTGACAAAATCGCTTACTTACTCTTTCTGTGTAAAGTTATAGCCAATTTTACAACTTCATTGCCATGATGATGTAATGTCAACAAACTCTAAAATTACTGTAAAAATGACAATTTAAACAAAGTTACAGCTCAATTAATACACAAGTTTTAACAGAGTAATTAATTTAAGTGCTTTTATAAAATTCTAAGCTTCACATTTCTGCCTTTAAACCATCCAAATATTGGCAACATTCACTTCCACTGTAAGTGCCTCACTCTTTTCTCGCTTTTTACTTTTTTTAAAGAAAAGGAGGGATTGAGGTTAACCCCGGATTGAACCTGGAATATTCCTTTAAATATTGATGTGTTTCTCACCCAGACCTATCATATCTCTTCTGAAGACATGGAATAAACCACTGGAGTCCTATGGATTACTTTTATGGTGCCTTTATGTACTTTTGGAGCTTAAAAATGTTGGTACCCATTCACTTATTTGTGTTCTGCTGAAGAAGGAATGTCATACACATCTGGAATGACATGAGGGTGAGTAAATGATGCGAAAATTGTCATTTTGGGTGAACTATTCCTTTAAAATATTATCATGGTTCATCTCCAAGAAAATCATGGTAGTGCCATGGTATAATATCCAAAACACATGGTAATACCATGGTTTTCTTTCCATTTTTTGTTCTAGAGCATAGGCCAAGAGTGGTTTTTAAAAACATTTTTAAAAAGTTTGACTCCTAATTAACATAAATAAACAGATTCATTTTAAAGTATTATTAATTAAAGCTATTTTAAGCAAAGTATGGCTCTCATTATAACATATTTGTGATGTGAGAGAGGATTTCTGTGCGTGTGTGTGTGTGTGTGTGTGTCATAGTAAAACATACAGTATATCTGAAGATTTGATCATGCTCCACTGAAACAAGCTCATCATTCAGTTACTACTATAAAATCATAGCCAGTGTAATGATGCTGAAATGAACCAAACAAAGTGTTAATTGAGTTGCCTAAAAAACAGCAAGAAGTCATGCAATTGGTGTTTTTTATGCATGTGCCAGACACATGCCATCCATATCAGCATGGTAAGCAGTGCTTACCTAACAGAAGAGTTAAAAGAAAAATGACACTGACATATTTAAATACAACTGTTAATATAAAATACTGTTTTAGTTCAAATTAATCTCTTTCATTCTTTAAAAAATCTGTGTTATTGATACTAGTTCATAGATACTAGGTCATTGTTTCTGGTTAGTCTGAGGCTAGGAATTGGTGATCTGGCAATCATATCCTTCTTGTGTTATGCTCTGTCTGTTTTATAGTTCTAATGTTAGGGCGCAGAGTCTGTTTAAAAAATTATATTAAGGGATGAGTGCAGTGTTTACGTTACATTTGCCTTACATTTGCCTTGTGCATTCAGGTTAAGATTGCTGTCTTTGGTGGTCAGATAAGTTCATTGCTGCTGTCCATTCCAGTGTTTCTGAACTGTGGGAAGAGTGATGTAGTGAAACTAGTAACTTACAATCTTTTTTTTTTCTTTTTGTTGTATGACAAAACAAGCTCTTCTGGCACTATGGTTCATTGTATGATTTAATGTACATAAACATGCTCAGCTTAATATATGACAATCTTTCATTTGTGTGATATGAGCAATATTACTGTCCTGAGTTTAAAAAATTTAGTCATGAAGTTCAAAACTGTGACAAAATTGTTCTCATTGACTGATGAGTTCTAAGGCAACAATTTACTTCTATAACATTTCTGCGACATTACACTCACCTGTATAATGTGTCTTGGGCACAGCATTTAATAAAGTGTATTAAGAATCTTTGATGCTTTCCCAGTCTCAAAGCCCATGGCACGTGCCTGGCATGTACGCATATATTATAAGGACATAAGGAAGACCCTTATTCCTTCAAAGGCAGTCAAAACTCATCCAAGATTAAAAACTAGGGAATACCAAAGAACAAAGAGCATGAATTTACAGAATTACGAAAGCTGTGATAAAATCTGTGTCAAAGGCAAAAGTCTGTTTAAATGTAGGCCTTCAAAACCAGCACTAACACATTAAAGTGATAGTTCAACCAAGAACGAACATTCTGGCATGTCTCTTCCATGGAACACAAAAGGAAATGCTAGGCATTTGAATATTAGCCTCAGTCACCATTCACTCTTATTGTGCAATAAAAATGAGGCTAACATTCTGCCAAACATCATGCACAGTGTTCCACAGAAGAAAGTAAGTCATATGGGTTTTGAACAACATCAGGGTTAGTAAATGATTATATAATTTTCATTCTTGGTTCATACTACACTCATACAGTATGTATAGACACACAACCTTTCTAATCTATATTCACATCATATATCAAAATCTGCATGTGTGTGTAGATAGCCAACTTCACATGCATGCCAAAGATCAGAGACAAATTCTCAATTTCACAGAAAAATGTCAGAAAAAATTAACATAATTTCAATACCAATGTATTTCTAACTCAATATTAGTCACTAATGGTGCACGGTTGCAAGGTGATAACTGTGCAGCAGGTGATATACTGTGTTTATAAATTCAGAATGTTTTGGAGGAAAATAAACATCTTTATGCATTAAAATGATTATATTTGACCTTTAACGAAGATTAGCAGTGTATGCTGCATGGTATGTCAGATTATCATACTGGTTCAGGGTCAGTCGGTGTGAATCTACTCACATTTAGAGGTGTTTCAGTTGTGGATTGCAGGTAAATTCTCAGTGATAACAGTAACAACTGTACCACCTTTAATTTCACAATCGTTGATCCTGAAGTCAAAGATAGCCTTAATTTTGTATGACTTTCTTTAGTAGAACCAAAATTTAGAAGATCATAGCAGAATGTCTGACTAGCTTCAGAACACATGGAATATAGTGCATGAGTCATATAAAGTAATTTTATGGCACTTTAAGGAGTTTATTTTTTGTTGTTGTACTTTTGCAGCTTGACAGCCCTTGGTCTCCATACACTTTCATTTTAGGTAAACAAGCAGTGTGAAAATTATTTTGTGTTTCACAGAAAAAAGAACATTATGAGAATGAGTAAATGATGACAGAATTGTCATTTTTGGGAATCTCTTAAACCTGATATGAGACATATCAAGAATGCATCAGATCCTATGAAAAAACTACTATGCTGGTAACCACATATAAACCGATTACTTTTTTGAGCTACAATTTTGTTTTATTATACTATTGTGAATGGATATAATCAGCTTAAAAGCATTTCTCTCGTCATTTCTACAGTCAATGTCTAAGTATTAATGCAGAGCATTTTCTAAGTTACATTGCTGCTATTTCTTTCCTCAGGTTCTACCAATTTAGGAAAGAAGTGATGAATAGGGTGTGATTTTTTTAAAATTAAGTTTCTGCAGTATCTATTTGAGTGCAAAGAAAAGCTATAGGGCTCCACTCTTCTCTGCATTCATGCCTTTTAGAAATAACTTTTTTGACTTGGGCCAGTAAGAATCCACCTAGCAACACCTTAGCCATTGCACAGCAAACCGCTAAAAACACACAAAAATACACTGGACATGACCCACAACACCATAGCATCATGGTGGTGATTTTTTCATATAACACTCATCTTCAGAAAATATTCAAATCTAGTTCTGTAATAAGAAAACAAAAAGTGGATCCAAATTGATTGCAAAAGAAAAGAAAAAAAAAGTAAAAAGAAAACATAATATTTGCCCTGAAGGAATAATATCACAACTGTGAATTCAGAGTTCTTTTGAATTTGTTGTGTTGTCAAGCTGAACAATTCCAAGCTCTTATTAGCTTTGCTTATAAAAAAAAACAAAAGGACTGACAGTGGCTTTGAAGCCCATAGATTTGTCTACACCCTGATGATAGAGACTGTCTACATACAGCCTCTCAAACAAACAGTCCCTAATGACTTTATTAAACAGGAGAGATTCAGAGCTGGTTAGTTCAGACGGTATTTGCTAGAAAGACATGGCAACACGACAGCTGACACTCACTCAGAATTACTCATTAAAGGCTAATCAGTGTCTAGTGCATGTGAAGCTACTCAGGCAAAAACTCTGAACATCCAAAAATAGACCATACAAATAATTCATCATTCCTCCACTCAAAGCCCCAGGCTACTGAATAAAGTCTGACAGAAGTTAAATGGATTTGACCCCTAAGGTACTTGCAAGTTACCATTGTGATTCTTAAGTATCTGAAAATAAAGTTCAACATAAGAATGAATGAAAATGGTCCTATAACTTTTTAAAGCATTATTCCTGGTGGAGCTGTAATGCACACTCTTTTTATTTATGGTACACCAAAATCAACACAAAACAAACCACCAGGAGCTCCCCAAGTCATACACGAGTGCTACTTCTTCTTTACAAGAAAGTTTGAGTTCCCTCTCAAAAGCTTGTGTTCCCTCCCAATCGTTTTGCGTTTCCTTGTAATAGTTTTGCTTTTCCTCACAATTATTTTGTGTTCCTCACAATACGTTTATCCATCGCTTATGAAAATGACCCAATGTTTCTCTATAGTAACCTTAGTTTAACTAGGATATTCTCAGTAAAACCATAGCAATAATACAAAAAACTATGGTAATCAAAATCATAATAATTGATTTTTTATGCCAAAAACAAGCCATAAAACATGGTTAGTTTAACTATAGTAACACTACGGTTAATTTGTGCTACAAGTATGGTTTTTAATCATTTTTGTGGTAAGAACCATGGTTTTAAAAATACATGAACCTGAACCACAAATTGTGTTATAGTAAAACTGACCATGTTTTTCTTGGCAGAGTGATTATGATTTTAATTCCCATAGTTTTGAATATTATGGTTAAAATATGGTTACTGTCGTAAAACCATTTAAAATGTTGTGGTTACATTGGTTTTACTACAAATACCATAGTTCATCCATAACTCAAACATAGTTAATTAACCTAAAATAACTGTGTGGGAATTCAAAACTTATTGGGAGAGAACGCAAAAATATTTCAGAAAATTAATTCCCTTCCCTCTTAGGAGCTCCATGCTATTTAGAATACCATTTAAAAAATAATGGTGAAATACATTTATTTTGATTGGTCAAAGGGAAAGCTCA
Organism: Xyrauchen texanus; assembly: GCF_025860055.1. Classification (NCBI taxonomy): domain Eukaryota; kingdom Metazoa; phylum Chordata; class Actinopteri; order Cypriniformes; family Catostomidae; genus Xyrauchen; species Xyrauchen texanus. Next base: position 18,660,154 of record NC_068318.1, on the reverse strand, counting down.
CCCAAAAATGACAAATCTGTCAACATTTACTCATACTCATGTAGTCAACCTAAGATGTTAGGCAGCATGTTAGGGACTGACATCCTCTGTCACCATTCTCTTTAATTGCATTTTTTTTGCCATAGAAAAAAAATGAATGGTTACTGAGGATGTCATTTTACCTAACATCTCCTTTTGTGTTCCACAGAAGAAAGAAAAGTTTCAAATGACATGAAAGTGAGCAAATTATGACAGAATTTTCCACCATCTAGATTCTGTCAAGCAACCTTCTAACAAATCACTTTTTGACTTGTTTATTCATTTACATTTACATTTATGCATTTGGCAGACACTTTTATCCAAAGCGACTTGCAAGGCACTTATTACAGGGACAATCAACCTGGAGTTAAGAGCCCAAGGACACAATGGTGGTGGCTGAGGGGAACGAACCGGCAAACTTCTGCTTACCAGTTTTGTGCTCTAACCCACTACACCACCACAACTCCTCCTATTTCCCATTCAGAAAGCTTTTGTCTGGAGATAAACATGTCTCTTTGGCTGTCAGCAACCTCCATCGAAGACAGACTAAAGACACGGGTCATAGAAGCCTCATTGGTCCAGCACCTGTCCACTCGATCAGTGGCATTTCAAAATGCTTAAACAGGAAAGCTAAGTGTCAGTGTCTTGAATACCTTTTGAACAGGTGTGGTCTCACCTGTATCAGTCAGCCATGCAGGTCTAAGTGTACCACATCTAAGATACCTGCACTACCCCCACAACCAAAGAAAACCTCTCACCTTTGACTGGCTCTTCAAGAGATAAGGCTTTCAATGGCTTTCAATGTCACCATCTCGGTGAGTACGCTGGTTTGTTCCAGTTTGTGCTTACATGTTTCCTCGATTGATTCAGATGCCGCTGGCTCACATAATCAACATTGCCGTGGGAACCTTGATTGTTTCCACGGAAACACTGATCATTCCAACTTACTGCAAGCGAGCAGCTCCTGATCACTATTAGTTCCCTACCTCACTCCATTTTATGTTTGTTACTCAATTGTTGTTTGAGTCCTGTAACTTACCACTCTCTCCTTCTGCCCTAGTCAGTCCTGCATCATGTTCTCTGTATTGGTTGCCAGTCTGTGCTGTGTGCTCCTGGATTGTGGTTACTTTCCAGCCTGTTGTCTCACTTCCCTCGACACTTCTCCTGAGTTTCCCTCAGCGATTAACTCACTGCACTGGATCTGCTCCGCACACTACCACGATGCACACAAACCTACGAACACACTACTCTTCAGAGGATTCCTCTCAGATCTATGCTACACTTCCACTATGCACACAAGCCTATGAACAGACTCTCCATCTCAACGCTGCAGTCGGTGCCAGGCACCTTTGACGCTTCATCAGATTAAGCTGTTTTTAAGTAATAAACTGTTCCTTGCCTGCGCACTTGGATCTTGTGTCTCATCCTTCTGACAGAACAATTGAGCCAGAATGGATCCAGCAGAGGAGATCGAGCTGCGATCCACACTCGCTCAGCAGGGAGTGTTTTTGGGTTGGCAGGGCCAGCAATAAGATTTTTCAGTTCTCCCAGATGCAACAGAACTTTAACAACTAAAAGTTGGTGAACAGCTTGTGAAATGGCTTTCAGCTAAAAGCCGGAAACAAATGTTGTTTAATTGACATAAAATGGTGAAGATTTAGTTCCCAAGCTGATGTTGATGGTTAGGTAAAACCATCTGCTGAACATAAACGGTGCCTTTTTTTTTTTTTTAAATACGAAATTACTCAATGGCATTTTTCACTTTAGAGAGAACAATGAGGCAAATTCAAATCAATAAATGTTGAGAAAAAACAATTTCCTCTGTCCCACAGGCCAAAAGTAACTGAGTTATGATGTGCCATATAAAGATTTCCTCTGTTCTCTGCAGACTCTCTGTACATCCCTGTAGCCATTCCTGTCATCTTTCTACATCTGCCTTTGAGGCATGATTTTAGTGAGAGCAGTAAGAGTATTCAGGATGAGCGTAATTCGTCATGACCTTTAGCAAAGGAAGTGTAACCTAATAAATCTGTTCTCTTATATCCCATTAAGTTTTGGGGCTCCAGGTTGTAAAAACCTTTTAGTGGAGGATGGCATGTATTAGCGTCAGTCAGAGGGAGTGTATCTGACAAAAAATGGAGAAGTGTGTATTTTTTTTTTCGATGTTAAAATACTAGTATCTTAGCGTATTAACAAAGTAATCCATTGCTTGGCTGATTTCACCAAAAAGTGTTAACACTGTCTCTGTGTAACTATAAAAATATTTATTTTTGTTTGAGTATCCCAATCACTCAAACTCAACAACATTGATTGCTTTTGGGAACTTATCGTCTGATTATTGACAGATGGTGGGAGTGTTAGGTAAACCTGTTTGAAAACAGTAATTATTTTTGCAATTCTGTTTTGTGACGCTAGTGTTGCAGAAATTAAACACTTTACAATGGCTGAGCGTTACCACTTTTTTTTCCTGATCTGATGACTAGAGTCATCATGCGTGCATTCTGTGCATGCATCAAGCACCAGAAACAGTAACTAAGCTTGAAATCGTGATCATGCCTAAATACTGCAATGGAACGAGATACAGTAAAAAATTAGTTATGTTTTGGTCTGTTCTTACCCTGAACCAATTGGATCACTTCAGAAGACATTGATTTAATCACTGGAGTCATAATGGTGTGTATGATTACTTTTATGCTGCCTTTATGTGCTTTTTGGAGCTTCAAATATTTGGTCACCATTCAGATGCATTATATGGACCTTCAGAGCTCAAATATTATTAATAAAAAATCTTTGTTTGTGTTCTGCAGAAGAAAAAAGTCATACATATCTGGAATAGCATGAGGGTTAGTGAATGATGAGACAAAATTTTATTATTGGGTGAATTAGTCCTTTAACATCAAATAGGCCTAAACTGCGAATTATCAGACTCCTTATTTGTTTTCCATTTATTCCAGTTAAAAAGCCCTTGAAAACTCCTCAAACACCCGGAAGCTACAGAAGCAGCACAGATGTAGCGATAAAAAGAATGGGATGAAGAAGAAAGAGATAGAGGCAAAGAATAAAAGCAAGATAGTCTGGGCCAAATTATGATGGACAGGAGACAAATTAAGATAGAAAATCACATTAATGTTCAGCCAGCCAAACACCAATAGGAATCGATTTCTAAGGGAAAACATAGACAAACACAACACTATGTCTAAAGATATCCTCAGGTTACTATCTCACTTTGTTTCCTCTAAAGTCCTCTATACTGTATGTGGAAATTGTGATAATTCTACAGTTATAAGAAAGCAACACGCCTTGAAAACCAGCCCCACCATAAAACCCCTCTGGAACACTACTTTTAATAAATATAAGTCACAGTCTAACCGAGAGATTAAATTAATGCAGCTGTTTAACACAAATTGGCTGTAAATCAGAGTTTATGGTGTTTAATGTGGGTGTTGGGCACTTTGGAAAAGCAGAATTTAAGATGCTCTAATTAGCTCAGCTTCTTCAAACATATAAAGATGGCAGAGAGTTTGTAATCTTTGAATTTCATGCTAAACCTCTATATTATGGCACATGTGTCAAAAGAAGAAAGGTCCTAAGAGAGAGCCTTAAGGTACCTCATGAAAAAACAGCTCTGCGTAGCCCTTATGTGTTTACATACTTAGTCAGTATAAAGAGATGAGAAAGAGAAAGTTTCCTTACTGTTTGGGGTCTTCCCTTAAAGTAAATGCTACGTCCTCAAGTGGGATGAAACCATCCCCAGTAATGCACGGAAACAAAACCAGGAATGACCCACATTCAAGAGTCAGACTGAAATTCCTAAGACTTGCTTCCTACTCTTCAGTCATTCCTACCAGAATTGAGACACTTCCTTGAGGTGAGATATGACTGACAGAGGGACAAAGAACAAGTTTTTCCAAAGGGGGAGTGAGGAAAAAGAAAAGACATATTGGGGACAAATAGAAACTTAAGGAAAAATTTAGGAATGTATCGCTTCCATGTCGGCCATCCGTTGATGTTAGTGATTGCTTTTATTCATTGGTGTGACGAGGAGGAGGGTGTGGCTGGGCTGTGTATCATGATACACGGCTGGCTCTGAATCAGCTAATCAGCGGGAGAGCGAGATAAAGGGGAGCCGGAGGTGCCAGTTTGAGAGATACGCACGTGGCGCCGTTGCATGTGTGTTTGTTTCTGTTTGTTTTATGTTGAGTTTCTTATTAAACTTTATGTTTACTCTTCAGCTGGTTCCCACTTCTCCTTGCCCATCCTTTACCTCGTTACAGTGTTGCAGAAGCCCGGGAGGGAGGAGGGATGAGCAGTTGCAGAGTCCTCGCCGCTGCCATTTGCCAAGGGAGCAGCTGCTGCCATCTGCCTGGGGAAGGAGATGTTGCTGCCAGCCGCAGAGAGTCGTAGGAACCGCTGCCATCTGCCATCCAGAAGGGGAGGAGCAGTTCTGTACGCCATGGACCGGAGGACTCGCTGCCATCGTCCGGGGTTTAGCGAGCTGGCCTCCACCAGAGTGCAGAGGAGCGGTTGAGGACTGGGCGACAGCTGGCGAACAAGTTCTTCTCTTTCTCCTCTCTCTCTCTGTGTGTCTTCGCACGCCCTTTCCCTCTCCCTGGACCACCGGCTGACAGAACAGCTGGAAGGGCAGTGTATCCCCTCCAGAGATGGGGGGAGTTCGTCAGACCGGTGGCACTCAGGCCTGAATCGGGCGGGGGAGTAGTGTGACAAGGAGGAGGGCGTGGCAGGGCCGTGATGATGCAAGGCTGGCGCTGAATCAGCTGATCAGTGGGAGAGCGAGATAAAGGGGAGAGACGCACGAGGGTGCTTTGCATGTGTGTCTTTGTTTGTTTATGTTTGTTTTATGTTGAGTTTCTTATTAAACTTTATGTTTATTGTTCAGCCGGTTTACGCCTCCTCCTTGCCCGTCCTTTATCTGTTACAATCGTTCATAGTCAATATTGGATATTTAGTCAGACAATATTGGACATTTAACATCTATAATATTATCCAAAGCACTAAATGTCAAATTTATTCCAACACAGTACCTTTAGTTTAGATGTTTTGTTCAAATAATTACTATGTTTTTTTATTCAGGGCTATTTGAACTTACTAGTGCCTGTGCATCTGTTATAATTATTGTTTGTATTACACACAATTTATCATTAAAATCCACTGGTTATATCTCTCCAAACTCTATTTTTAAGCCAAAGAAACCTTATTTTAAGTACAGTCTAACTGCGCCTCTATTATAACCTTCTATTATAAAGAGGATTTATTTTACTATTTAATTCAAACAGTATGTTTCATTCTATAGCAGATTAAAAAATTAACAGTAATAAATCTTCAACAGTATATATTATAACTGTGTTTTTCAACATTTTATTTCCTATATCCATTGACACCAAACAAACAATGTGGTCCATTTTTATTCATATTATACTGGATATCATTATTAGAGATATTATTAAAGTAATTTTAATCAACAAACAATCAAGACTGTGGTTGAATCATCAACAGAAAATCGCTTTTGCACTGATGTTCTCAGCCAAACTGAGTATAACTACTAAGGATGGCCGTAAAGTATTTTTATGCCCTAAGCAAGCACTGTCTTTCATAAAAACATTGAAGTGAGTAAGCCATTTGTTGTTTCTCACGTGAGTGGATTGAATCACTGTTCTTAATATCTAAGTCCCTCATTTCATCTGTGGAGGATTGCTCAATTGGAGACATCTAAGTCTCAGATCACGTCCTCGTGAGTTTAGAGATGTTGCCACATACGGAGAAAAATAAATCATATAGTTGCCGCTTTAATGTATCCCTTTTGCAAAATCCTGATTTCCAACAAATGTTAAAGACTGAAATCAGTGTTTATATGGAGACCAACTGGTCCTCAGTATATTCTGTGAGCGTGTCTTGGGAGGCACATAAGGCTGGTCTCAGGGGTCGGTTCATACAGTATGCCTCGTTCACCAAAAAATCCAAAGCACGAGAACACATGGAGTTGGAAGGGAATATTAAAAGTGCAGTGGCTGAGCTGAAGTGCCAAATGTCTGATGGCCTCAGTGAATTGACCAGTTTGAAATACAGATATAATACAATTTTGTTGCAGAAAATTGAGTTTTGGTTATTCAGGGCAAGACAGCCATACTTTGATTTGGGGGACAAAAAAGGAAAACCTCTGGCTAGATATATAAAACAGAGAGAGTCTTTTTCTATCTTTCCCTCAGTGAAATCTGCTGGTGGTGACATTTTTACCTTGGCCATTTATATTAATAATGCCTTTAAAGAATTCACATCTTCATCTATTGATGAAGTTATTAGAAAATTTGTGGAACTATTAGACCTCCCTAAATTCATGACTGAGCAAAGAAATTCTCTTGACTTCGAGATAACCTTGGAGGAGCTTGATGAGGTTATTAAGGCCGCTGGATTTTAAAGATCTTATGCTACAGAACTGGCTCCACATTTGTTAGATGTTTATATGGAATCATTAAAGAATGGAAAGCTTCCTCCAACCATGACACAAGCCCAGATCAGTCTGTTTCTTAAAAAGGACAAAGATCCAAACGAGTGTAAAAGTTACCATCCAATTTCCCTGATCCATTTAGATGTATAGATTTTGTCAAAAATTCTGGCTAACCGATTATGTAAAGTTATGACAGGTGGGGTTTATTTGGGGCTGCAGCTCTTCTGACAACATTAATCGTCTCATCAATATTGTGTGGTCAGTGGCGAATTATCAGACTCCTGTCATGGCTATCTCACTTGATGCCGAAAAGGCATTTGATGTGGTAGAAAAGGATTATCTTTTTAAGATTTTGGAAATATATGGGTTCGGAAATACTTTTATTGGATGGATTAAGTTACTTTATAGACACCCTGTAGTGGCGGTACAAACAAATTGATTAATTTCAGATTATTTTACTCTGAATACGGGCACTAGGCAGGTTTTCCCTCTTTTCCCATTATTATTCTGTCTTGCCCTGGAAACATTAGCAGCCGCAATAAGATAGGAGGACGCTTTTCCAGGGGTGACGGCGGGAGGGGTGGCGCATAAGCTTTTACTTTACATGGATATTTTATTATTTGTCTCCGACCACACTAGATCTATGCCTTGACTACACAGAATTATCAATTTCTTCTCTAAATGTTCGGGATACAGAGTTAATTGATCTAAATCCAAAGTGTTGGCTCTGACTGCATACTGCCGAGTAACAGCTTTTCAGCCGGGCACCTTTCAATGGTCCAAACAGGTAATGAAGTATTTGGAATTTTATTCCCAGCAAATTAAGATTCAACATTTTTTGTTCATTTCGACCCTTTAATAAAAAGATTTTCGAGCAATGTAGGCAGGTTGGCTTCATTATATTTATCTATGATTGGGAAGGTTAATGTAATTAAAATGAATTGTATTCCAAAATTCAACTAACTACTACAATCTCTACCTGTAATGTCCCCCTCTCTTATTTCAAGCAATTTGCTAGTATAGCGAAGTCTTTCATTTGGAATGGAAAGCATCCCAGGTTACATTTCATTAAGTTACATAGGCCGGTTGATAAAGGTGGGCTAGGCGTACCCAAGATGTTGTTTTATTATTATGAATTTGGTCTCAGACATTTGGATCATTGGTCACTTCCACCTGAGAGAGCCCCTTCCTAGTTTGGAATTGAACATAAAGTTCTTGCCTCTATTTTACTATTAAAGCCTTTCTATTAAACCAATTGGAGAAGTTAAGTCACAGTTTTGTTTTTTACCATCTAGGTTACGGATGTAACCTCCGTTCCCTGATGGAGGGAACGAGACACTGTGTCGAAGAAGCTACAATAGGGGTCTCTCTTGAGCGCCGAATATACCTTTGATCTATGAAAAAAAGGCCAATGAGAAGTTGGCAGACAGAATTTGCATGTCCTGCCCCCGGACATACGGGTATAAAGATGGGGAAATATGTCTGTTTCATTCAGGATTTTTCTAAGGAGCAGGAAATGGTCTGGCCACAACGTCTTGTTCCCTCCATCAGGGAACGGAGGTTACATCCGTAACTTCGATGTTCCCTGTCTGTCGCTCACTTCGACGTTGTGTCGAAATACTAGTTGTGACATGTGGCGGGAGCGTACGGCGCCTTGGCGATTTATGTACGCTACCGCGGAGGTGCAGTCTGATCTGATCAAGACGTGTTTGCCCTGAACCAGTGGGAGAAACCTCCACAGGGCAAAGACTACAGTCAACAACTCTAGGCAGTTGATGTGCCAGCGCAGCGGGGCCCCTTTCCAATGGCCCGCGGCTGCGTGCCCGTTGCACACGGCGCCCCAACCCAATTTGGAGGTGTCGGTCGTGACCAGGACGCGTCGCGACACCTACTGCAAGGGGACTCCTGCCCCCAGAAAGCAGATGTCTGTCCACGGTTTGAATGTTTGGCGGCAGGCGGTGGTGACCATCACACGGTGTATGCTGCGCCATCATGCTCGTCTTGGGACTTGAGTCTGGAGCCAGTGCTGAAGCGGTCTCATATGCATCAACCCCAGCGGCGCGATCTCTGCGGTGGATGCCATATGCCCCAGGAGCCTCTGAAAATATTTTAAAGGGACCGCAGTGCCTGGCATGAAGGCGGTGAAGCATACCAGCACTGACTGCCTGCGCTTGTTGGTGAGGCGTGTTGACACTGAGACTGAGTCTAACTCATGCCGAGAAAAGAGATGCTCTGAACCGGGGCGAGCTTGCTCTTTTCCCAGTTGACCTGAATCCCCAAGCGGCTGAGGTGCCTGAGCACCTGGTTTCTATGGACGCATAGTAACACTCGGGAGTGTGCCAGGATGAGCCAGTCGTCGAGGTAGTTGAGTATGCGGATGCCAGCTTCTCGGAGCGGGGCAAGGGCTGCCTCTGCGACCTTCATAAAGACGCTAGGGGACAGGGACATGCCGAAGGGGAGGACCTTGTACTGATACGCCTGGCCGTTGAACGCGAACCATAGAAAGGGTCGATGTCGAGGCAATATTGAGACTTGGAAGTACGCGTCCTTCAGGTCTAGTGCTGCGAACCAATCTAGATGCTGGACGCAAGTTAAGATGTGTTTAGCGTGTCTTGTCCGTCTCACACATTTCGACCAAGTTCAGTCACAGATGACGTTCCTGAACCACAAGTGTGGTCATCGCCTGCCCAAGTTACTGTGCTGTGGCCTTCGTGGCCCTGAGGGCGTGGTCAGTTGCTGAGCGCAGTTCCTGCAGCACGTCAGGATCAGGACTACCCTTGTGCAGATCTTTGAGGGCCATGGCATGCAGGGCGGAAGCGGCCTGTCCGGTGGCGCTGTAGGCTTTGGTGGCCAATGATGACATAGTCCTACAGGCCTTGGAGGGGAGTACAGGGCGACCCCGCCAGGTGGTGGCATTCTCGGGGCACAGGGAATCGCTGTGTACCCGTGGGCCGCTCCGCCGTCGAGGGCAGTGAGAGCGGATGAGCGAGGGGGACGGGGGGGGGCGGTGGGCATGGCCGCTCGGGCAAGCATGTCGGATATCTGGGCATCAGCCTCAGCCTGGGCTTGCTGGCCCGAAGGCGGCAGCCCAGACGAGTCATCCGCGTCAGACGGACTACTCTCCGATGCAGAAGTGAGCTCATCCAGTTCGGGGGGCTCCAGAGGATAGGCAGGCTGGCTGTGAGGCGAGCCGCTGTTGCCTTGAGCCCGGACAGAAGTCAATGAGCGTGCCGGGGGGCGGGTGGTTCGAGGGGGTGTACCCAGCGACCGCATCCAAAGATCGCCTCTATCGCCAGCCGCATCACCCTCAATCCTGTGGGAAGAAGGAGCAAAGCGTGGGGCGGCTGGCGATGGAGGCGATCTGGGGATGGCAGCGGGCTCGATTTCGCTGGGAACACCCCCTCGAACCACCCGCCCCCCGGCACGCTCGTTGACTTCTGTCATGAATGTTGCCATGGTCATGTTCTCGCAGTGAGAACATGAACCATCCACAAATGCTGCCTCGGTGTGATCACAGCCCAGACACAAGAGACAGCGCCTGTGGCCGTCTGAAGCGGAGAGCACTCTACCGCATCCAGGAACTACACAGGGGCGGAAAGGCATCTTTAAAAAGACGCGTCTTGAAAAGGACGTTCAACGCCAGCTGTGAATTTGCTCTTTTAGAGAAAATAACTCTTTTAACTGCACTGTCGATGAGCCCAAGGGCAACTGCACTGCCGTGCAGAGAAGGAGAAAGCCGCTGTAATGCGCCACAGAGTCCAACAGCATGCAGAGCGTCAGAGGAATACAGGAACAGGTGTGACTCATAGCAAACAGCATGCACAACCATCGGCTCCGAAGAAAATTTCTGAATGAACTAATAGTATTTCCTCGACTTTATACCCGTATGTCTGGGGCGGGTCATGCAAATTCTGTCTGTCAACTTCTCATTGGCCTTTTTTCATAGATCAGAGGTATATCGGCACTCAAGAGAGACCCCTAGTGTCCCTTCATCGACACAACATCGAAGTGAGCAACAGACGGGGAACCACAATTTAGACATTTAACTGTGCAATTGGGCATCCTTTCAAACAGTTAATGTCTCTTGACTTGAAGGTGCTAACTGGACTGATTATCTCTATTCAGAGTTAGAGAGCTGCATCATTGGAAGTCTTTATAATGTAGTGAGTTTAAACCAGCTGTTTCTACATAAAGCATGCGTTTTACCAACACTTTGCAAAGCAATGGACCCTCTAAAACTAAGAGTAATTTTAAGCCTGAAAAGAGGCATGGCTTACACTCACTACACAGGCCCTAATTATGTGTCATCTTGCCTCTAGTTTTATGTATCAAACGGCCCTTTGTGTTGTGTGTATGTAGACCCTGCAACCCACTACATGCCCTTTAGAGAGACATTACACCAAGTTCCACCTGTAGTGTTCCATTTCCTGGAAAGATAAAGACTTCCTGCATATAACACTTCTTATGTACACATAATTAACTTTCAAATTAAAACATAAATCATAACATAAAGTTAGAGTTTAGCAAGGTCTAAAATTACAAGCTCTTCCAGTGACTGTGACTGGATCCTCATGTGGAATGTAATTTATGCATGATTATCTATGCTTTGCCACATGACAGATTTAATCCTACCTGCTGTAGTATGACCTGAGGGTCATTCCTACCAACAGTGAGTCACTTTTAAATTTTTCTTTGATATACTAAAAACTCATTTGGAATTTTTTTACCGTCAAAAGTAGCAGAGCACGTAATAATCTGCACATACAGACCCACAGTACCTCTGAAAGTAAAACCCTAATTAAACACCACACATCTAAATATATCCCTCTAGGGTCTAAAAGATTCATCATTAATCATCTAAACTATTTCATTTGCCAGGAAACCAACTGTAAAACAGCACATTTTATCATTTATGAATTCAAATGATTTGTGTTGTTGTATTGTGCACTTGAATTGATACAACGATCTGCTAAATTAATAAACGCAAATGTACAATCCAATCTTTAAACTTACTTGTAATTTGTCTTAAGTCAAATGCAAAAATGCATGTTTTGAAATAAAAAAAATGTATGACTTACCACTGTCTTCCACTGTGAAACTAAAGAGGTCACTGGTGGCATTGTTGTTGTCTCTCAGGATATAGCAGATCTTAAAATCATCTATGTCAGCTGAGAACAAAAAGAAATCAATAATGTAAAATGCATGCATTTATTATTTATTTAGAAGAAACTATATCAAATGATTTAAAAATACATCACTTTTGATGACATACAGTGATTGGTGTGGGTTCAAAGATGAAATTGTTTTATGGCCAGTTCAACCCATGAAGGTCTCAAAGCCCAATTAATTTAAACAGCTTGCAATAATTTCAAGATTTACGCATTTCAATTTCATATCAAAACGCCATCAAGTTAAATTGAGTAAATTTAGAAGTTATTTACATTTAAAGTTGTAATAAATAAATGTATTTAAAAACAACATAATTAATTTAGATTTTGATTCAATGACATTTAAATGTGAATATTTTAAAAATAGGCTTGAATATGTTGTTGAGTGTACACTGTAAAAAATGTGAACCAAATATATGTATTTACATCTAAATTAACTGGTTTGATGTCATAAATACTATTTAACATCACTGAATCAACCAGAATACAACAGATTACACCAACAAAACTCATTTTAAAAGTTGGATAAGGTAGAAAAAGCTCCTTAATGTGACAATTACAGGTTACAACACTTTGTGTAACAGTGCAGTTACTATAAAATTAATCTGCAAGCTTTTTTAAAAATTTAACAAAACCAGGCAAGAATTTTCACAAAACACAAAACAATCAGCAGAACAGGTGACAAGCAGTTACCTAATGACAAACAAGACCGAGAATTTTAAACACAGGATTCCATGACTCTCACACATCTGGTCTGTTGCATCTCCAACAATTAGACCCCTTTAACCACATTTACATTGATACACTATAGCTAGGTACAGTGTACCATTAACAACCTGACTGCTCCCTCCACTCTGACCCACTTCCTTAAATTATTAATATCTGAGGAAGAGGCCTCATAAAAATGTAAACCTGTGATTCTTTATGCACTCATGAAACCACTTTTCATATTGAAAATAAAACGTCTCCTTTCATTGCCAGAGTGCACTCTCATCATGAAATATTTAGCAAATGCCACAGAACAAGTGGTGGCAGAATGTGTGGAAAGGGCGAAGTAAATAAAGAGATGTGATTGTCCCTTCTGCTTCACTGCTTGTACTGATGAGGCCGAGTCAGGTTTGCAAGCTCTCTCTCTCTTCACACTTTTGCCCTTTTCCAATGTCTAGAACACTTATCAGACTAAGTTAGCCTGACACAGATTTCACACCTTCTCACTAGGCACTCATGTTTGAAGCAGTGTGTTTATGCTTTAGTTGTTAGGGGCCATGAACCTGTGCTGAGTAATACACTTCAGAAAAACATCAAATTTGGATTTTGGTTGATAGTTCCAGATTTTACCATTGCATTTGTAAACAAGAGAGAGGTATGTTACCTGTGCTATGCCCTTCTTATGTATTTTTAAAAAGGTCTGCGGTATTGTTTCAATAAAGTTACCATTCAAATTTAAATTGAACTCCTATCCTCATTTGAGGAGGCTGGTTCGGTTAAAGGGATCCAGTAGTTCACCCAAACTGCCTCAATATACTTCCTACGAAATCAAAGAATGAATGGGTGTAATATAATTTATAACAAAATCTGTCCAAAAAGAAGGTGTATTTGTCATTTCGGTGGATCATAAAAGTTCATAAAATTCTTAACAGCCGCTACACACCTTCTTACTGCCATTGGTCCACGTCATCATTAGGTGTGACCTGGAGCTCCACCTTCCTTGGAGCCAAAGGCTAATTTTGTTTACGTAGCTCAATGAGTCAAAATCAGTCAACATGAGTTGGCTTGAGTTATTAGCGATCTGGTGCAAATTAACCCACATCTGCACAATCGTTCGCTTAGAGACATTTTCCAAGACCAAGTCATGTGATTTTGTTTTTTATTGTCTACTAAAGGAATCTCTCTCAAGTGCCCATTCACAATGTGCCATCTGCAGCAAAAGCCATTACACATCTGTCTAAAGTAAGATTTGGCTCTATCATAATTTTTTTTGTCTTTGTTCTGCACATTAACACTTTTATACACTCATCTTTGCAATGGTATCAGTGTCATAATAAATTACAATAATAGAGTGTAACCGGCGCATATTATGGCTGCGTGTAGCATGTTAGCGTCATGAATTCATAATGTAAATAAGACTACTGCATATATACTATATTACCTTAAATCATCATTGTGTGGTTAAAACAGCTTCTTTTATTGACCTTATGTGAATTCATAAAGTCATTGATAACACATTGTTAATGTTTTACGTTTAGCATCCTCATATTTAAATGTACTTCTAAATGCCTCCAACATTGGTGTGGCAGGTGTCTGAATGTTTGGAAACAGTATACCATTGCTCGGATCTTTAGAAATTATTTATACCCATAAATGAAGAAGAACTTCTACAGAAGTATATCAAGGCCTTAATTCTTTAATTATTTGGGTGCATGATCCCTTTAAATCAGGGGTGGGGAACGTCAGGCCTCAGGGGCGTATACGGAGAAATTATTTGAAAAGCAAAAAATGGCCTTGATTCAATTAACCTGAAAACAATTCCTTTCAAATAATGTTTAAAAATAATTTAAAATGATAACAACACAAAATATTGTATAATAGACAGACCTTTTACGAATGCGTACATTAATTTCAACCCACAATAAGAAATTTCAAGCAATTGCATGACCCGCGAATAATTTTGTAAATACTCAAATGGCCCTTAACTAAAAAGGTTCCCCACCCCTGCTTTAAATAAACAATTTAATAATTAACAAATAATTTTTTTAATTATTTTAAATAAACAACAATATCGGAATATAATTTTATTTTTAAAAGTCATACAGGTTTGGAGAAACATATTGAGTATATGATGACAGAATTTTCATTTTTGGTTGAACTATTCCCTTAACTCAGCCAACAACACCTCTCTTGAAGAATAACCAGTCACTATAGAGATGTTAGAAGGCAAAAATATGACAACTTAATAATTGAATAGAGATCTGTGAACTGTGATCTGTTGTCTCATCAAGAATTTTATCTCTTAGCCAAAGGTGGCTTGTGCTTTTGGCTAAGGGTAAAATGTCTGTTTCTAAACTGAACTTACATTATTTCAAGCATTAATAAGAGCAGAGAACATGTCCAAGAACATGATGGATGCTTCACTACAATCATGAAATTATGGTTCTACAAACATTACATTTCTAAGTTCTAAAATTCTAAATCACAATGACATAAAATGTATTGAAATGAGTCTAAGGAGAGATAAGATTTAGATTTCATAAGCAATAATAATAATAATAATAGTGTTACTGTGCTCAAAATACATACCTTGTGTAAAAGTGTTGATTGAGACATTCCCTCTGTCCAGGTTGATCAGGTAGCCATTCTCCGGCGGTGTGGTGATGTGAAAAACCAAAGCTTCTGGGCCGCTGTCTACATCCAGTGCCTTTAGTACTGTACTTGTGATATGATATCCCAAATGACCTGTGGACAAAACCTTTAAAGTCAGAGCAACTTTGTTAACTACAATCTGAGGAACACTGTTGTCCACAGATACAATGGTGATCTTTATGGTCTGAGATATTTGTGTCTCAAATATGGTATCATGGAAGACATAGAAGTGTGTTCCATCTGTGACTGTAAAAGAAAAGCTGTCCTCTTCTGACTCTGTGCCATCATGTTTGTAGCTGATCATATTCTCATTCAGGTCCTGCTTTGTGAACGAAGTACCTGGTCGGCTATTGTTGAAAAGCAGTTTGCCATGAATGGGCAGTTGGGTGACTGTGAACTTCAAAAGGTGATCAGCTGTGTCTTGGTCTTCAACGGTCAACTCAAATGGTGTAATGAGTTTTGTTTGTCCTTCGATCACCAGAAGGTCATGAACTGTCAGTACTGGCTTTTTGTTATCAACATCAACAATTGAAACCCGGAATGTCCGGAAAACAGGGTTGTAGCCATCTGTGACTTCGAATTCAAAGCTGTCTATCTTGACTTCATCGTCTGCGGTATGAATGTAATATATTTTGCTCCCAGCCAGCTGTAACTGGGTAAAGGACACAATCGGCATGCCTGGTGTGTCTGTGCTTTCCAAATGTCCCCTCACCGGTGCTCTTGTGATGGTGAAGACTAAGTTCTCATCAGGGCTGTTGAGATCACTAGTGCTTAGAAGTTTTGTAGTGAGTGTCACTTTACCACCTTCTTTTAGAGAAACTCCCTTACTAATGATGTCAGGAAATACCATATCAATGCTGCCCACAGTAATATAGAAGTACCTGTCAATTAAAGGATTGATACCATCTGTAACATCGAATTTCACAAGGTCACGAATTCCTTCCTGTCCATTATGAGTGTACAAAATGAGACCACTGTTCACCTCACGTTGTGTGAAGTTCATGCCAATAGTGATGTTCTCTACAGACACCACCAATCTCTCTTTTCTAAGAAGGAAGCCCTGATTGGGGCCATAGCGAATAATGAAAGTAAGGGACTCATCATCCGAGTCTAAATCAGTAGCCTTTAGTACTTTACTATTTATCTCTTTGGTCTCGCCAATCTCGATTTCAAGTCCATCATTAATGGCGAGCCTTGGCGTTTCGTCGTCCACAGGAATAATCACAACCATGATAGTACCCTCAACAGAATGCTTTCCATCTGTAAGAAGGACATCAAACTTGTCTTCTGTAGTTTCAGAATCATCATGTTCATAAATTATGCTAGAGGCCTCCTTAATTTGTTCCAGGGTGAAGTTTGTGATTGGAATGGAGCCTGTTGTGAGCTGATTGAGTAGGAAGCCATGAGTTGGAGGTTTGGTGATAATAAACGTCAACTCTTCTGCAGGAACATCACCGTCAACTCCGTTCAGAAGGGGTGTGTCAATGATAACATTCATGCCTTCCATTACAACAAACTCTCGCATAAAGATCTCTGGTTTTTCATCATTCGTGGGAATAATGACAATGGGAAAGAATTGTCTCTCTGAGAAGTTCACCCCATCAGAGCATCTAAACATGAACCTGTCCTTTACCAGCTCAACTCCTTTGTGTATGCTTTGGACATAATGAATGTGACCTTCATTCATATCATTGATGGTGAAAGCACTCACTGCCAGTCCTGACCTTGACTTCTCCGACCCTGGTGATGGAGAGATATTCTCCACATATCCTGATGCCGGCTGAACTACAATAGTACACAGGATGTCCTCGATTGGCGTGTCTGCATCCTTAATCATTATTTGATGCCTACCAATTGTGTTTTTGTCCCCTTCAAAGACATTAAAGGTTGGTCCAACTGTCACCACTGGAGTCTGGCTATCCACAGGGAGAATGGTGACATGAACATGGACTCCATTTACTCTGTTACCCCCAACGTCCCACTCATCAGACATGTCTGATAGAGTTAGATTGAAAAAGTCCTCTATTGAAGCAAGACCAATTTCACCACTGGTATGAGCATACACTACCAGACCACTGATGATTTCAGCTAGGGCGAACCTACTTGCAGGAACTCCATTTACAATAATTTTTCCAAACTTAGGGACCTCCTCCACAATGAACGTCAATCTCAGGTCATCAGTGTCCTCATCTTTTCCCTGGATGATATTGGTGGTAATTTCGGTGGCTCCATTTTCCATCACGTCCAAGTGAGAGCCAACAGTGCCCTTTGAGAGGCTAAGTGTTGGTGTTTCGTCATCAATAGGTTTCACTACAACTTTTACAGTGATTGGTATGACATGGACGCCATCACTAACATCCAATTTAAAAGAGTCACTCGTTGTCTCATCCCCATTGTGGACATATGCCACTTTGCCACCAGAGATATCCATCAAATTGAAACTACTTCCTTTTTTCAAGTCAGTAAATGTCTGTTGAATGTGGCCATGCAGGGGAACTTGATTCAGTGTAAATGAAATTTGTTTAGTATCAGTGTCCACGTCATTTGCATGAAGTTCGGCACTTATGAAGACATGCACTCCCCTCTCAAGAACTGTGAATCCTGTGTTAGTTATCTGTGGTGGTTTGTTGTTTACAGGCAGTAGAAAAATTGTAAAAACTCCATTAGCACTATTTCCAGCAGTGTCTTCTACTGCGAAATGGAACTGCACCACATGTGGTATGATGCCTAGCTCAATGTAAGGAGGGCTATAGGAAATCTTATGATGGTTAACTTGCGCTTGATTAAATTCTTTTACCTCATTATCAGAGCTTTCAGTTAAAACAATAGACCCAAATTTAACAGAATTATTTTCATCTGTGTCAGTCGGTGGCCGAGTTATTGTATATTTCAGGTCACGATCTTCAGAGTCCAAATCAGTGTAACGCAAAACATTCTTGCTGAAATGAGTCAACTGGTACTCGTGAACTGTCATCTGCAAAATAGTGCCAGGGAACAGCACAGGTGGAACATCATCAATGGGAAGAATTTTAATAACAAATGCATTCTCACCAGATTGGTTGGGAGGGTCGGCATCATCTTGTACTTTAAACACAAACTGATCTGTAACCGTTTCAGTGATGTGTGGACCTGTGTGTCTGTAGAAGAGCTTTTCATCTGTAATATCTTTCTGGAGCCACTGTGTCACTACTTTCTCATACACGCCATCTTCTGCAATAAATTTCCAAGAAGATGGGTCTTCTGGTGCTTCAGACTGCCTCATCAGAACCTCGCCAATAGCAGAGAGTGGAGGCACAATAGAAAATGTAATGGTGGAGTCTTCAGAGTCAATATCCGCTGCACTGAGCATTAGCTTTGAAATGGGCACCATCTGTTTTTTGAATAAAATCAGCCCTGTGTTTGCATTTATAATGGGTGGTTCGTCATCTGTGGGAACAATTGTAATGGGGAACAAAAACTCAACTTCGTTTTTGCCATCTGACATTCTGAAAATTAAATTATCGCTGTATGTTTCACTGCCGTCATGTTGGTAAACGACAATGCCAACTTCCAGGTCAGCTGGGGTAAAACAATTCCTCTTGGAGCCTAGCACAGTTAACTGACCATGACGAAGGCCATCAACCACGGTAATCCTCACGCTGTCCAGGTTGTCCTCATCACTAATTTCCAAATTGTTCCAAGTGAACAGAGACCTAGACTGACCTTCATACAACAGCTGACCAGTATTTTTAGTCACTACTGGCGCCAAAGTGTTCATGGGCTTCACAACAATCATGAATGCAAAAGGATCCGAAATACCACCATCTGTGTCTATGACCTCAAACTCTATTTGAAAGATCCTTTCGGTATCGGAGTCCAGCGATGGAGGTTTATACGCAATTTTCAGATCTTTTAGATCTCTCTGATAAAAAGATGTGATAGGTAAATTTCTGTCATCTGTACTCACAATATAACCCTCCTCAAAGGATAGAGGAGAGGTGATGTTGAAAATGAGATAATCTGGATTGGATTCAGTATCCTCAGCAACCAACATATCTGGAGTTAAAGCCATCATGACAAACTGATCAACCTCCATCATCATCATGGCAACAAAACTCGGTCGAGGAGGAGTGTTTTCATTGCCCTCTTTGATCCGGATCATCACATGAAAAAACTCCTGTTTCAGTAAATTGTTTTCTTTGTTCCGTAATTCCACAACCATTGGGACATAATCCTTATTAGGAGATTTGTGAGTAGAGGTATGTTCATAACGGATATTTGCTCTGAGAAACTGGTCACAGTCCGTCATTTTCTCCAATTTACTCAGATCAATAACTTTACCATATCTAGGCAAGCCACTACTGATCGATAATGATGTGACTTCACATTTCTCAGAGTCTTTATCATAAGTAAAATCAAGCACCTTTTTGTCAATAGGATTACTAGTCCCACGCAGATTATTAACAGTAAGGGGCATGTTTTTTGTAACAATCTCCAATTGTGTGAAAACCACCTCCACCTCCAGCATAAAGGGGATGATTATAGTTTCAGTCTGAGTGTCGTATCTGAGTTGCAGCTTCACTCTGTCTTCTGCAGGGCTCCTGGAACCGAATTGGGAGTATCTGACATCGTTAGGACCAAATTCACACGGGAACTTTTTAGGAGACAGGTGCCCTCTCTGAGACAGCGGATCATTATCCAGTACTGTAATACTGCATCTATCTCCCGGCTGAACTTCAATGACCACATCGTTGATCGGATCGATGTAAATTGATCTCCCGAAAGGCACGTGTATTCTATTGTTTGCCACTAGTATCGCATCCTCCGAGAGTTGAGGTGTGTAGGCGTACGACAGTCCGTGTTTGTCAACTCCTTGAGCGGAACAAACTGTCAATGAGGCCAAAAGAACGAGAAACGTGTAAAGTTCCATTGTTCATCCGCCTGTAAAGAGCTACAGGGTTTTTTAATGATTAAATGAAGCGCGAGTTGTGCTGTTATGCTTTAAATCAACGCGAGGACAGGAGAAAAGGATGGAAAGTTGAGAAATCCCACACGCGCGTGAGGATGCTCGCGCGCCATTCACACAGCTTCTCCGCGAGCGCGGCTTTAACTTGTGCCTGTCTGCAGGACTGGAGTGCGAGAACACGCCCACAGTCTCATTCTATTTGATGCTGCGTCGCATTCCCACGACCGCAGGTGAGATTTGACTGTCTATTTTATTAATAGAAACGAAACACTATTTGAATATACATTTGTGTTAATATAAAAGCTATGCAGATTGTTCACCTTTTAAAATCTTTACCCTAGTTGATGTATAAATTACTAAATGTTTTATTGCCCTCTTTCTTTCTCGTCCTATTTATATTCCCTTGTCCATAATGTGATATCTGTTATTTATTTAATTAGTCTTGTTATTTATATGCACTGGGACAAGTCCATTGTTTTATGGATCAAATCATTAAATAAAATGAAAAATCATTTGAAAATAATAATAATAATTTATTAAAAAACATTATTATTTATTATTATAATAAACAAGTTCGTTGAAAGAAATACAGCTAGTTGTTATGTCCAATTTGTTTTTTTGGTCACCATTAACTTGCATTGTATGGAAGGGAAGGCAGGGAAACACACTGGACAGGTGGCCAGTCCATCACGGGGCAACACACACACAGGCATACAGATTCACACTCTCACTCACACCAACATGCAAGTTAGGGTCTCCAATAAACTTAAACTATATGTCTTTTTTGGGACTTTGGGGGAAACTGGAGCACCCAGAGGAAACCCACGCCGGGGGACATGTAAACACCACACAGATAGGCCCAGTTGTACCGCCTGTTTGGCACATACAGTATGAGAGACAACAGTCAGTATATTTTCACATGTGCTCCTTGTGAATGGCTGTTTCCCACAAACCTGTAATCAATCATCTGTTCAGACACCATAGAAAATACAAATGGCTCGGCTGAGTTTGGCTCTTAGTATTCTCGCTCCTCCTCCAGTTTTTCAGTGTAATTTTCTTGTCAGCATGGAGCTCTGGGAAAATGTGTCCTCATTATTGGTGTTGAGGTTGACAGAATCATTCAGACCTCTAATCTCTGTGATCAAAAATATAACAACTTTGCCCATAGAGACCAAAAGTACCTTGACTTTGATTGAACCAATAGTTCTTTAAAGTCTGGGGAAATTATACAAGTAAAAGTTTGAGCTCTGAAATGTATTTTTCTAAGTGGACTGAACCGCTGCAAAGACTATGGCAAATTGTCTGTTTAAGTTCAAAGCATCATCCTATCTACCAACAACCAAGAAAAACTGTGTCCAGGTGTACCTATGATAATGGGTGCTGTTTAAAAGGCAAAGATGGTCACACCGAAAATCTATTTAGGTTTTTTATGTTTACTGGACTTTGTATGACATTACGTGATAAATGAAAACTATTTATGTCATTATTTTTAAAAACATCCTCACTATACAACATTTTTCACAAGTGCTTGAAACTTTTGCACAGCACTGTACACACACACACACACACACACACACACACACACACACACACACACACACACACACACACACATATATATATACATTATTATTTATTATTATAATAAACAAGTTCGTTGAAAGAAATACAGCTAGTTGTTATATATATATATATATATGTGACGCTCTTGTTCTACCTGTTCCATATGGGACTTGAACCTAGGTCTGGGGAGGCGGGTGCTCTAACAAGGAGACTAAAGGCTACAGCCCCTAGTCCCTAGTGTACCTCTTGAGGTCAGGAGACTGTTTACACACTGCACAGCTATCTACCAGCTGGCTCCCGTTACATATATATAAACTGTATGATTTAGGTATAAGGAGGTCAGAGCTGCCCAGTGACACACAACATTAAGTGAGAAAAGCATTTCTTTTTTTATTTTATGTATTATAAAATATTTACCTTTGCATTTATTATTCTTGTAGACTTGACATCATCTGTATCCTTCATCTGAAAGAACATCCACTCACATTAAAGTTCACAGCTGTTAAACGTCATTTCCCAGAGGTTTCCTCTGTGCTGGCACTGGCAGTCTGTTGTATATTTCTGTAAATCACGGCAATCTGAGCAAATAAATTATTAGAATTGCAATGGCAAGTATATGTCTGCTGTTGTTTCATTTTGATGGCAGGAAGAATCCCCTCCAAACACATTTTAAAAGTCCTACCTGTCTGACAGTCTAACTGAATGAGTCATTGTTTACAGATGACAATGTCTGTACTTTATAACTGTCTTTTGAAACTATTTTAGTGCATCAATGGTAACCTTGTTTATGGACATTGAGAACGTGTTAAGGGAAGACTTTCAGATCCAGGGCTTAAAAGGATAAAAAGAGCAGTCTGTGAAGTGTATAGATAGATGAATAGATGGATGGATGGAACAGGTGGACAGACAGACAGATAGATAGAGGCAGTACAAATGCATTATTTCCAAAGGACAGATATGTAGTGCACTGTCAGGGTAATGCAATAACAAGAACATTTTGTAGGTTTTGTTCCCCCAATGGATCTGGAAGGTGCAAAGCGACAGTTACAATCTCTATTGTCAAATAGTGCATTTGTGCACCTTGAAAACCACTGAAAAGAGTAAAAACATAATTGAAGGGGTTTGTGAGTGACAGAGTAACAGAACTTTAAAATGCATTTCCAAAAGGTCACTCATTCCTCTTGAGAACTGTTGCCATTTGTTGCTTGAAGGGAAGGGAAGGGAAAAATACTCTTATGCCCAAACAAATTTTGTCTAAATGTTGGGAATGTTCATTTAACATAGAATTTTTGGGGGGAAGGCGTTACCCACCTCCAGTGCTTTAGGTTGAAATTAGAACTTTGTTTGAAAGAAAATGATAATCATTGAGCAATCACTGTTCTGCTAATGCAGATGTGTCCTAGTCAGACCAGACATGCATTTGCTCTATGGTTTGCTGTTATATAATTCTCATCATCGCAGAGACAACCAAACAACTATTAATGACTCTTTTCTCATTAATAGTTGTTTGGTTCAGCTCCCTAACAAACAGTTCAACCAAGCATGTATTTTAATTCTTAATAATTGTGTTTTTATTCCCTAATGAGAAAAACCTAAATAAGATTATTCCAACATCTCTGGCATAATTGCCTCCTTTTATTACTATATTTTCTTCACTGTCTTTTTATTTGTTAATTATTTTGTTTACATTATTACTTTACATTATGTGTTATTGTTTTTTGCTAATTGAAATAAAATAATGGAATAAATAAATAAATGGAAATCAAGAAAATTAAAAGATAATAAATGGAAGCTTAAAGAGTGCAATGAGGAAATAGGGAAAGTCGGAGTATAAGACTCACATGTTGTAATTTGAAGAACGTTTTGTCTTACACATTTCTTTTTTAATATTACAACACACCTTTGGGGTGAAATATAACACATGCAGATATCACATATATCAAATGGAACCTCTAGGGTAGTTCTCAGTTCTGGTGTTGGTGAGGGTGTTAATTAAGTTAATTAATACATTTTCAGTCATTGTGTAAATGTCACACTCCATAGTAAATATTTATTCAGCTCCACCAGACATGCCAGAAAAAGCACTCATTAGTCTCATTTGCACTCTATTTTGTACCATGTACAATATGTGAATTTCTTTTTAACCCTTGTGTGACCTTGTCTTTTCTTTTTTTGTTTTTTTCTCGAACATTTTGGCTGTGGTAATGCCCACGGCATATATTTTGTCAAAGGTGTGTATTTTGGGGGAAATGTTTATATTTCAACTTCAGTTCCTATAATACATCTATAATACACAGTGTACACAAAATAGTTACACTCAGGACCTTAAGGACAAAAATATCCACATTGAATTCCATTAAAACAGCAATATTTGATCACAGTGCCATTAAAGCATAGAAATCATGAATTCAATGATATTAGGCCCAGGCTTCAAAATTTAAATGTTTTATATTTTCCACTAGATGGAGACATTTTTTTCACGTTTAGCCTATGGAGTAAATACATGATTTTTTCCTATTTTCATTTTGCTTTATTATAGAGCACTGCAGGCCAATTTAATAGATGATGCAGCTAAAATTGTGTGGGTGTGTTGGTATGGATGTCAGATTGTGTTGTGTATGTGTCTATTGAGAAATGTGTGTAAAATCAACAGTGGCATTATGTAAACAAACTGGCATTTAAAGGGTTACAATCCTGGAAATGAATGAATAATTGGTAGTTATGATCAGGACTGATGTGAAGTCAGTGAAAGTGGAAAATAATATTAATATCTAATATTTTTATGGCAGTTTTTTGATTGACATTTTTGTCCTCTAAGGTACTGAGTGTGAGTTTTTTTTATTTTTATCTGACACTGCACAAAAAATAATAATGCAATAAAATCAATGTTATTGCTAATCATTGACATATCCCAGACTGTGATAATAATAATAATACAAAAAATATTCCCCTTAGCATTTATTATATTGGAAATTATTATTTTTTCATTAAAAAAAATCAAACAGTGACATTATATAAAAAAACTGAAAATAAATGAATATTTGGTATGTAAGATCATGACTGCTGTTGGTTAAAAATGTAAAGTTGAAAATAATATTACTATATAATATTATTATGGTAGTTTTTTTTGACATGTACATTTTTGTCCTAAGAACCGCTGAGTAACTTTTTTAAATTGATGCACAAGGGTTAATGATATATATATATATATACAGTGTAAGAACACATACACCTCAGTGACGGATTTGCTTTGTTGTAATACAAGTAGGCAGCCTGAAATGTTTCATTCGCTGTTTTTACCCAGGCTCATTTTCAAAAGTAATCTGCAGGAGAGTAAAAACTCTCAGTACTGGTGCCTTTCTATTTGCAAATTCATTATTACAATTGCATGTAAAATATCCCAAAACCTTGTAGTAATAAGGTTCAATATCCAGAAGAGGGCCCTGTTGTACTGTTCTTTATGATTTACTGCCACAGTTCAGAACACAAAAAATTACACAGACTTCCAAGTGATAATGCAGTGTCAAGAATTTTAAAGAACCTGCATGGATGAGGATTAAAAAAAGGGATACAGGGAAGGCAAAAACAAGAAATGTAAAACAAATGTGTGTTCAAATCTTATCTGTGAAAGGTCCCTTAAATTTCCATCAGAGGCAGATAATCTAAAATGAGATCTAATGCAGGATCCACGGAGGGTGGACAGATAGACTTGTTGGTTTCAGAACATACCACAGGGGAATATCTGCTCAACATGTAAGGGATGTTACATCAGAGGGCTAATAGTTCCTAATATCACTGGGAATATGAGAGAATATGATAAATTAATTAAAAAAAGTTTTACAGTTGGTTACATGCTTTTCTCAATACCTACTACATCAATTTCTTTTTTACTTTTATTATCAACACAATATCAGGGTCTGAGTGTGGACTGAACTGTGGATCATCTTGTCAATGCTTTGATACCAAATGAATTCAATGAACACATGTGTCAAATTTCCTGAAATCTTATCTCACTTAAAAGCAACCATTAGATACACTCTGTTCCCTTTTAGTTGACAACCTTCTCAGCTGTTTTTCTTTACCAATATTGTGACAATCTAAAAAAAAGGGGCCAGGTTTGTAATGATTATATGCAAACAGCTTACAGAGAAGGTAGAATGGTAGCAAGAGGACAAGGAAGAGGAAATTGAGTGCAAGACAATTAAGAGGAAATAAGTGTTTTTTTAATATAACTTTTGCTGTGGTAATGAGCTGATTTTGAGGCATGTATGAAATATGTTGGTGGTTTTAGTAAAATGTAGTAATTGATATGTCAAGCTGCATGTTGCAAAAGACAACTGTATGAAGTGTTTGCTGAAAGGTTTCTCAGTATTGAGAAAAGCATGCAACAAATTGTAAAAAAAAATTATTATTGCATCTCAGTGTGGTAACTGGAAAAGCTTCAAGCTTATGGAAAGAGTATATAGTAAAGGTACGTTAAAGACAAGAAATGTTTTCATGAAATTGTCACATCATTTACTCACCCTTGTGACATCCCAGATGTGAGTCTTTCTAATGAACACAAAGTTTTTAGAAAAATATCTCAGCTCTGTTGGTTTATTAAATGCAAGTGAATGTGGACAGAACTTTGAAGCTCCAAAAAGCACATAAAGGCAGCATAAATGTAATCCATATGACTCTAGTGGTTAAATCCATGTCTTCAGAAAAGATATAATAGGTGTGGGTGAGAAACAGATCAGAATTCCTTTTAATTCCATACACTTTTAAACAACACTCCAATGAGCGTTCATGGGGGGCCTTCTTTTCTTTTTTGATGACTCGCATTCTTCATGCATATCACCACTTCACACCTACTTGTCTGTTGCACAAATATAATTTATTTCTTCTCTTCCTTTCCTTTGTTCCTCCTTTATGTTTCCTTTCCTTTATTCCTCCTTCCTGCCCAGTAAGTGGCGTTATAAATGAAGAATTTGAATAGCCAAAAAAAGAATAGAACACGGTCCTCTCTTGAACCTATTTGAAAGGGAAAATTTGTAGTAAAAAAGGACTTAAATATTTATCTGTTTCTCACCCACACCTTTTATATCACTTCTGAAGACATGGATTTATATGAGATATGGATTGCTTTTATGCTGCCTTAATGTGCTTTTTGGAGCTTCAAAGTTTTGGACACCATTTGCATGGCATGAGGATGAGTACATAAGATTTTTTTGGGGGGGGGCGAACTATTCCTTTAAGTAGAGAAAAGGGTAATGCAGCTTTAAAATTAACACACTAGGTCTTTAAGGTACCATTATGAACCCAAAACTTGTTATACATTTTAACTAAATTAAATTGTAATGTAACATATGAATCTGTATATCAATAATTATTATTTGAAAGGCTTTCAAAAAGTAAGCATCATGACAAAGTATGTACATACATTAATACAGCACTATACACTATTACAATTAAAGGTTCTTAACAGAACCCAAAAGGGTTCTATAACTCTCGTAATATTTGGAACCACTAAAAGATTTTATAAAAACCCTTTTTAAGGTTCCAATAAATAGTTATTTTTCTAATCTAGTTGGGGTACCAAACATGGAATCATTCGTTTTTGTTTAGTTTTAAATTTAGTTTTTGCTTTATTGCCAAAAAGGTTAATGGATATGTCAATAAAAATAGTTTATATAGAAATCAAAATAACCATATACACTATGCAAATGTATCTATATGCATATATATATATATATATATATATATATATATATATATATATATATATATATATATATATATATATTTTTTAATCAGAACAAGTTGAAAGTCTAATTAGTAATATTTTTTATCAATGTCATTGGATGTTATTATAGGTTTGGCTTATAATGCACCACTCAATTATATAATTATTTAATGGAGGGTCCACCAAGGGTTCCTTGACCTAAGAGAGTTTAAAGACCACTGATATTCCTATATATATTTCCCCCTCCCCAAACCCACCCTGTCTCAAAGCATAAATCACACAAAGCACACATATAAACGAACAAAAAAGATTTTGAGATGATCAAAAATATATAAATCAACAAACAAAGAGAAAAGAACAGAATCCACAATTACTAGCACAATTTTGTCTCTCTCCTCATGGTCCTCACTGAGAGCCTTCCAGAAAGGACAAATACCTGTCACATTTCTTACCAAACAGGTCCAATCTGCCAAGCCGCAGGGCTGTTAATCAGAAGGTCACAGGTTCTAACCCCATGGCCACCACCATTGTGTCCTTGAGCAAGGCACTTAACTCCAGGTTGTTCCAGGGGGATTGTCCCTGTAATAAGTGCACTGTAAGTCGCTTTGGATAAAAGCGTCTGCCAAATGCATAAATGTAAATGTGTCACATTTTTTACGTGCCCTCTTGGCATTCTAATCAAACATGCTGAACAATATTAACAGCAGCTAAACCTTGAAATGAATTCCTGGCTCGGGGGTACCAAGATGATCTCAGCTAGCAAATACATGTTCACAAAGCACTCTTCAATCATTCTGTACACAGACAAAGAACCTCGATTGTACTTCGATCTGTGGTGTACAAAATGGATTTATGGACAGTAATGCATCAGTTGCGGGTGACTGAAATGCTCATTAATGAGACTAACAAAAGAAATGGGCAGGCTGACCACTCTCTCTCTCTCTCTGCACTTAAATCTTGATCTCTGGAGAGCCCTGTTGTTACTTTGTAGAGCCAGCCGCTACAGAAAATAGGCTGTCATAATTGGTGCTGCCACATCATACTTTTCCTGTCCGAAGTAATGGAATGGGTGAAAAAGAGAGATAGGGAGAGAAGGAGAGAGAGAAGGAGAGAGAGAGAGAGAGAGAGAGAGAGAAAGAGAGAGGGTTGAAGTTTAATAATTACTATTTTACTAGCTTATTTGTAAAGATCACAGAGTGATGAGCAGAGAAGCAGGAACAATGGCTCACAATACCCTGATGAGCGGTCTGATACAGCGGTTGTTACTCAGAAATATCAGACTGCTAGATGGCGTCATTGACGAATCAGAATCGAGTATTCCAGAGAGCTGTAAAAAAACACTGCTTTCATTGTATTAAAACAGAAGGGAGCCTAATATTTTTCATTGAATCATTGCTTTCATGAAAAAATAACAGTTTTTATGTTCTGGAAAATATTTTGTTAGTTTTTTGGGATTTACTCCCATTTTTCTCCCCGATTTGGCATGCCCAATTCCCAGTGTGCTCTAGGTCCTCGTGGTGGCGTAGTGACTCATCAATCCGAATGGAGGAGGATGAATCTCAGTTGCCTCCGTGTCTGAGACAGTCAATCCGCGCATCTTATCACGTGGCTTGTTGAGCGCGTTACCGTCGAGACCTAGTGCGTGTGGAGGCTCACGCTATCCTCCGCGCCACCCATGTGAGAACCACATTATGGTGACCATGAGGAGGTTAACCCAACGTGACTCTACCCACCCCAGCAACCGGGCCAATTGGTGCTTAGGAAGCCTGACTGGAGTCACTCAGCACGCCCTGGATTTCAACTTGCGACTCCTGGTGTGGTAGTCAGCGACAGCGTCTTTACTTGCTAAGCCACCCAGGCCCCTTTGTTCGTTTTTAGCTTTCATTTTCATTCCTTGAAGCATTTCTTGTGCCAGTTTGTGTTCATGCACACATTCATGAGACACACTGCACAAGCGCAAGAACTTCATACTTTGATTGGATGTGACGGTTAAGGCATAGCACGTCTGATTTTCACAAACATTTAAGTAGCAATTAAATTAATATACTCCTAACCCAACCTCTAAACCTAACCTTAACAATAATAAGCAAACCAGGTCCGAATTTGTGTGGCAAAACATTCAGAACTAACACAGATTTCCTGTCTGTGATCATATTGGTCCAGCTAAACACTATTGTTCATGCTGGCAGAGCAGCTCAAATCAGCTTAGGCTGGTTTAGGCTTCTTTTTTCAGCAGGGTATGCACAATTACAGCTCCCACATACTTCAAACCTGAAACTAAAGGAGACAACAAATATTAAATAACAAATTTATGAGGGGCTGAGTGTGTTGACAAGGCACTCTCTGCCCGTAACATTTGGCAAACAATACCATATAAAGCTGACAATCATTAGGACATAGTATTTGATGATTATTGAGGATTTCAGCAAAATCACTTCTCGTCATCTCGTTATTTGAGATGCATTTATATCAGATTATGCCTTAATCATGTTTGTTGATAGAATAATTGTAAATTAAATTCAGAAGGCTTTCAATGGTGTTTTATTTTGAATATGGTACTGCAGTGGAGTACAGTGCCGTTTTCAGATTCACTTGAAAGTCTCTTGAATGCACATCTGCAGATAAAACCTGTCTCAAAATCCAACTCAGTGTCATCTTTTCAGACAGGGAACAGGTGTCTTCGTTCTTATGAGGAAAAAGAATTATTGCCTTTGGACTGTCTCTCTGACACATGGCACAGACACACAAACATTCCTCTTCCTTCAGAGGCATTTCAATTCCCCAGACCTTTATTATCACATGAACTGTCAAAGCCTTTTCATTTCCATTTCCTTCAAGCACAACCAGACCAGTTGCTCACCGTGACATGAGCCTTGCATTTGCTTTTCATGTTCTAAATGTGTGTGCATGCCATGTTAATTGCCTGATCCTTTTCAATTCTCTATTCTGTTTGTCTATAGGTTTATTGTAATATACAAAGGCCTCTCATACAGCCCATCTCCTTAAATCATCACTTTATATTCTAGCAGGGACACAATGATAATTTACTGCTGCTGCCAGCTGGATATTGTGAAAAATGAGTGTCAAATTGCACGAGCAATATCGGAAACTTATAAGATTCTCAATTAGTGGTTGAATGGAAGTGCCTGGCAACCAGGAAAAACTTATATTTTCAGAACATATTACACTGAATCAACACTGCTTGAACCCCACATTGTTCAACACACCACTGCTAATGCATTGTTCACTCATTCCTGTCACAACAGGTGTAAAATGAAAGTGAAGCTTTGCTTTACAAAGTTTCAACCCTGTGTCGGCATGACATTTCAGCAAATAGAATTGAAAGCAGGTAAAGACCCTTCAAGAATAGATAACAAAAAATTACCGAGGTACAAGGGTGATGGATTCATTTCAAATATCTTTGGATGACCTCTGAAAGGCTATGCTGAAAAAGACCATTTAAAAAAATGTAAAGAGAAATTGTTGCCTTTTTCAGATTTAAAGGAATATTACAGGTTAAATACAAGTAGAACTTAATTGACAGTATTTGTGGCATAATGTTGATTACCACAAAATTAACTTCGACTTCATCTCTCCTTTTCTTAAAAAAAAAAAAAAAAAGGGTTTGTCTGGGTTACAGTGGGGCACTAACAATTTAAACAACCTTACAGCTCAAATAATACACAAGTTTTAACAAAAGAATGAATGAAAGTGCTTTTATAAAATGATAAGGTTTGCATTTCTGCCCTGAAACCCTTCAATAATTGTCCCATTCACTTCCATAAGTGTCTCACATTAACTTCGAGAAAAGTTTTTTGCTATCAAAATTATTCCAAAAATGCTGCCGAATGAACTCTTGAATATTTCTTTGAGGCATACAGTTCATGGTGGTGACAAGAAGCAAGGCAAGACTAGACTTGACAGACAGATAGATAAGAGTTGTAAAATCAAAACATTTATTGCTGTGACCGAAACCTTGTGCTGGAGAAGCACAATGGCAGTAAAACACATTCAATAAACTACCAAAGCTAGTGTTTCCTTTGCTTGAAAAACCCAGCAAATTAATTTGTTCTGTGAACTCAAGAAAATGAATCTGCTGGTTGACTGTGTGAGAAAGACAAGCTGAATCTAAATTCATGTCACGGATCTTTCCATCTCAGAGATACATTAAGTGAGAAGCAAAATGGACAGACAGCGATAGCTTATCTGTAAATTATGTGGACAACATCCAGCGACTGAGGAGGTGGGAGAAGAATATGACTTATTTGACAACAGTAATTCAGAGAGCCGGTCTTCATGTGCCTGTTCCAATCTCTCAAGCTCTCTTTTCAAGAACAGAGAAGACAAACCTCTTACTTCTGCTCTTCTGGATGAGGTGTTTCTATAGAAATATGAGGACAAAATGTACCTATATGTGTAGGCACATAAACAGGTATGACAAACATGTTTCTTAAGCTTATCTTACAAAGATACATATACAAGACAACACTTAACGCTATTAGAGACATGGTGCCAGGCCCATTTTATCCTCTAAATACAGACAATCTTATCTATAATCCCTATATAAATCAACATCTAACATTAATATTCATCAGTTCTGCCACAAATTTGCTTAAGTACGCCTCTTACTTGTGACGAGGAATTGAATTTATGCAAATAACTACATCACTGCTCGCCAGTGTGCATCTTTTTAATATAAAGAAGACTTTTGAAGTCTATCCTTACCATTACAAACATAGAAACATGGTTAATGATAATCTATTAAATTCAACAAATTCAAAAGACAATACACTCAAACATATTTTTATGATGTATCCATTTCAGTTTAATAACACATTTCCATCTAATTGAATTGAATAGTATTGAAGAAAATTTAATTAATAAAACTAGCATTTTTTAAGATTTATAAATTTTATTTGGATAAAGATCAGGCAATTCAATTAGATGGAAATTTGTTATTAAATTGAAATATTAAAAATGGGCTAAAATATTTTTTTGAGTGTAGTATGTACAAACACAGACAATGTGTTCAAAGCTTTCTTCTTTTAATTCATAAGGTAAGTGCATCTGCAAAAGTATCTGTAATGACATTTTTTTGTTGATGTTTTTCAATTTGACATTTTATGGAGGCGAGTTCATTTTTTCTGTAAAAGCACGGCTTGCTCCACAGCTAATGAACAAACCGCATCATTTCCTGCCAAATGAGGCTGGAGGCAAGCAATGCCTTTTCAAATGTGATCCAAAGTAGCATGTCTGTTTGAATAATGTTGGCCTTGCTATACTTGTAATGCACTTCTCCCCTTTCCTCAGTAATGAGTGGCAGGGAAAGGGCACTGCATGCCTGCTCTTTTATTAAAACAAATGAAAGATCCATTATAACATCGGACAGAATAGTCAGACCCTCCTCCTCTGCCTAGCACTAATAGAGGGTGTAAAAGCAAAGGTAGAGGCCTGTAATTCATCAGTCTAATGTTCTGTTCAAATGCTTCAGTAAGCAATGTTTTTAAACCTTAATTCAAGAAAAGAACTGCTGACTAGAGTGACCCGAGAGAAGTTAGTAATGTGGACCTTTTAGAAATGAAAATCAAAGACTACAAATTGATGTATGCAACATTGCAATTTTTTAATACGTATGGGAAGATAATGTTAATTTATTAAACACTGTTTTACATAGTAAGTCTATTGTGAAATGTTTGTTTTGTATTCTATTTAGAGCTTTATTGTTTACCCATACTTTTATATATTTAGTGACCTACAAAATGGCAGTGTGATGAATTTCATCACAATGACATTTTCATTATCTGACAATCATACTTATATAATACGTAGCTCAAAACATGTGTTTCTGGAGGGAGGAATAACAGATCGCTTTTGTACAATATATCTTTGATAGGAACCTAAAAAAATTAATTCAAAAAAGAAGAATTCATGATTTGCTTTCTGTGAATTTGCCTTGTCTCACATTAAATACTGTTCAAACTCTGATTTTGAAAATGTGCGCTACAAAAACAATATCCATAAACAACTAAACAGTCTGAAACATCACTAGAAAATCTGGAAAATTTGGTGAAAGACCAGAGTTGTATATAATCATTCTAAAATCTGGGGCACAAAACAACTTTTCTATATTATTTATGTCCTGCAAACAAAGATCTATGAGAGGGGACTGTGATGGCGGCACTGTAAGATCTGTGAGGCACTCTTGACAGATTTGTAACCGGAGTGGTGTCTGTTAGAGTAGCTGAGAATTGACATCTCAAGGCCGGACAATAAATACACAAGTTTGTTCATCGTCTGTGACAGATAATCACTGGACAGTCAAATCCAAGGACAGTGGCTTCCTCCGACTCGATCTCTGGGAATGATGCGAAGCTCTGAGCCATGTTTCAGGAACACATTTCCTGTAGATGTGGAGAGATATACTATTTTACATACAGTATTTTCGGCCAATAAAAACATAACATATACAAACATACTGTGTATATACACTCACCTAAAGGATTATTAGGAACACCTGTTCAATTTCTCATTAATGCAATTATCTAATCAACCAATCACATGGCAGTTGCTTCAATGCATTTAGGGGTGTGGTCCTGGTCAAGACAATCTCCTGAACTCCAAACTGAATGTCAGAATGGGAAAGAAAGGTGATTTAAGCAATTTTGAGCATGGCATGGTTGTTGGTGCCAGACGGGCCGGTCTGAGTATTTCACAATCTGCTCAGTTACTGGGATTTTCAGGCACAACCATTTCTAGGGTTTACAAAGAATGGTGTGAAAAGGGAAAAACATCCAGTATGCGGCAGTCCTGTGGGCGAAAATGCCTTGTTGTCAGAGGAGAATGGGCCGACTGATTCAAGCTGATAGAAGAGCAACTTTGCCTGAAATAACCACTCGTTACAACCGAGGTATGCAGCAAAGCATTTGTGAAGCCACAACATGCACAACCTTGAGGCGGATGGGCTACAACAGCAGAAGACCCCACCGGGTACCACTCATCTCCACTACAAATAGGAAAAAGAGGCTACAATTTGCAAGAGCTCACCAAAATTGGACAGTTGAAGACTGGAAAAATGTTGCCTGGTCTGATGAGTCTCGATTTCTGTTGAGACATTCAGATGGTAGAGTCAGAATTTGGCGTAAACAGAATGAGAACATGGATCCATCATGCCTTGTTACCACTGTGCAGGCTGGTGGTGGTGGTGTAATGGTGTGGGGGATGTTTTCTTGGCACACTTTAGGCCCCTTAGTGCCAATTGGGCATCGTTTAAATGCCACGGCCTACCTGAGCATTGTTTCTGACCATGTCCATCCCTTTATGGCCACCATGTACCCATCCTCTGATGGCTACTTCCAGCATGATAATGCACCATGTCACAAAGCTCGAATCATTTCAAATTGGTTTCTTGAACATGACAGTGAGTTCACTGTACTAAAATGGCCCCCACAGTCACCAGATCTCAACCCAATAGAGCATCATTGGGATGTGGTGGAACGGGAGCATCGTGCCCTGGATGTGCATCCCACAAATCTCCATCAACTGCAAGATGCTATCCTATCAATATGGGCCAACATTTCTAAAGAATGCTTTCAGCACCTTGTTGAATCAATGCCACGTAGAATTAAGGCAGTTCTGAAGGCAAAAGTGGGTCAAACACAGTATTAGTATGGTGTTCCTAATAATCCTTTAGGTGAGTGTATAGCTACCAACAGCTTTGTCAATGGATAACACCAAATTTTTTCCTTTTCTCATTTTCTCCCAATTTGGCATGCCCAATTCCCAATGCGCTTTTAAGTCCTCGTGGTGATTCGCCTCAAACCAGGTGGTGGAGGATGAATCCCAGCCGCCACCTTGTCTGAAACAGTCAACCAGCACATCTTATCACATGGCTTGTTGAGTGCGTTGCCACAAAGACATAGTGCATGTGGAGGCTTCACACATCCACAGCGGCATCTGCGCTCAACTCACCACGCGCCCAACCGAGAACGAACCACATTACAGTGACCACGAGGAGGTTACCTCCATGTGACTCTACCCTCTCTAGCAACCGGGCCGATTTGGTTGCTTAGGAGACCTGGCTGAATCACTCAGCATGCCCTGGGATTTGAACTAGCAAACTCCACGGGTGGTAGCCAGTGTCTTTACCACTGAGCTACACAGGCCATAATATAATATTTTTAAATGTTCATTAGTTATTGGTAAAATGTGTACATTTCAGCATTTTTGTGCACATTATATTTAGTCATTAATGCCACCCTGCTCTCAAGATAGTTGTCTCAGCATCGGCCATTGAAGAACCCCTATCTGTCAAACACCAATGCTTTCATCGGCATTCATCAAACAATGGCATTTCCAACATGATCTCATGACATTGTGTAATAACGCGCACGACTTTGCTTGAATTTTATTCACATGGAGACTAACCGATTAACAAACGCAATTTTAAATCAATACAATACAGGCATCACATTTTGGCTAGCCTCCTATCCAACATATGTCAATAACCTGTCATACGCTTCCCTCTTCTTGTTCCAAACCCGATGTTTTCTTTCCTCTGTGGTACATTAGATACGTTCCTAATAAATCATGGTTAGGTTTAGGGTTTGTGTAAGGGGTTAGACTTCTCTATGGGAGTAAACGTTGTACATTTTTGTGCGAGCCAACTCGTATAATTTTGCCATCTCATACTATTATTATGATTTGCCATGAGACTGGTTTGGCATTTCACAAAATGATATGAAAGCACTTAGACACCTAAATGAGATGCTGTTGGTTGGTTCATTCCCATGTAAGAAATTTACTCATCATGTGAAAAAGAAATGGGTCTATTCAGGTGTCTGAATATAAGATATATTTAGTAGGGGATGGTGTAACTTGCAAAGCAATACAGATGGTACATGCAGATTTACAAAACCTGTTGCATGCTGGGGTCGGGCTAGATGTTGTTGCTATAAAATTAATTAATTACAGCACAGATGACATTTAAGGGCTCAACCAATGACATGTATGATATATAATGGGCCATTTCCATGCGATTACATGCAGCACAGTGCTGTAAGTCATTAGAATAACATATTACAGATCCTGACAGATATTCTGCTCACGGGTTACAGGGTTAACCAGCTGCTGTTTTAAATGACAAGCAAAACATAAAGAAACATTTAAGGGAAAAATCTCAAGGGAATCATCTCATAATTATGGGGACTGATATTATTGGTGCAAGCATCCTTGAAGCACATCATCAATATTCATTAGGTAATATGTGTCATTTAAATGCAAGGCCTATTAAAGGATTCTTTCAGCATATCATCCGATCTCTCAAAAAGGTCCCACAGGCAGACAAGCATAAAAAATATCAGTCAGTAAACAGAAGAGTCATCTATGCATTTGCATGCAGAACATTATGAAGGACAGGCAGAGAAATGGAAAACAATCAGTAACACGAGTGAACGACAGATAGTGAGATTAAATAATTTTGTAAGATTGTTATGAAAGAACACGGGCAAGACAAAGTTAAACAACATGGAATGGTTAAAACTGAATGGTATCAACAGGTTTGACAGAAAGTGGACTACAGCAAAAACAAACAAACATTTTGAACATAAAAAAGACAGAAATGTCAATGTTTCTGAAGTTTTGTGCGATCCTTGGAAATATTAAAACATTTTGTCATTACAAAACGACATTAGAGCCAGATGCTGCTGGGGCACAGAGACTTCATTCAGCCAAGCAGCACGAATAAATTTTTTTTGTCATGTCCGACTCAAACCCATTAATTTTTGCAGTTAAAATAAATTTTTTCAAGGTAACCTTATCCGAATAACCTGTGATTTAAAATATGATTAAAGGAATATTCTAGGTTCAATACAAGTTAAGCTCAATCGACAGTATTTGTGAATAATATTGATTACCACAAAAATGTATTTCCACACATCCCTCATTTTCATTCATTATTTTATCACACTAAAATCATGTTAAAACACATATTGTTTATTTCTTGTGGCTATAAATATGTTTTTATCCCCTTTTCTCCCAATTTGGAATGCCCAATTCCCACTACTTACTAGGTCCCCATGGTGGCGCGTTTACTCACCTCAATCTGGGTGGCGGAGGACAAGTCTCAGTTGCCTTTGCTTTGACACAGACAATCAGTGCATCTTATCACGTGGCTCGTGGCTCGTAAATTTAAATACATTTAAACTTTTTGGCCCCATTCACTTCCATTGTAAGTGCCTCACTGTAACCCAGATTTTAGCTCTTTTTTTTTTTTATAAAAGGAGGAGCAAGTCAAAATACATTTTTGTGGTAATCAATATTATGCCACAAATGCTATCGATTGAGCTTAACTTGTATTGAACCCGCAACATTCCTTTAACATCCATTTTTTTTTTGGAGTGATTGTGTCTAAGTCTGAATGGTCAGATTGGAACTCAATTGCAACACATGTATAGTTATACAAATATTGTCTGAAGTTGTGTCTGAATACACAAATTTTCATTCACTCTTTCCTTATATAGCAAACTATAAAACATAACTATAGTAAAGCTGAGTATTGATACAGATTTTGTGATTTCACTCTATTCCATTACACAAGCTATCAATTTGTTTCTCGATTCACATTGCATTGAATTCTTAATAACAATTATTATTTAAATGTCCTCATATGTTCCCTTTGACCAAGGAAACTTAATTAAATAATTCAAGCGCAAGGGTATTCCCCATTGCCTCAATTTGAGTTATTAACACATAAAATGTTAAGTCTATAGACTTTTAAGATAAATAAGTTAACCTTAAATGAGTTAAACTTGACATCTCAAGTAGTGTTTAATTAAGACAACTTTTTTTTTTTTTTCAGTAATGACAACAAAGTGTTTACAATGCAATTCAGTGGGCACCAGTGTTTTTTGGTCGAGCGCACATTTAACACATCCGTGCCATTTAGAATTAAATGTTTCTATTTTTGTTGTTTATAACTTAAAACTGACTGTAAAGAACAAAAATGATACTAAAAGAGACTTTATTCAGTGTTAAAAAAAAAATGGACTGCATGGATCTCGTCTTTGGACACACATTACATTAAATGAGTTAAACCAAACTTTACTCTCAACATGCAGTGAATGGATCTCTGTATTAAACTTCTTCGCCATAGGGGGACTGGGTAGCTCAGCGAGTATTGACGCTGACTACCACCCCTGAGTGACTCCAGCCAGCAACCAAATTGGCCCGGTTGCTAGAGAGGGTAGAGTCACATGGGGTAAATTTGTCACGATAGTCACGATTAAGTGGTTCTTGCTCTCAATGGGGTACATGGTAAGTTGAGCATGGAACACGAAGAGTAGCATGAGCCTCCACATGCTGTGAGTCTCCGCGGTTTCATGCACAAGTAGCCACGTGATGAGATGTGTGGATTGACTGTCTCAGAAGCGGAGGTAACTGAGACTTGTCCTCTGCCACCCGGATTGAAGTAACCATGCCACCACAAGGACCTAGTAAGTAGTGGGAACTGGGCATTCCAAAATTGGGGAGAAAAGGGGATAAAACAAAAACAAAAACAAACAAACAACAGAATGCAGCCTTGACCGAGGGAAGAAACAACACTGACCTGCTGTCTGCGCAGGGTTGATTCCAATGCCATCTACAGAAAAAAATCATTAGAGACATCATCAGCATTGCAATCTAAACAAATTCAGAAATAAATCAAACAATGAAAAACAATCAATACATCAGACAGATGGGCAAGCACAGAAACAAAAATTTGGTGAGGGTGATGCACTGAAACGCTGAACAATCATCCTTCAAAGCATCTAAATGACAATAACCAGTCTGTACTGGGCCAGAAAAGTGAGTTATGGATTTCAGTTTAGCATTTCTACAAGAATTATTACAGAAGAACTCAACACAGCATTACATCATGATTTAGCCTGAATGGAATGACAGGATCAACATGATCAAATCTACATGGTGTTGGACAATTCAACACAGCATCAGCAATAATAACTGGATTTTTTCATTTTCTGAAGAAAAGTGGTGCTTGCCAGTACCAAATTCATTGGTCGCTAGGGTGTTGCTAGTCAAAAAAGCCCATCCAAA